>NC_057716.1:39864581-40022784 GCF_004010195.1 Chiloscyllium plagiosum
TAGCTTCCCACAGAGTTCTAGGGTATACCTGATTTGGTCCTGGGGATTTATCCACCTTCCAGCACTTCCTCCTCTCTATTATGGATATTTTTCAAATGTCACCATCTATATCCCTACATTCTATATCTTCCATGTCCTCCTCCACAGTAAATGCTGATGCAAAATACTCGTTTTGTATCTCCCCCATCTCCTGTGGCTCCACACAAAGGCCGCCTTGCTGATCTTTGAGGTGCCCTATTCTCTCCCTGATTACTGTTTTGTCCTTAATGTATTTGTAAAAACCCCTTAGATTCTCCTTAAGCATATATGCCAAAGCTATCTCATGTCCCCTTTTTTGCCCTCCTGATTTCCTTCCTAAGTCTACTCCTACTGCTTTTATACTCTTCTAAGGATTCACTCGATCTCTCCTGTCTATGTGTGACATATGCATCCTTCTCCCTGTACCTGCCAGCTCTCCTTTCACCCTGACTGGAAGATGCTGTCTCTGGACTCTCGTTATTTCATTTCTGAAGGTTTCCCATTTTCTAGCCGTCTCTTTACCTGCGAACATCTGCCCCCAATCAGCTTTTGAAAGTTCTTGCCTCATACCGTCAAAATTAGCTTTCCTCCAATTTAGAACTTCAACTTTTAGATCTGGTCTATCTTTTTCCGTCACGATTTGAAAACGAATAGAATTATGGTCACTGGCCCCTAAGTCCTTCCCCACTGACACCTCAGTCACCTGCCCTGCCTTACTTCCCAAAAGGAGGTCAGGTTTTGTACCTTGTCTAGTAGGTATGTCCACATAACGAATCAGAAAACTTTCTTGTAGGCACCGAACAAATTCCTCTCCACCTAAACCCTTAACACAATGACAGTCCCTTTCTATTTTGGAAAATTCAAAATCCCCTACCATAACCACCCTATTATTTTTACAGAAAACTGAGATCTCCTTACAAATTTATTTCTCAATTTCCCGCTGACTATTAGGGGGTTTGTCATACAATCCCAATAAGGTGATCATCCCTTTCTTATTTCTCAGTTCCACTCAAATAATTTATCTGGATGTATTTCCAGGAATATCCTCCCTCAGTACAGCTGTAATGCTATCCCTTATCAAACATGCCACTCCCCCTCCTCCCTTCCTCCCTTTCTATCCTTCCTGTAGCATTTGTATCCTGGGACATTAAGCTGCCAGTCCTGCCCATCCTTGAGCCATGTTTCTGTAATTGCTACGATATCCCAGTCCTGTGTTCCTAACCATGCCCTGAGGTTCATCTGCCTTCCCTGCATTGAAATAAATGCAATCGAGAGTGTGGTGCTGGAAAAGCACAGCAGGTCGGGCAGCATCCAAGGAGCAGGAAATCGATGTTTTGGGCAAAAGCCCTTCATCAGGAATTGAAATAAATGCAGTTTAATTTATGAATCCTACCTTGTTTTCTGCTTTATCCCTCCCTGCCCTGACTGTTTGACTCGCTTCTTTTCTCAACTGTACCAGTCTCAGATCAATCTCTTTCCTCAGTCTCTCCCTGGGTCCCCCCACCCCCGGCACCTTACTAGTTTAAATCCTCCTGAGCAGCTCCAGCAAATCTCCCTGCCAGTATATTAGTCCCCTTCCAATTCAGGTGCAACCCATCCTTCTTGTACAGGTCACTTCTACCCCAGAAGAGATTCCACTGAACCAAAGATGTGAACTCTTCTCCTCTGCACCAGCTCCTCAGCCACGCATTCATCTGCTCTATCCTCCTATTCCTACTCTCACTAGCTCATAGCACCATGAGTAATCCATATTACTACCCTCATGGACCTCCTTTTTAAATTCCTGCCTAACTTTCTATATTCTCCCTTGAGAATCTCATCCTTTTCCCTTCCTATGTCATTGTTTCCAATGACCGCCTGCTTGGTCCTCTTCCCTTTGAGAACATTCTGCACCCTCTCTGAGACATCCTTGATTCTGACACTTGGGAGGCAACATTACATTCTGATTTTTTGCTGCTAGCTACAGCAACGTCTGTCTGTGCCTCTGACGAGAGAGTCCCCTAATACAATTGATCGCTTGGAACCCGGTGTACCCCTCACTGCATTAGAGCCAGTTTGATACCAGAAACATGGCTATTCATGCTACATTCCCCCGAGAGTCCATCACCCCCTACATTTTCCAAAGCAGCATACTTGTTTGAAATTGGATAGCTACAGAATACTCCTGCACTACCTACCTACCTACCTCTCCTACCTTTCCTGGAATTAACCCATCTACATGACTATATCTATGGCTTTTCTCCCTTCCTATGACTGCAATCCATCACACCCCCTTGCTCTTGTAAATTCCTCATTGCCTCTAACTGTAGTCCAACCAATCCATTCAATCTGATAGGATTCGCAACCAACGATATTTATTGCAGATATAATCATCAGTAACATGTAAACTCTCTCCAAATTCCCACATCTGACAAAAAGAGTATATCATTCTGCTAAAGGCTATTTTTGCTCCTTCCAATCTGCGGACCCAGAAAATAGCACTGACATATTGCTTAATACTTATGGCTTATACTTTTAAAATTTAATCAAGAGATAGATTGCAATAAAACATACAATCAAGAAAGAACCCACTCTGCTCAGTATTGTAGACTTACAGAATTAATTAGTAATAGTTACTGTATCTATTATTCTGTTAAGTTTCTGTTAAGTACAGAGTTAAGAGAGTCCTTCTTTCTTATGTTGTCTTTTAATGATAGTGGATGAATAAAATATATTTTGTTTTAAATCTGGTAGGTTGACCCATCAAATTACATCTAATAGGCAGCACCTTTAAAATAAGAAAAAGTTAGGGTCTAGATATGGACCGGGTGCTGGCAGGTGGGACTAGATTGGATTGGGATATCTGGTCGGTATGGATGAGTTGGACTGAAGGGTGTGTTTCAGTGCTGTACATCTCTATGACTCTATAGACTACCTTATGAATTTTGAGGCGGTTTGGTTTGGCAATGACAACATGTTAAATTATATCTTCAGTATGTTTGGCATTTCACTTAAAATTGCATCAGAAACAGTCATCAGTACATAGGAACACTATTCCAAAATATGTGTGGGAGATGGGGAATCCAGCTTTTCACCTCTTCTCTGCATTATCCCCAATCCAGTGGTTAGATAGAGCATATTATGAGTAAAGACGTCTTATCAAATCTTCAGGATTGCCAAGTTAAAGTTGAAAGGTGCACCTCAAGGCAAAATTTAACTTCACCAGATCTTGATCTTCAGAAGGTAAGTTCTTTAATCCCATTAGCATTCCTATCTAACTGGCTGGATATGATTCCTTGTTGGAAAGAAGGGAAAGAATGGCATGGGGCCATAATCAAAGAATATGAAGACAGTACTTCAGCTTTACACGATGTCAGAGTTTGACATAATAACAACAACACATAGATATGTAGAGGGACATTGGGAAAATGTGCTCAATCCAGCTCATCTAACATTCCTATGAATGTAGACAATTTTAAAACCGAACAGAAGACACATTGCAATGATCATCCACAGGTGATCCAAGGCAATGACTCAATCACTGTGGTGTTGTGCTAGCATCAGATGAAACAAACCCACACTGAACAGTTCATAGCCATCTGCAGTAGCAGACAACACATAACTGCCTGAAATTGTGCAACAGCATCTTGAGAACTTAACAAGAACTTGACACGCTTGCATTCAGTTATTGTACTATACTTAGCAAAATGTTATTTTTGTATATAGAGATAACGTGTTTAAATGCAGCTTTGTTACTTCTGATCTGTCTCATGGTATATGTTTCTCATGGGAGAAATCCTATTCTTTGAAGGAAATGGGGATGTTCTGATATTGTATGATCAAGCAAATATATATCTATAAGATGAATGATTTCAAAGTTACATCATTCTATGCGACATTTTTTCATAAAGAAATGAACTTCATATTCAAAAGCAACTGTTTTACTTTGTAATCAGGAAAGTCCATTAGTCAACCAAACTGATCACAGACTAAAGCAATGTCTGTCATTGAGTTGTGGCGTGTTTACTTGGTCCGTAAATAAATCTTTTGATACTTGTTTTCATAAAGAACACAGTTTGAGTGTTCATGATACAAGAGTTAACATAATAGTAAAACTCAAAGAATATATAAGTGTGTACCTTGAAGACAAATCTGGAGACAATGATGTTCGTATGGAATGCTGCAGAAAGGGCACTTTGCGCTCAGGGATATTCACACAGCTCATGGACTGGACCAGACTACATCTTCAGACTGTTGGTTCGTTCTCTTAGCATTCACTCACTTTGAACCTATCTGAATGCTCACAACATTCCTGCCTTACTTGCCTTTTTGTACCTTGCCCCTCAGCCAGAGGTACATTGAGAAAATGTGCTCAATCCAGCACAGACACAAAGCCAGAAAACTTATCGTGATTACAGGACTCCTCAGTAAGAGCAATGGAAATGGCTTTCAGCCAGCTGTGTGAGAATGAGTGAGGGAAGGTGTTGAAGCCAGTAGTAAAAGTGGTAGAGCATGACCCTTGGGGGTACAGAAACAATCATAGAGCAAGTTTGGAAATATTGGAGAGAAGATGGTGGTACTTATGCTGCAGAGTGGGGAACGGCATCGATCTTTTTCCTATACTGCAGTGTGTTCCGGCAAATGGCTAAAACTGCACTGACCTGGGTGACCAACCTTAGACTAGGTTAGCATGGTCTGGTGTTGTGATCTCCTGTATTGATCGTTGGGAAAAGGACATCCTTCCTCTCCATCACCCTATCCACCAAAACCTCCAGATCTTTGCCTGCCTATAGCGGGGCATCAGTGTTCCCGTGTATGCCATGTCTGCACAATTGTCAGGAACCATACAGGCTAACTCCAGACTAACAGTGATTGTGCAGGGGCACAGTGGCTTTTTAGTGATGGCACCAGTGACAGGGATGCACTGTCCTAGCTATGGCAAGCAATTCCAGGTACAGCAGGTCATAAAATGGGACATAAATTGGATGAATAGTGCCCATTTGGGGTATAGTAGGTAGTTAATGAGGCATGTTTGATAAGATAAAGCAAGAAAACTCTCGAGGCCTTATGGAGAGAAACCATCCATGAAATTTGATGAAACTGAAATCTAGCCAAAATACCTAAAAGAGTCAGGCCAAGTGTTTGAATTGTAAAGATACATGATTCATGATGTCTCCATAATGACATGTTTTGTGAGGGGGTGTCAGCTCAGTTGGCTGGACAACTGGTTGGTAATGTGGAGTGATGCCAACAGTGTGGGTTCAATTCCCAGACTGGCTGAGGTCACCATGAAGGTCCCACCCTCTCAACTTCACTCCCCATGTGAGACGTGGTGACCCTCAGGTTAAAATCAACACCAGTTAATTCCCTAGAGAGACAGAAGTGCCTTTAGCTATACTTTGTGAGACCTGAATGCCTGTACTGATCTGAAATTTGTGAATAATGTTTGAAATTAGTCAAAGTCCTAATTAAATTATTAGCAACTGCAAAATACTGAAAGTATTATCCAATACAAAGTGCAGTCTTGTCAAAATGTAGCCTAATTATTAAAGCTGCAGTAGATTGTACTTGGGGATAAGGAGCTTAAATCCAAGTATTTCTAACACAACACTCCCCTGTTAGCTGCCAGAAATGTGGGACAAAGGTCCCAGTGCATACAAATCTCTAAATACCCACGGTATGTCTCAAATATTCTTACTCCAATTTCTGTGGAAAATGTTCACAGCAAACTAGGTGACACTTTAGCTGCAGGACTAAGATGCAAGTAGCTCTATGGTGATCATGAGAGTTATGCATTCTTCCAAATCCTGACAGTTATGAAACAAACAAGTCCAGAGGTTGTAAGTGGTCCAAACCTTATCCAGTTCTTGGATAGGAGCGAACACATGATGCCACATTTTAAACCACTTGCTAATTGCACACTCAACTGTTCCCAACCAAGTCGCATATGATAGGTCTGAAGACCTGAAATTATGAATATCTGTGAAGAAAAATATTGAAACTTTATTGCTGGAACAGCACAGCAGGTCAGGCAGCATCCAGGGAACAGGAGATTCGACGTTTCGGGCACAGGCCCTTCCCTTCTCCTGTTCCCTGGATGCTGCCTGACCTGCTGTGCTGTTCCAGCAATAAAGTTTCAATATTTTTCTTCACAGATATTCATAATTTCAGGTCTTCAGACCTATCATATGCGACTTGGTTGGGAACAGTTAAGTGTGCAATTAGCAAGTGGTTTAAAATGTGGCATCATGTGTTCGCTCCTATCCAAGAACTGGATAAGGTTTGGACCACTTACAACCTCTGGACTTGTTTGCTTCATAACTGTCAGGATTTGGAAGAATGCATAACTCTCATGATCACCATAGAGCTACTTGCATCTTAGTCCTGCAGCTAAAGTGTCACCTAGTTTGCTGTGAACATTTTCCACAGAAATTGGAGTAAGAATATTTGAGACATACCGTGGGTATTTAGAGATTTGTATGCACTGGGACCTTTGTCCCACATTTCTGGCAGCTAACAGGGGAGTGTTGTGTTAGAAATACTTGGATTTAAGCTCCTTATCCCCAAGTACAATCTGATTGTACTTGGGGATAAGGAGCTTAAATCCAAGTATTTCTAACACAACACTCCCCTGTTAGCTGCCAGAAATGTGGGACAAAGGTCCCAGTGCATACAAATCTCTAAATACCCACGGTATGTCTCAAATATTCTTACTCCAATTTCTGTGGAAAATGTTCACAGCAAACTAGGTGACACTTTAGCTGCAGGACTAAGATGCAAGTAGCTCTATGGTGATCATGAGAGTTATGCATTCTTCCAAATCCTGACAGTTATGAAGCAAACAAGTCCAGAGGTTGTAAGTGGTCCAAACCTTATCCAGTTCTTGGATAGGAGCGAACACATGATGCCACATTTTAAACCACTTGCTAATTGCACACTCAACTGTTCCCAACCAAGTCGCATATGATAGGTCTGAAGACCTGAAATTATGAATATCTGTGAAGAAAAATATTTTACATTGTAAGAAATATTTTAAAATCTGAGTCTAAAAATTATTTGCTTTCTTTTAATTTTTGCTTACTTAGGTTTGATAAAAGGCAGTGATGTTCATGTCACAAAACTGTCAAACAATGACCATATTCTACGAGAATCAAAATTTAGGTTCAATGGAATTTCTATCATTGAATCCTCTACCATCAACAGCCTTGTGGTTATCATTGATTTGAACTAGCCATATAAATACTGTGGCTCCATAAGTAGGCTAGAGACTATGAATCCTGAAATGAGTAACCCACCTTCTAGTTCTCCAGAGTCTGTCCACCATTTATAAGGCACAAGTCAAGATTGTTTGGAATACTGTTCACTTGGTTGGATGAGTGCAAGTCCAAAACCACTCAAGAAGCTGAATATCATCCAGAAGAAAACATCATTCTTGATTGATACCCCAGCCACCACCTTCAATGTTTACTTCCTTTAATACAGATGAACAGTGGCAGCACTGTGTACTATCTACAAGATACACTAGAGTACCTCACCTAGGCTGCTCCAACAACAACCAACAAATACACAATCTCTACTACCTCAAAGGACAAGGCAGCAGATACACAGGATGGTTCTGTTCCAAGTCACACCAAAACTTAGAAATATATCACTTTCCTTCACTGTCACAGGGTTGATATCCTGGAACTGCCTTCCTAACGGTACTGTATGTGACCTTCAAATCTCATAGATAGCAGAATTTCAAGAGGGCAGCTCATCTCCGTCTTCTGCTGGTCAATTTGTGATGAGCAATAAATGCTAGCCTAGCCATTGATGCCCATAGCTCATGAATGAGAAAAAATCCCTGTATGTCTTTGAGTTGCTTATATGGTATTGCCTCTTTCCCCAGATAGGGAGGCCCTGGTTCAAATCCTGCCTGGACCAGCGGTGTATAATAATATCCCTGAACAGGTTGATTAAAAAATAATACATAAAATGGTGCCTGCCAGGCAGCTAGACAACTGAGCCAGAGGCTTTTTGTAGTGGTAATAACAATAGTAAATTTGAACCTTTCATAGTCATTATTTTTCTGACATTATTTCTCTAACACTGATGGAAATTTCTGTGGTCTGCATATGTGGAGTTATAATTTAAAGCCTGGAAATGCTGTAATTCTGTGCTAATTCATAGAGTGGATTATTGAGCTGCTCCCTGTCCACAGTTAATTAGAAATCAATGTACTGATGTGAACATGCCCTCTTATGTTATTCATTTTGCTGCACAAACCTTTAAAATTATTGCACCATAATGGTTGCAGTGTTACTGGGTTATTACTAACATATGAAATTCATAATTATAACTGAAAACTCTTTTTGATCCGGAATAACTTTTTAAAAATTTAATTTCTCCATAAGCATTACAGTTTTATATTTTAGTTTTAAATTATTCTAATGATGTTTCAATTTCTACTCAATGGGACCAGAATTTATTTTGCACCCTGTAAAATACAGTAAAAATGAAAGATAACCAGTTTGTTTTATTTCCTGGTTTGCTGTTTGCAATTGGTTGCTTATCCACTTTGTTGCTGTTGCTGGATGTTTGGAGATTCCCTTGACTTACCACAATATTCAAACTAAAATTTGAAAAGGGAAAATCAATGTCATAAAAATTGCTAAGTCTTTGTCAACAGCATTTTTCAAGGTCAGTGACAAATGTCATCACTTCACTGTTGACAGCAGTACTCAATCCATTGATACCTGTCGACTGACAGTGGAATGATAAACTGGCCACTGTAAACGTGCAAAACACACCGAGGTATCAGTTAATGCTGCTGTAATTTTGATGGAAGATTGACTGGAGAGGCGGCATAAGCTTCTATTTTTTCTGGTTGCACTTTGGCTGAAGAATGGGAAAAAGCTTGATTGATACTTATCCCTTCTTGATTAGCTTTTATTTTGTGGCTGTTCTTTTACATTTGGCAGTACTTCTTAAACATTTTTAAAAAGCTTAATCCATATCTTAAATTCCTACACTGAGGCTAACAGAAAAAATTTAAACATCAGTGTGATTAGTTGCATTTGTGATAGTGACAGGTTACTTATTTAAATTTAAATGGTGGTTGTTTCAAAATCTGATAGTCTAGATTTATTCACATTCACAGATCCTTTTATGTTTGCGTAGAGATATATTGAAGACAGATTTTCTCACAGCATCATTACTTTTTTGACCAGTATAATAAAGATCTTTCAGGCAAGTTCTTTTGGAAAATTAATGTACTGACAAATATTTTGAAGCTATAACCATTTTGGAAATGGATAGTAAGCAATGGTGGGAACAAAGGACATCAATGCAACATTTTAGGTATGGCCTTATTGAGTGTTGCCTCGGGATGTAGATGCGTAGTTCCTTGAAAGTGAAGTTGCAGATAGACAGGGTGGTGAAGAAGGCATTTGGCACACTTGCCTTCATTGATCATAACATTGAGTATAGGAGTTGGGACATCATGTTATGGCTGTGGGGAGGTGGTGAGGCCACTTTTAGAATACTAAATATAATTCTGTTCGTCCTTCTATAGGAGGGATGTTGTTAAACTTGAGCGGGTGCATAAAAGGTTTACAAGGATGTTGCCAGGGTTGGAGGGCTTGAGTGAAAGGGACTGTTTCTGTGCGTATGATTCTATGGCTTTAAGTTATGTTCGTTGTAAAAATAAATCAAAGTTGAAAAAAATAATAAAGTAAAAACAACTGGAAAATAGAGGAAGGAACAATAGGTCAAATGCAATTCAAATGTTAGCATTACACAATGAGCTATTAAATTAAAAGTATGAATATCACATTAATAAAATGGCTAAGCCAATTTCCTAACACTTCAAACCACTTCCCAACCACACAGGCATATGTTGAGAGTGCAAAGAGGTACTTTTCACTAACTTGGATGGTTGTAAGTTGCAAATGCTGAAGAAGATTGACATCATCCACACGGTGGCTGATCATCCTGGATTTTCTAGGACCACCCTGGAATTTTCTCCATGCGTCCCATGAACTGATTCTGGATTTATTTGGATACCATTTGTCCTAAACGTCTCCCCACTGCCTGACCATGCTTTGTGTTTGTGCATGTGCAGTATGCTGCTCCCAGGTCAGCATAGTGAGCATGGGCAGACACAGCCAAAAAGGAGCAGCACTGGCTGACATCACTCTGTTCCCAGCTCTGACAGCTGTTCCAGGAGCCTGGCAGTTTGAGGGCATTGGAGTTGGGGCAGGGGAAGCGAAGGGTCCTGGCAAGCTTGGGGATGGGGGTCTGGGCAGGGCTTTCTTGAGAGACTTGGAAAGGAGGGTGGAGGTGGTGAATCAAACCAACTTCTCCGTGGGTCTCATCAGAATCCCCACACTCCATGATCCTCTGGTAAAGAATCTTTTTTTATTCTTTCTTCAATCACTCCCTGTCAAACAAAAATCCTCTGTCTTGCTTCTTGAGGATCCTATGTTGGACTTGGCAAGGCATTTACATACAGAATATAATTCTTTGAAATAACTCATGCACCATACTCTCCTGGATGCAGATTGGTTAGCTGGAGGCATGATTGGCTGTTGGCTAGTTAGTGAATTACCAAGTAATCTTTCACTGGCTCAGCCGTATGAGGCTTTTCTCAGTCTTGTTGTGAATACCTGTCTATTCAATTCAGTAGTGTCATTGCACTTAACAACTGTCAATGTATTTGGCAAGTCATTTTTGTTGGCACTCAAAAACCTCGGAATGATAAGGACAACAAATATGTGGGATGTCATCAACTGCAAAAATGTCCCTCCAAGTTACACACCAGTCTAACTTGAAAGTGTATCACCATTCCTTCATCACTGCCTTGAGAGAACTCTGCAGCAGCTGTGCCTTGTGCTGCTCAGCCGAATCTATGTATTGTACCCCTTCCATAGACTCGCCAGTGGTTGTGCCATCATGGCTTCTAAATTCTCTTGTTTACTCTACGCCATTGGATGTCTAGACTTGAAATCTTAGATGCTGCAATATCTTACTAACCTGCTACTGTTTTAAGCTGTCCTTAACTTAGAGAAAGCCGTTGTCACTCTCAGTAGTACTGTGAACTCTTAATATTCACTGAGATATATACAGTACACTGAATACAGCTCTGCTGCAGTGTTTCTTTGCTGTTTCTCTTCAAGCCTCAATCATGTTTCTCTCTGCTTTGCCCTGCTGATGTCAAAGTAACATCATAATTTACATCATCATGATTGACATCTTCCTATTAAATTAAACAACAATCATTGAGTAAAATCCTAGAACTTTCGACAGTAGTGGGGGTACTTTCACTGTACAGACTGCAGTCACTCAAGGGGACAGCTCAGCCTTACTTTCTCAAAAGTAATTAGGGATGGACAATAAAAAGCCAGATATCCTTATGTTAAAAGAATCAGTTTAAAATATTAAAGTAAAGGATTTCAGGAACTTCATTACCGAACTGTTACTATTTCTTCCAGCAGCACAGCACGAGTGGGGAAAAAAAAACTTTTTTTTATAAGAAATAACAACTGAAGTATCTGATCTAGTAGTTACATGGAATAAAGCCCATCGTGAAATGGGAGCAATTTATTTTCAAACCCTTGTGTCATATGAATAAATCTGCACATATTGACATCCATGTCTGGTCAAGGCACAGTCACCTGGAATGTCTTTGAAGGCTCTTTAAATTGCTGTTGTAAGTGGAAGATGGGCAGAAACTCAGGTTTGGCTGTTTATCCTGGATTTCTGGGAATTTTCTGTTTTAACAGTTCACCATTGAAAAAAACCTACAAAGAAATTAAGATTTAAGTCTTTTAATATGAAAGAATAGAAAGGCCTGTCACTCATAAATCTCCTCTTGTATTGCTTTAGTCCATTTACTGAGCTGATTAAGATCTTGGAATTTCTTCAAAGCATCAATGGCTAGATATTGCTCTCACGAGGAACATGTAAGGCAGATTGCAGATTTATATGAAATTGCAGAATATTTCTGATGGCTCAAGGGAAACCAGTTACTGAATAGATTAGCAGTATTATTAGGAACTGCTTAGACAGATTTGTTGCATTTCTTTAGCATTGTTCTTAGTTGACATGAACATTTCCCATACATTTCTCAAATATCTGAAGTAGTTAATGTCAAAACTGAAAATATATCCATTTCCTTGGTAGTAAATACTAATGCTCCTTGTAATCTGTCCATGTATCTGCATTTGCTGACTGAATTCAGGTTAGGCAAATTACTTGATTGCTCTCCTGAGGTAGTTCGGAATACTGTAGTAATATTGTTTCCATGTCTCCAGAAGCTAATGAGTAGGAGTAGCTTTGAAATATGTTAATAGATGGCTGTCCCATCAACTGGCTTCAAAATTAGATTACTCACATTGTGGAAACAGGCCTTTCGGCCCAACAAGTCCACACCGACCCTCCAAAGAGCAACCCACCCAGACCCATTCCCCTTACACTATGGGCAATTTAGCATGGCCAATTCATCCAACCTGCACATTTTTGGAATGTGGGAGGAAACCGGAGCACCTGGAGGAAACCCACACAGACACGGGGAGAATGTGCAAACTCCACACAGACAGTTGCCTGAGGCAGGAATTGCACCCAGGTCTCTGGCGCTGTGAGGCAGCAGTGCTAACCACTGTGCCACCATGCCGCCCCAATTGATGAGGCAGAACTCAACAATGCCCCAGTTCTTTCAGCCTCCAGAGAAAGATGTACTTGAGACGATTAGCATGGGAAAGAAAGGCTAAGTGCTGTAGGAAGAACTGAGGAGGGGTATGAAGCAGAGCCTGATATAAACATGGAGATGATGCATACATGCCATCTGTCAGTATTTGGCTGTTGCTTTGAGTAAGGAAGGTGGGGTGATTGCAAAGGATGAAAATTGTCTTAAAGTGTGGTGCCAGGAATCAATGATTCATTTTAAAGTTTTCTCTTCTGAAGCTTGTGACTAGGAGTTTATGCTTCAGGTATGCATGCACTTTTGTTCCAGTGGCAAGTGTGATTTGGAAACATGATAAAAGTAATTCTCCTGAGTACAGAAACCGCTAAGGAATGCATCTAATATCCACAGCTTTCAATGTGGTTCTTTGCCTTGTTGTGGTAGATTTTTTTTTTGGCCTCTCGCAGGCAATCAAGACAAAGCAGCCTAAATAAAACTGTTTGCTGCCTTTGTGAAAATGCTAACAGCTATGGCAGTAGTCACATATAGTCATGGAGTCATACAGCATGGAAACACACCCTTCAGTGTCACCAGTCTATGCCAACTTTGTTCCCAAACTAAACTAGTCCTGTCTGCCTGTCCTGGGCCAATATCCTCCAAACCTTTCCCATTCATAAACTTATCTAAATGTCTTCTAAATATTGTAACTTGATTTGCAACCACCACTTTCTCTGGGAATTCATTCCACACACAAACCTCTCTCTGGGTAAAAAAAGTTGCCCCTTGTGTCCTTTTTCCTCTCACCTTAAAAATATGCCCCCATGTTTTGAAATTACCCACCCAAAGGAAAAGACCCCTGTCATTCTCCTTATCTATGACACGCATGATTTTATAAACCTCCATAAAGTCACCGGTCAACCTCCCACATGGCAGTGATAAAAGTCCCAGCCTTTCCAGTCTATTTTCATATCTCAAACCCTTCGTTCCCAGCAAAATCCTGGTAAATCTTTCCTGAACCCTCTCCAGCTTAATAATATCCTTAAAGAAAAAGGACAAGTAGAATTGCACACATTACTTCAGAAGAGGCCTCACCAACATCTTGTACAACCTCAACATGACATCCCAACTCCTATATTCAAAGGTCTGAGCAATGAAAGCAAGTGTGCTGGTCACCTTCTTAATCACCCTGTCTACCTGTGCCACAAATTACAAAGAAACGTGTAACTGAACCCTGAAGTCTCTCTAGTCTACAACACGACCTACGGCCCTACCATTAATTGTGTAAGTCTTGCTCTTGTTTATTTTACTGAAATGCAATACCTCACCATTTATCCAAATTAAACTCCATCTGCCACTCCTCAAACCCATTGACCCAACTGATCAAGATCCCTTTCTAATCTTAGATAACCTTCTTCACTGTCCACCCTACCTCCAATTTTGGTGTCATCCACAAACTTACTAACCATGCCTCCGAAATTCTCATCCAAATTGTTTATATAAATGACAAACAAAAGTGGACCTAATACCAATCCCTGTGGAACACCGCTGGTCACAGGTCTCTAGTCCGAAAAATAACCCTCCATCGCCACCCTCTATCTCCTTTCATAAAGCCAATTTTGTACCCAAACTCACCTTGACTCCGATATGATTCAACTTTACTAATTAGTCTACCAGGCTGTAACTCGTCAAAGGCTTTACTTAAGTCCAAGTAGACAACATCTACTGCTCTGCCCTCATCAATCCTTTTGGTTACTTCATTAAAAAACTCAATCAAGTTTATGAGACATGACTTTCCACAGACAAAACCATGCTGACTATCTCTAATCAATCCTTGCCTCTCCAAATGCATATAAATCCTATCTTTTGGAATTACCTCTAACAATGTACCCAGTACAGATGTCAGACTCACAGGTCTATAGTTTCCAAGTTTCTCAAAATCTTAGATTGCACCTGGGATGTTATTCAAGCTCCAAAGTTCCTGTAAGGTAATAGGAAGTCTTAAAGAACCCATGTAATGAAAGAGATTGTCTGTATTTACCACACAGGTGAAAGTATTTACCACGTGTCAATGATGATTTGGATCATCCTTATAAGGGGTGGCCTGAGGCTGTAACTATTAGTTGAGTAATCCTAATATGTTTCCTGGCTCTTTCACCCACTCCTGACTCTGCTGGTATATTCAGAGCCAGCGAAGATCACCCAATTTGAATGCCATCAGTATTTTGGTTGCTGAACCAGTATAGAAAATTACAAGCTACAATGCAGGAGTTGGTTGGATGTGGTCAAGGGAAATAGGGATGTAAGTTGCAGACAAATTTCTGAAGCTGAAGTTGAAGCCTGAAGCCTGAAGTTGAAATCTGGATTTATGTATTGGTTGCATTGTCAGCATTGGATTAATGGCACACTAGGCCTTAACAAATTCACCTGGGTCGATTCTTTAGAACTTGAGGGTGAGCAAATTCCTGTCCCAAAGCTCAACTCACATTCTCCTCCAACATTGATAACTATGCTGTGAGAATGGACTAAAAGTAAAACGTCTGGCCGTTACAAACCATTTCAGACACTTTAACACTGGGCATACTTTGTATTATTTGGTCTTGTATTCTAGTATCTAATCCTGCTGCCAAGTTTATGCCCTATATCTGATAGATGCAAGCTGAAAATGCTGTTGATTTCCATTCCTGTTTATGTTCTGGCCATTTCTGAATTGCACATATTTTTGCAGATGATCTATTGTTACTCATCTTACCTAAAGTGTTTTCTGCTCTACGTACCACTGATTTTAGCTTCAAACCAAAATCTAAGTGGACAGCAAATTATAGAATATGTTACAACAAATTTCAAGATCAAAATTTCACAGCAAAGACACATGTCCCTGATTCTTCTCCCCATTTAGTTGCTTTATGTAAAGCTTGACATTTGTGTAAATCAGTAATTGCCCTACAAAACAGCAATTGAATATAGAGTATTTAGTAGGCCCGTATAGGAATATAGGCCTATACCTTAAACTTACCAGGCAAGTGCTTAACCCGGTCTCATTATAATCACAATTTAACTGTTCAGTCATGGTAAAGGATTGGCCAAGGCCTATGGTTTGAATTGCAGGTTATTTTCTATATTGCATGCTTTGGAATTGTCAGTTCTTTTTATTTGAAGCAATCAACTTTAATGGCTTTTTCGTGTTGACATAAATTGGAAAAAGAATGGGATAAGTTGAGAAATTAACTCGGAGTTTTGATGAGGAGATGAGTACTTTTCAAATTTAATTTGATTTTGCTCGTGCAAGTAGTACACAAAATGTAAGCAGAACAATACCTTCAATAATGGTTTTCTCCAATATAGCTAGTTTACCCAGGCATAGCATAGTGGATTCTGAAGTAAAGTAACTGAGTTAAGCACTTGCCTGGTAAGTTTAAGGTATAGGCCTATATTCCTATATGGGCCTATTGAATTCTCTATATTCAATTGCTGTTACTTGTTTGTTTTTCATTGAAGTTAAGCTTGGAGTTGTCTGGAAACTGGATCATCACAATAATGTTTAGCATGAACTTGATTTATCCTTTTAATGCCACTGATCTAAATAGGTTGGTCAAATGGACGATCAGCAAAATGATTCTCTAGCCTGGTTCTCCTTCTTACCCTCAGCAATCTCACCAGACTATTGCACAAAGACAGCAGGAAATAGCTATTAACTTCAGATTATTCAGTTTATGATTTGTTAGACTTTCATGCAAGTTATCTGAAGATATTGTCATATGTCTTTGGAGGCATAAATACAATAGTGCACATTCTAATTCTTCCCATTGGCTCAGATTTCAGACACTGTGAAAGCAACAGTACTTACCACTGATTTTAAAGATTGCTGCCCACTAAGATCAAGCAATCTCAGCTGTTTGGATTTCTGCTTCTAAAGCACGAGGTTGGATCTCACATCTTTTCAAGCCGAGGCAAGTGTTCAGCAATATTGATGCCAGGTGCTAGCATGGATAGAAGCTTGGCTGTCTGGCAGAAAGCAGAGAGTGGGGATAAAAGGGTCTTTCTTAGGATGGTAGTCGGGGACAAATGTGTTCCACAAGGCTCAGTGTTAGGACCACAACTTTTCACTTTTTATATATTAATGATTCAGATGAAGGAACTGAGGGCATTCTGGCTAAGTTTGCAGACAATACAAAGCTAGGTAGAGGGGTGGGTAATATTGAGGAAGCAGGGAGGCTCCAGAAGGATTTGGACAGGTTAGGAGAATGGGCAAAGAGGTGACGGATGGAATACAATGTGGGAAACTGTGAGGTCATGCACTTTGATTAGAAGTATAGAACCAGGGATTATGTTCTAAATGGGGAGAAAATTCCAAAATCTGAGGTGCAAAGCGACTTAGGAGTCATAGTCCAGGATTCTCTCAATGTAAACTTGCAGGTTGAGTAGTTAGGAAGGCCAATGCAATGCAGGCATTTATTTTAAGAGGATTTAAATATAAAAGCAGGGATGTACTTCTGGGGCTCTATAAGGCTCTGGTCAGACCACATTTGGAGCATTTTACACAGGTTTGGGCCACATATCTCAGGAAGGATGTACTGCATGAGCGGGTTCAGAGGACGTTCATGAGAGTGGTCCCAGGAATGAAAAGCTTAACATACGAGGAACGTTTGAGGACTCTGGGTCTATACTCGATGGAGTTTGGAAGGATGAAAGGGGATCTCATTGAAACATACAGAATACTGAATGGCCTGAACAGAGTAGTTTTGGGAAGATGTTTCCATTGGTAGGAGAGATTATGACCTGAGGGCATAGCCTTACAGTAATGGGAAGACCTATTAGAACGGGGATAAGGAGAAACGTCTTCAACCAGAGAGTGGTGAATCTATGGAATTCACTGCCACAGAAGGCAGTGGAGGCCACGTCATTGAGTATATTTAAGATGGAGATGGATATGTTCTTGATTGCCAAGGGGATCAAGGGTTACAGGAAGTAGCGGGAGAATTTGGTTGAGAAAACCTATCAGCCATGATTGAATGGCAGAGCAGAGCTGAATGGCCTAATTTCTGCTCCAATGCCTTAAGTTCTTATGGTCTAAACAACAAACAACAATGACGCCTTCCCACCAACAGCAAACCAACTGCACCTTGTATTCATATATCACCTTGTAAGACATTCCAAAACTCTTCACAACAGTGCTATAAAGGAGCCAGCCATGGAAGAAATTATCAGACCAGAGCCCCAAGGCAAAATGGCTGTGTGGAGGAATGCCCAGTACCGTAGGAATGTCCTTCTTCATTCCAGGAGTATTAATGCCATCATCGTTTCTCTGATATCTCATATTCATCTGTCTGTGCTCTTATCCCCGTCTCCCACCCAAGACTGATTTGCTGTCACCCACTCACCCACTCACCCAGTGACACCACTAACCCTGTATGCCCTCTGCACTGACTATTCCCTTGCTTGGGACGCCTCTCTACCTGCACCAAAAAATGTAGCTCTGCCATAACTTTAATCTCACAGAAGTACCTGCCTCTCCCTCATTCCAGGAGGAAAACCACCCACAACTGGGCAGAAAGACAGATTTGAGGTAAGTTATGAGAAGAGGATCCTGACTGATCACCTCAAGCAGAGCCCAGACTGGTGTCTGAAGCTGCCTTTGACTTATTGTACCAGTACCCCATGTGTGAATCTCCCTTGACTTGACTGTGGCCTGCTGACAATTATGACAGGTTTTCTGGCTTTGTCTCTGTACTAAATGGCAAGGCAACGCCACAGTAAACATTTTATCTCACATTTCAGTTTGAAAAAGATGTTGAAACCTACTTCTCAAGAGGCAAATAAAATTTGATGTCCTTGTACATGTTTCTGCAGACAACAGTTCTCTTTGTGACTGAAATTTGATAAACATTTGAATCAAAGTATCTAATTTTTGATGATAACAATGTTAATTGCACAGCTTGTGAGAATAATATATATGTTGCTCACAGAATGCTTTCAGCATTCAGCAGAGTTAGTATATGTAATGCACATAATGTGGAATGTGTTTAAGATCTGCTTCCCTATCCTTCTCTCTTGCCCCATTCCATTGTCCTTTGCCTCACTTCTACTTTCCTGTTCCATTCCACTGTATATCCATCTCTCCTGTTCAGACACATGGCCTTAGACACTTCAGATTGATGATGACCATAGAGACCAATGGATGGAAGTTATACAGCGCAGAAAAGGCGCTTTGGCCCATCAGGTCTGCACTGACATGACTACCACTAAAACCTGCTAATCCCAATTTCCTGCACTTGTCCCATACCCTTTGATGTTACGATATTTCAAGTGCATGTAAGGATCAGGTCAGGAGTGGCCATAAAAAGCTTTTGTATACAGGATGGGCTGCATGTGATGCCAATACCAGTCCACAACCTTCTATTTAACTCGCAGATTAGAGTAATGTACAGGTCATTCTGCTATAACACACATTCCACTAACATGAATTCACTGTAATGTGATTGGGGACACTGTTTCTAAAACACCAACTTTTAAAACGTGTGTTGGCTATGACGTGATTGAATCACCAACAGTTTAAGCACTGTTTCCAAAGCGCGATTTTTCAACAATGCACAGTTGCATAAGAACACAAGCATCGCGTTATAGAAGAACTACCCGTACATCTGGATATTGTCACTGAACCCCAACAAAAGTTGTCTTCTCACAAAAGAAGGGGGTGAGCAAACTTACAGTTTGCCTGTCCCTGATTGACAAGTTGCTCAGTCAATCACTGCTGTGGATGGTAAAAGAACTCTGTAAAAGGTGGAAATACTTTGTCATGTGGACTGCTATCAGCCGGCAACATTATATCTTGTAAGTTAAAAATGGATACATTTTTGAAGCATAAGAAGATACAAAAGCAATGGAGAGACATTGGGAAAGTAGGATGAATATTCAGTTGCCTATCACTCAGCCAATTACCTAACTGATCAGTGAGTCATATCCTCCAATCTTTACAAAAACTTCAGAGTAGTCAATCAGTGGTGGCAATGGGTGGGATGAGACATGAGGAGAATAAAATCTGTGCAGAATTACATATATCACAGTTCTCATTGTAATACTAATTGGTCGTGCTGGAAATTTATAAAGCAAACTATTTTTATAAACTGAGGAATGTTGACGAGTCAACTTTGTCTCCATTAAGTCAAAAGTCATTCTTCCCCATGTCAAGTCTTAAGTTAAAAGCAAGTCTTGAGTTGGACTGAAGTACAAGTTACTGACTTGAGCCAAAAACCTGATTGCTGATTTGGGACTCTAGAGATTGCTGTCTGTTTCATAGGAATAATAATGGTGTACACTAACAGTCTTTATAGTTAATCTGCTTACAAATCTATTTTGCTATTGCAAAGAAATTTATAGCAACCTAATTAAATGCAAATATGCTTTGACTAGATAGTGCTGTTTGTATAGTGCCAATGACAATGGAGTTAGTAAATATTAATTTAACAGACAACATTTGTACAGCCTGTACATTATTTTGATCATCCAACTTGTAACATTAGCCGTTTATCTAGTTAATGTTGTCTGGACTAAGGACTAACGTAAGCTGAATTCAGACGTGAACTAGTCAATTAATTAATGTAAAATCATATTGGGGCGATGATGTTTTTCCTTTGAAACAGATAGTAATTTACAGAAAAACGTGCTCTTTTTGAAATAAAACAAAAGACACTTTTCATAGTTGTAAAACTGAATTGAAAAGTTATACATCATTTAGAGTCATGGAGATGTACAGCATGAACAAGACCCTTCAGTCCAACCCGTCCATGCCGACCAGATATCCCAACCCAATCTTGTCCCACCTGCCAGCAGCAGGCCAATATCCCTCCAAACCCTTCCTATCCATATACCCATCCAAATTCCCCTTAAGTGTTGCAATTGTACCAGCCTCCACCACTTCCTTTGGCAGCTCATTCCATACACTTACCACCTCTGCATGAAAAAGCTGCCCCTTAGATCTCTTTTATATCTTTCCCCTCTCACCCTAAACCTTTGCCCTCTAGTTCTGGACTCCCCGACCACAGGGAAAAGACTTTGTCTATTTATCCTATCCATGCCCCTCATAATTTTGTAAACCTCTATAAGGTCACCCTTTAACCTCCGATGCTCCAGGGAAAACAGTTCCAGCCTGTTTAGCTTCTCCCTATAGCTCAAATCCTCCAACCCTGGCGACATCCTTGTAAATCTTTTCTGAACCCTTTCAAGTTTCACAACATCTTTCCGATAGGAAGGAGACCAGAATTGCAAGCAATATTTCAACAGTGGCCTAACCAATGTCCTATACAGCCGCAACATGACCTCCCAACTCCTGTACTCAATATGCTGACCAATAAAACAAAGCACACCAAACACCTTCTTCACTGTCCTATCTACCTGTGACTCTACTTTCAAGGAGCTATGAACCTGCACTCCAAGGTCTCTTTGTTCAACAACACTCTCTAGGACCTTACCATTAAGTGTATAAGTCCTGTTAAAATTTGCTTTCCAAAAATGCAGCACCTCGCATTTATCTGAATTAAACATCACCTGCCACTTCTCAGCCCATTGGCCCATCTGGTCAAGGTCCTGTTGTAATCTGAGGTAACCTTCTTCGCTGTCCACTACACCTCCAATTTTGGTGTCATCTGCAAACTTGCTAACTGTACCTCTTATGCTCACATCCAAATCATTTATGTAAATGACAAAAAGTAGTGGACCCAGCACTGATCCTTATGGTACACTGGTTACAGGCCCCCAGTCTGAAAAACAACCCTCCACCACCACCCTCTGTCTGCTACGTTTGAGCCAGTTTTGTATCCAAATGGCTAGACCTCCCTGTATTCCGTGAGGTCTAACCTTGCTAATCAGTCTCGCATGGGGAACCTTGTTGAACACCTTACTGAAATCCGTTTATGTTTACTTTTTATAAACTTCTGGTGCAAAGCATTTCAAAGGGAAGAAAATACAATTGTCATTTTAATTTTTTGCTTTGATTATTAGGCTCAAATTTATATAACAATCACATAAACATAATTCAAAACTTTTACATAATAGTATTATTTTCTAAATGATTGCAGATGTTCTGTTGAATCATTTGTAATGTTTGAAAATATGCACACAGACATATGGTAAATGAATAACAATCTCACATTTCAAATATGTAGGAAAGCAGATTCTAGCCATTGGGACTTAAGGTACAAATAAAACTATTCCAAAAACATTCCACACTTCTAGAAAAAATCTATGTTAAAAATATATGTGAGGATGAACACCTTTCACCCTAAAGAGTTACATAGTTGTTCATTGTGTTTTACAGGTATCATTCAGAATAATGATATGTTGATAGTGTTTTGCTAAGCCTTATAGCGAATCTGTATTGTACAGAATGGTAAGATTATGGAATGCGCAGTCACATGGACGTGTATAGTGCTGGTGCATTCACTGGCAAGTTAGATATACAGATGAAGGAAAAATAAAATAGAATTGAAAGTTAACAGGGTGGGATGAAGTAAGATGGAGAGAAGCTTGTATCAAGCACTGGTGTCAATTAGTAGTGTTGAACAGTCAATTTCTCTTTTGTTGACTTTGTAAAGATTGGAGGATATGACTCACTGATCAGTTAGGTAATTGGCTGAGTGATAGGCAGCTGAATATTCATCCTACTTTCCCAATGTCTCTCCATTGCTTTTGTATCTTCTTATGCTTCAAACATTTATCCATTTTTAACTTACAAGAAATAATGTTGCTGGCTGATAGCAGTCCACACGACAAAGGATCTCCACCTTTTAGATTTCTTTTAAACTCCTTCCTAACTCTCCATAATTTTAAAATAATGACCCCTTTATCACGATCTCCCAAACCAGAGGAAATATTTACATTTCACATGTATTAAATCCCTTCATCATTTTCAAAGTTGCAATGAGTTTTAGCCTGTTTATTCTAATGGAAATAGTCCCAGGATCACAAGTCTTGTTTCAGAATTTCCTAATCAAGGTAACATTCCCTTTCATTTCTTTCATTTGCATAAATTGATAATTGCTTCTTTACTGTTGTACTTTATGACCTAAAATTAACATAAAGGTCTTTGCAATTCATCTGATACCAGTCAGCATTGTGAATGTCTGACTAGAACCTCATTATTATTGGACAAGTTTTACGCAGAGTTCATTGTAGTATACCTGTTGGAGGAATCCCAAAAATCACAATTGCATGATGTAATTTAAAGGCACATACCACATATGAAGAAAGCGTGCACTCAGACTGCAGACAAAGCTATGTGTGGAAGAAGCACTGTTAGATTCCTTTGCTTCTGCAATGCTGCCTTTGAGACTTTGGAACAGGGCAAACTATTTGCTATCAGCACATACATGCATACGCTAGTGGGAAGAGTTGACTGAGCTGATGAAGCAGTCCCAGCTTTCTCCTGAACTAATAAATGCCAATTTAGCTCACAAGATATGATTGCAAACTGCAAGGAGTTTCCTTATACACTCAAAAGCCCTGCTCCTGATCACCTTTGTTCCAAAGCAGAAAGTTGCCCAGAATCTGACACAAGAGCCACAGCTGGAAGATGCAAAGCCCACTTCCATAGATTTTCCCATCCACACAATGGAGATGGCAGGCGTACTAACAGTCATCGTCATTGTAGTATTGAAGGCGACATTAGGCAGTGTTTTTTGCAGTATTGTTTTAACACCACAGTTTGCTGATGTGACAAAGTAGCTCACCCGATTGATACACATCATATGAAAAAATCCAAGTTCTGAGAAAGGGTCACTGGACCTGAAACGTTAACTCTGATTTCTCTCCACAGATACTGTCAGACCTGCTGAGATTTTCCAGCAATTTTTGTTTTGTTTCTGATTTACTGCATTTGTAGTTCTTTCAATTTTTATTGAAAATTTGGGGATCATTGTAAGAACTCTGACATAATTTCAATCAGATGGATTAGTGCTATTCAAGAACCTGGTTTCACAAAGTGCCTGAAATAATAATAGGCCTCTTAAACTGCCAGTGAGCTGCCTTTGACTATGTGATTCATGTATTTTCAAGGTTAAGTTGAGAATGGGCCAGGCCTTTCAGGACATCTCACAAGCAGTAAGTCTCTGTTAGCAGACAAACCAGGAGTTAAAATTCCTCACTGTATACTCATCTGAAGTTCCTCCTTCAGTGAGGCAAGCCATCCAATACAAAACTCGTGTCCATGGCAGAGGTCAACCAGCCCTTAATGGATTTATACAAAAATGAATCTCCAATTTAAAAGATTTTTATTCTGCTGCTCTTTTTTGAAGATAAAAGGGAACATATTCTTCCTCCTAAAATGTTGAAACACTGTAAATTATTAAGTTGAGTTGCAATTTATAATAATTGCAGCAAATTGCTCTAAACATAAAATGCACCTCAAATGGGACAGCTGGTCAAAATAGCAGAATTATTCCAGGTTTTAAACAGATGTTCTTGATTGGGCAGTTTAGTTTCTGTGACAGATGACTGTGTACACTCAAGCTGCAAGCAAAACAAATTACACACAAATAGAAACGCTGGGCATTTGTTTCTAATGTTGGAAGTTCAACATCTTGTTTAAAAAAAAGCTGCACCATTTTAAGCTACTTGGTTTTGAATGACCTTTCCTGCATGTTTATTTTATATAGATACAGTACATCAAACTTTAAATGCATGTTTACAACCAGTTCCTGGAAATGCTGTAGTTTTCCTATTCCTTGTTTTTTCATAATGTATGCTTTACCCTGCTTCATGGTGAAATAAGACTGAAGTCATTAAAGTTAAATTGTAAGTTTTTCCACTCTTTGTTGTGGTAATGAAGCATGAAAAACAAACATGCCTGCCACTTAGTTGTGATCACCAAAAATTCTTGTTTACTTCACATCGATAGCTTACAACAAAATTATGATTCACCTTTATACACAAGTTGAAGTATCAGGCAGTTCAGTTTGTACACTATGTTTATTTCTCAATGAAAGGTTATAATTAATATATAGTCTGAGAGTTCTATGCAATTCGCAGATTGCACATATATACTTTCCTTTTTATTCCAAATTAGTAGGGCCACTACGGGACAATTGCTGATTTAGGTCAATCATTTGGCAGTTGAAATAATTCCACAGTGGCTGGTATCCTGTGACCAAGTCACCCTTTATTTACACGTGAAGAGTTCTTGACACTGCTGCAGCTCCCTCACAGCCTGCTCTCAGAGTGAACTGGATGTCTGACACTCCGGTTTTATTTGTTCAGCCAGAGCTCCCTGTTTGAACCCAATTAGCAGCTCCAATCAGGGAACTCATATTCTATGAGGTCCACTTGGCTGACTCTTTACAGTCACTACAGAAATAACTGCAACTTTTACCAAAGTTACAAGGGACAGAATTATAAGAACAAAGAACAGTACAGCACAGGATAGGTCCTTCATCCCACCAAGACTGCAGGACATATTATGCCTTTCAAAACTAAAGAGCCTTTTGCCTACATGCTATCTGTATCCCCCCTTTCCCTGCCTTTTCATCCACGTGTGAAGATGCCTCTTAAATGTTGCTATTGCATCTGCCTTCAGCAACTCCTCTGGCAGCACATTCCAGGCACTTACCACCCTCTATGTAAAAAGCCTATCTCTTACATCTCCTTTAAACTTAATCCTGTTTAGCTTAAACTTATGTCTCCTAGTAATTGACATTTCAACCTTCGGAGAAAGATTCCGACTGTCCTTTTCATCCGTGCCTTTTATAAACTTCGCCCCTCAGCCTGCGATGTTCAAGTGAAAATAAACCAACTTTGTCCAATCTCTCCTCATAGCTAACATCCTCCAAACCAGGCAACATTTCTGGTAAACTGTTTCTGTGTCCTCACAATAGTCTCCACATCCTTCTGGTAGTGTGGCAACCAGAACTGTACACAATATTCTAACTGAAGTTCTATAGAACTGTAACATGACTTGCCAATTTTTATACTCTGTGCCCTGATCGATGAAGGCAAGGATGCTTTATGTCTTTTTGAACAACTTATTGTCTTGGGTTGCCACTTTCAGAGTGCTGTGGACCTGTACATCTAAATCCCTTCGTATGTAAATGCTACTTAGGGTTCTGCCATTTACTGTATATGTCTGTCCTGCATTAGATCTCCCAAAATGCATCACCTCACATTTGTACTGATTAAATTCCATCTGCCATTTCTATGCCCAAGCTTCTAGCCTATCTGTATCCTGCTGTATCATCTGGCATTTCTTCCTCATTATCCACAACTCTCCCAAATCTTTGTATTGTCCACAAACATACTAATCTGCCTGCCTATATTGTCCTTCAAATCATTTACATATATTACAAACAATAGGAGTCCCAGTGCTGAACCCTGTCGAATACCAATATTCACAGATCTCCAGGCAGAAAAACAACCTTCCACCATTACTTTCTGTCTTCTATTACTCAGCCAATTTTGTAACTACCTTACCAGCTCACTGCGGATCCTATGTGACTTTACCTTTGTATCAGCCTGCCATTCAGGCAAACTCCACCACCCCGCCTTCATCAATCATCTTGTCACTTTCTCAAAAAACTTGCTTGTGTGACACAACGTTCCCCTCACAAAGCCTATTGCTAATAAATACAATTTATTTCTAAATGTAACTAAATCTTATCGCTAAGAATTTTTTTTCCAATAACTTCCCCACCACTGATGTTTGGTTCACTGCCCTTTGTTTCCCAGAGTACCCCTGTTGCCCTTCTTAAACAAAGGAATGATACAGACAGAAAGAGACAGAACAGGTCATAGTGAGGAAAGCCAACTATAGTGAGGGAAGCAGTTAAGTTACTGCAAGAGGTTTTATTGTGGCTTTGTAACTCTGGCAGATCATTGATATATTTGCTTCTGGATTCTCTGACCAATAAGAGTGGGCACCTCATCGTTAAAGCTATATTATTTAAAAGGTCGCAAGGAGGGGTCAGAATGGACGCAAGATTTAGGTGTCCAAACACAGATAGCAGTTGCTACAGAGGTATCTTGTGGTGCCACCCCTGTTAACCCAGTTTTCTGTGACATCCCTAGCAGTCATGCTGTAGGGCATAGAGACCTGAAGAGAAATATTCATTTATTCCAGTGTGCACATGATCAGTTGCAGAAACAAAGCAAGTGAGAATTTGTGAGCTAGAGGAATGAGGTCCCTCACTCATGGAGCATAGTGCTGAAATCGATTCAAAAAG
The DNA here is from genome assembly GCF_004010195.1 of Chiloscyllium plagiosum. Taxonomy (NCBI): domain Eukaryota; kingdom Metazoa; phylum Chordata; class Chondrichthyes; order Orectolobiformes; family Hemiscylliidae; genus Chiloscyllium; species Chiloscyllium plagiosum. Next base: position 39,891,441 of record NC_057716.1, read on the forward strand.
CTCATGCGGGAAGGAAAGGTAAAAGACATACCACCTTTAATTGCCCCTCTTGACTTCACCACCTGGGTTCCACTCCTTAGACTAACACAACTTGCTGCTCCAGACATTATTCTTTCTTGAAGCTCTCTGAACAGCCTCCACTGACATTCACATTCAGCTTACTGTCATTCCTGAGAGAAACTCTTCACAATATTGTCAATCCTTCCCCTCCACAGAATCTATTTCTTACACTCAGCAGTCCTCATTGCAGGAGAAGAGAGCACAGAATTCCAGAGAGAAAGAGAGAACCGAAAGTGATCTTTCAATAATAACCACCCTGACTGCAGCTGGGAGCTACAGATGCCCAAACTGTTGGAGTACAGGGACCTTGAAGACAGAGAGATTCAGGCCTTCCTCCTTGGGAGTGACTGCTGTCTTTAAATTTTGGATCACGTCCAGTCCTGAGTTTCTGCCTTGAGTCTTCAAATGGCTAACAGTCCTATTCTCAACTCATAGGTCTTTAAATACATGGTGCAAGACATCTTGTGGGTGATGGGCTCCAAAATGGAGAATTTGCTTCCTTTTCTCTCCTACTGTGGTGCCATTTTGCCTAATTATTAACGCAGTGTGTATTGGAACCCGAATGGCAAAGTATTGCCAGTTTGAATGATTTTCAACAAACTCCATCATGAATATCATTGATGCTGCCCTTCAAGCACAGCTTTAGAATGTCTCTGAAGCATTTTCTTTATCCTCCACAGACCACGAGCTAGTTGAGAATAGAGTAAATAGCTGCTGACAGAGGAGATGTTTTTCAGCCATTTGGACAATGCGTCCACTCTTATCGCTGTTGATGTTAGGGAAGTTTTTCCTGAAGCTTATGCTGTTGCCTCCATGGAGGCACACTAGCATTTGTTTGATGGTCCACAGGTTGAATCTTGGTGAAGATGTCCTTGTTTGATCTGTAAACTCAGTTTGCTACTTCAAACAAGATTGAGGAAAGCCTCAATTTGGCTGTTCAATACCTCACTGATGTGCAGCCAAGTGCTCCTTAGTTCTTTGCTAAAACAGAGGTGATTCCCACAAAGATGGAAACAGGCACATGGAAGTGGGAATTCTTTTTAAGTCTCTGTTGTCCAATCACTTGTCTCTATTGTTGTCTTTTGCCTTTCAAACTTTGAGCTAAACATTATGATGGGAATAGAAGATGAGCAGTGGATGTCAGTGAAATGGAAATGTCCCTGATTCTATGAATGTGCTTTATATTCAAAGGCATTGTATAATAGTGATGAAACTTATAGTGGTGGAGCCTCAGATTGACTGAATCGTGCTTGTATGAGTCTACTATAACTGACAGTTAGGCAATTGCAGAAACTCTGGCCACGTCAGATTCATCCTGCTCCACTTCTCACCTTGGTCTTCCCCTTTCTCCTTCCCTTGCTCATTATTGAAGTAAAATCTCTTTCCATTAACAACTGATTTGTGGGCCTTGAACCATTGCAACAAAATTGAAGGATCTGTGCTATTGGCGACTAAGTGGATGTAATTCGGTCAAGACAACCGTAGTGTTGATCCCCTAGTTAATGCATTTTTGTGCAGTAGATTATGAAATTCTGCATTGATCACCAGCAGAAATGAGTTGGAGGCAAAGAAATTCAAGATTGCAAAATCATAACTGCCGCTAGCAATGTGTGTCCACTTGGTCCACTAGACAGGAGGTTTTGTGTCAGGAAACTTTAAATATTAGGCAGCAATATTATGGGAAAGTCTGACTGTTAATCATGTCTATTATTATTGTTTCTTTAAAGCTAGAGCTTTAAGTTCAACCCATCCAGCCCCTTGAGGAACAAGTAGCTATTTTTTAAAAAAGGGCAAGTTTTGTTATTGCCACTGATGTTGTTGCTGATGTAAAACATGGCAAGGGGAGCAGAAATATCACCCAGGGTCTTGGAAATCACCTTCAAAACAAGGAAAGGTGACTCTTGGAACAAGTCCTTGTGAGCAAAAGCCTTTCCTATCGGCAAGGAAACAGCTGTCTTCATTCAACATTTATAGCACTTGCTCCTGTTAATTTCACAGCGCTGTCAATTTCTGCAGTGTTGTGAAAAAAAGTTGAGAGACTGTACCACAAGTCTCACTGTGCTATATTCATATTGAAGTTCATTGTATTCATTTTTTTCACCATTTTGTTTGATGTCGAGAATCACATTTTTCTGATCTTGCCATATTTTCCCAACTCATTCCTGATTAAGGGTTTACGCTCAAAACGTCGATTCTCCTGCTCCTCGGATGCTGCCTGATCTGCTGCGCTTCTCCAGCACCACACTCTCGACCATATTTTCCCAACTGACTCACCTTGGCCCACGTCATTTACAGGCTGGGAAAACTCAGCCAGACTTCTTCCCCATATTAGTGCTGCACATTTTCAACAATGTGGGCAGCTCTCAGAGTTCAAATGGGTCAGAGATTGAAAAATATAAAAATGCAGTTGACTGAAGATTTAACATGGATTCTGATTTTAACAGCCAGGTCAGAAATTTCCCAGACTGTCTGAAGCTCCCCAGGTTGAACAACGTGAGAACCTGATAAGATGTTAATGCGCAAATGGCAACCAGTGCAATGGTTGTTGATTCTAGACAGGATGTGACCTGCTTGCCAGGTGAGGTGTCTCTAAATTTGAGTAAAATGAATATTATGAACTTCAATGTGCATCTATTATAGTGAAACTTTCGCTTTAGTACAGCCTCCATTTTCAGAGCTACCAAATCAGCTGGACATGTCTGGTTTAGCTATACCCATATAAATGTTAGTGGAATATGGATATTAGTTCGTGATGCCAACATAATTGAAGCAGAAGGAGAGTGAGCAATTTCTGGTGTAAACTATGTCAAAATTGCATCCGATTTAGAAGATATTTCTTTCCCCCTTCCAGGTTTCTGTGCAAACCTATTTGGGTATCACTGAATTCTAAACCTTTCCTGATCCTGTGTAATTGCAATCTATTTAAAATGCAATACTTCAAGAGAAAATTGTACTTCAGAAAATATTCCTTGATATATTTGATTGGCAGCTTGCTAAAGTATGGAAAATACATTTAAAAATTAATTCCTTTCAAATATAAGCATTTGAAATTCGATTGAGGTTCCACAGCTGGTGAATAACCCAGCTTTAGTAACTGTAAATTACGGATAAGAAATATGAAAAACTTCTTTCTATTTAGCTTGGCATACAGTAGTCTGATACTAAATAATTTTCATAAAGTAGTTCAGAAACCTTTAGAAGTTATGTATTTGCATTGCTGGTCCCAAAATTTCACCTTAGTATAATGTGTGTCATCATAGGCCTACCTATAAGTGCAGTTAGTATTTTTCAAAGTTAAGTTACAAGTTTTTAGAACACCAATATAGTGATGGTGACCTCTTGAATTCCTCACATCTACATACGCACTTGTGTTAACTGCTAAATAGAATTTAGAGTGACTGCAAGGGTATGGAGCTGGTTGTTAGTAATTTTAGTACTCCTACAGCGGAAATTGTATATAAATATAAATTTCATAACCTTCATTATTGATGGTTACACCCTGAACTAGATAGGTTTTAAGTTCTGAAATTCCTCACTGAATTTCACCACCTCTTAACTCCCTTTTTCTCTTTTAAAGTGTTCCTTAAAACCTGTCTCTTTTGAGCAACCTTTTAGTTCAAATGCCACCTAATGTGGCTTAGTGTCAAATTTAGTCTGATATTTCTCCCACACAGCGGTTTGTACATTTTACTACATTGAGATGTTAAACAACTGCAAGTTGTTTTTGATTAAATTCAGTATGTTTCTCCAACATGTTTCGTAGTTAACAAAATATTTTTCTATTTTCGACTTGTTCACTGAATGAAACATAATAAAATAAATCAAGCACCTTAGCATATCTGGAATATTTCATTTATTGTATTTCACATTATTTGTCTCATGGATTTTCATTGGCCAAATTATTCTGGACTGTTACATCTACACATCATCTGTGATGAATAGAAGCCAGATTATAAAATAAATGCATTTCCAAAACTAGTTCTTGTTGGGATGCCAGCCAGACTACAGCACAAAATTTTTCATCTTCGTCAGTCTGCGTACAGTACTTGCTTTTTACAAGATAAACTTCCTTCCAGACACCCCCAGGGAAATATTAAAACACCCATTAAGTGTTATTTAAGAAAGAGAAGTTATCCAGACCAAGTTTTGTAAGCTTTACTGTCTTTTGTTCTTTTTACAACTGGGGGTGGGTGAGGATTATTTTCTGTTCTGCAGTTTAGCTGAGACAAACATGGAATGTTTGTATGGTTACAATAATCTGTTACATTTTATACCTGGATGACAGTTGGCAAAATATCAGATCTTTCTTGCACTTTGCATATATAAGACTCTTCCCTTGTCATAACATGCCTCCCTCTGCTTTGTAGAGTGTGCGTTATTTGGTAGTACATAGACGTGCCTGTGTGAAGTGGCCTCTATGGCCTTATTGCTCAGTTGTCAGAGAGGGAGGCTTCCCCAGCACAAAAGACCAATCTCTCTGCTCTCCACAGTGGATTAGTTGAGAATAACTCTCCAGACTCTTGCGGGCTGTTTCAGAAGAAACTTCCTACGAGGAGTATAATTTTCTCCTTTAAATGGATGAATGTGTTACCATCAAGAAAAAGCATCTACAAAAACCCATATTTAGGTAAGTTTCTAGTATTTTGCATTTTGTTGCTAAAGTTTTTTTTCTCTTTCTGTTAAGAATTGTTGCAAAGAAATTGTGGAAGTGTTTTGTTGTAGTTGTGTAATAGTTAATTTTGTAAGCTGTCAATGTCCTGACAAATAATGTAATAAACCAGTAATGAAACCACTTTATGGTTTTTAAGATCCTTCCATTTTGCTGTTGATTAAGTGAACGTTTTGTACTTTGATCACATTTTTAAAAGTACCCTGCAAACTTTTTGTAGAGCATTGTACATGTGCTTGCTGTGTGTGGTGATATAAAAACACTTAGTTACAGAACATTGCATCGGAGTTCAATGCAACGTCTCTGTTTTTAATCATTAGTCAGTTAAACCTCTAGTAGAACTGTCATTTTTGCTGATGTTTGTCAAATGTTAATTTTAAGATTATGTTTGCAAAATAACCATTCTGTGTATTAGATGGACAACTGAAACACTGGAAGGAAATAGATTTTCATAGCTTCATAAAGTGACCAGAGTTTTATTTTCACTGAAATACCATTGTGGAGTTATTTTTTAATAGTTCAAAATATAATGCTTTCCTGTTTAAAAAATAGCAGCAGAAGTCAGAATTTTGTTTTCAAAAAGGAGCCAAGATTTCTCATTGTAAAAGAATTTTTTCCCATCTGTCAGGATACCTTAATTTAACTGTCCACAAACTGCTGTAATTGACTTTTGAAGGCAATCAAGTGGTCACCAAGCATGGGAATGGCATTATTCCTGGCACTCAGCATAAAGGGTCTGTGGTTGGAAAAAAGAAATAGTGTACATGTTATTTTGTTTATGACAAGTAACATCCTGAGACCCACTTTCACTCCCATTGGACTAAAGTTTATGACATCTGTGGTGTATCGCAGCTGTGAAATTGATAGGATAAATAAATAGATGTAGATATAAAACATGAACGGCCTGTTTACGTTGGCTTCTATAATTTTAAATGAATATAATGCTCAATGACAGTAAAAATCTGTGAGAACGTGCTGCGCTGATAAAGTGACAGTTTTCATTTTTAGAAAGGTTTAATCATCAGTTTAATAAAATGATCAGGCGCACATGGATCAGTGAACTGCAACTGAAGAATGCACTGACAAAGATAAAGACCTAAAACAGAGAAATTCAAATGCAGTGTCCACTGGTGTTTTGGTTTCTTAACTCATGTTTATACTGAAAAAGCAGTTCAAACTCTGTAAGCTGAAGTGTGTCCAACCTAACTGCGACTCGAATTCATAGTAAGTTTGATATGGAATTTCAAAGGTAGTCAAGAAGAAAATGCTCTAAATGTCTACACCAATTTCAGCCAGTATTCTTCCAGTTCCCAGGAAACACAGTTATTCTTTTTTTATGTTCTACAGGCTGCATAGAGGACGGAGAAAGAGGGAGTAGGTAGGAAAGCCTCAAAAATTTACCAGTGCTAGAGGAGCTTGCATATATCAGCCTTGGGCTTGTATGAAACAAATATGTTGAGCTGACCTTGTGCTTGGCAAATGCTAAAATGATTTGTATCATTAATATATAGTAATTGTTTTATGACTGAACAATGAATTCAGGTTTACAAAGTATTTGAGGGCTTCTATAGTGTCCCTACTTCTGGGTCAAGAATCCTGGGTTCAAGTTCCATTTGCTCCAGAGGTGTGTAATAACATCTCTGAACAGGTTGATTTTTTAAAAATCTACAGATGGATTGATAGGGGATCTGTGGCACAGTGGTAGTGTCACTGCCTCAGGATTATAAAATCAGGGTTCAAGTCCTACCTTCCCTGGAAATGCATCGTAACAGGTTAAATTGAAAATTTTCTGGCTCTTGCCCCTACTGTAATGTCAGGAGGTCTAGTTTCAAATCCTACCTATCCCAGATATATGACATAAGAAACCTGAACAGATTGATTAAACATAATATATAAAGTATCTGCTTACTGAGGAAAAATATGAATAACAAGTAGAATTCTTGAATTGATTTCCACCTATGACTTATAATTCTTTGTATAATTAAATTGTAAAAATCTATCAGAGAAATTGAACATAGAATCCCTACAGTGTGGAAAAGGCCATTTGACCCAATGAGAACATACAGACCCTCCTAACAGCATCCCATCCTAACCCATCTCCCTACCGTATCCCTGTAGCCCTGCATTTCCCATGGCTAACATATCTAACCCACCCATCCCTGGACACTATGGACAATTTAGCATGGCCAATCCACTTAACGTGTACATCTTTACACTGTGGGAGGAAACCAAAGCACCCAGCAGAAACCCACAGACACAGGGAGAATGTGCAAACTCCACACAGTCGCCTGAGGCTGGAATCAAATCTGGGTCCCTGGCGCTGTGAGGCAGCAGTGCTCACCACTGAACCAATCTGAAATGTTCGAAATTGTGCTTCAATTACCTTTTGTCTTATTATGCTTTCTCTTTTTAAAACATAATGGAACTTTCATTATCTGTATTCCCTTCTCTTCCCTTTCAGTAATGTACAAAATATTTCATTGGGTTAGGTATTACATATTCTGAGTTCTTGATCCTGGAGAATATAAGCTTTGCACTTATGGCTGTATGTACAACCCAACAGAAGAGATAGGGTTGTCTGTCTGTATGCTGCAAGCAACTGGCTTTTGTCTAATCCCTGTGATAGGACTGCTTTTGAGAACTTAATATCTATGCAACACTGAAACATCATTTGGGGTCAAGCGATCAAAGCGAGTCAGAACTCAAGTGTTTGGAGTCCAGCAGATGATGTGTTGCTGACAATATTTTGAAGAATAAATAAGGAGTGGAGTAATATTTACTTTGGTGAGGATGCAAGTGCTGGCAGTTGAGAATCAGCAGCCTGTTCGACCAATGTTCATTTTCTTGTGTGTCATACCTAACTGATTATCAAGTAACAGTTTTCTCTGGAGCCCAAATGAAAAGGAAATCTCCCTGACTCTGTCCACACAGACACATAGTTCAGATGTCAGGTGTTGGATACTTAATGAGACAATCTAAATAGATCCCTTCGAAGTTTAAAAACATATTGTTTCAAATGAAGTGAAGGAACTTTGGATCTTTGCTAAAGCTTTCATCTAGGGTGGCTAATTTCTCTGAGTTAACGAATCTTTCCTCAGTAAGAAAAATAGAATCTGAATGCTTTAATTTCAATGCAGTCACTTTTCAGCTTCTAGCTTTTAAAGTGTTAACATGGCTGCCTTGTAATGCGTCTCCTTTCAGTCAGAAGATTGTGTTTTAACTGTTCTCAATGACTTGAGTTCATAATCTAGACTTACATCTCTGTGCTGTAATGAGGGCCTGTTAGAGCTGAAGAAGTGAACCCTTTTAGATGAAGATTAACCAGGGTCTATATATCAATATGAAATATATCATAGTCTTACTGGAAGAAGAAAGGAGATCAAAGTTTCAAATCAGGAGGTGGGTTTGATTCTTGGACCTGGATTTTAACCACAATTGAATTCCTCAGTGAAAATGGTGGATGTGGCCATCACACTAGAATTCCCATCCCAAACACAGTATCTGTCAATTTTGTGAAGGAAGTTTGCTTTTTGTACATTTGTGGACATTTTATGCAGGCAGCTGGCCAAAGTAATCAGCAGTACCTTTGCTCCTGTGTGACGTTGTTGACCTGCAGGTCTGAAACACAAAGTGCTCCAGTTAAACCTGATAGGAAAAGTTCTGATTTTGTGGATGTGTTTGGACAATCTTCTATCCAGATCCTGGGTCAAATTTGTTTCAGTCCCAGACAGGAGGGATGAACTGGTTATTCCTCTACCCACGGTTGGTCACAACAAGGTTAAATCCAAAAGGATCCCTTCTCTTTCAGATATCTTTCTCCCTGACCCAGATGAAGCAAAACTTTCTGGAGTTTTGATGCAGCTCTGGTGCTCTGAGGCAGGCGGCAGGCCCAGCCTGTCCCCACACCCAGCACATCCACTCTTGTTCCAGGGTCACCAGGCTCAATTCCCACCACTCCCGAACTAAAATCCACCTTTTGGCCACTTTCACCCGGTGGGGTTTGCGGAACCAGGAAATATCAGGAGACTGTCTTCCTGACCAGGAAGTGAAAATCCAGACCATGAAATACGATTTATTTTACTCCAGGGTCAAGTCTACCACCTAGTTAGAGGCCAGAGGAGAGTCAGGAAGTGGACACCAGGCAAATGGGCCATGCTCTGGTATGAATCAGGACCCAACAATTGTGGTGCTGGAAAAGCACAGCCAGTCATGCAGCATTTGAACAGCAGGGGAGTTGGCCTTTCGAGCATAAGCTCTTCATCAGGACCACACTTCCAGCATCACACTTCTTGACTCTGATCTCCAGCAGCTGCAGTCCTCACTTTCTCCTTGCTTCCTATAAATCAGGAGCCATTGTGTCTGCATGTTGGTTAAAATTGTGGGATCTCCATGTTCCAGCTGAGCAGGGCGTGGAAAGCTATGTCCCAGATAGTACAGAAAAGTGTCCGTTAGCAAATTTTTAGCAATGTCCTGTTCTTCTTTGCTGAAACTTTCACTTCGTTTTGCGCCAAGGAAATCTTTTAGCACATGAGCACCTTGCTGTCCCTCTTCAAACGGGATTGTGGTTGATTAGCTACAGGGATCTTCGAACAGTTGGCAGCTCCAAGGAAAATATTGGAAAGCCAGAGTTGAGCGCTGTGGAATTAATTGCCAAATTAACAAGATGGATGTCTTCAATTTTACACTCACCTCCGTCTCTCCCCATCCTTGTGAAAGTCATCAGAATTAAGAACAGACAGCAGACCAACAAGTTGAACGCTAGCGCCATGTTTTCATCATCTGGCTTCTTCTGTTCTGCTTTGTTTCAATGTGGGATGGGGAAGCCTGGCCCAGTATGTTTATGAACCTTCCCCTCCCTTGTCAGTCTTCTGCAAGAACTGTTCCCTCCCAGACACCCTGGTTCACTTCTCCTTCACGTCCCCACAGCACCACGGCACCTTGCCCTGCAACCGCAGAAGGTGCAACTCCTGCCCGTTTACTTCCTCTCTCCTCACCATCCAAAACCCCAAGGACACCTTCCAGATGAAGCAGCAATTTACTTGCACTCCACTTACTCTAGTCTACTGTACATGCTGCTCACATTGTGATCTCCTCCACACCAGAGAAACAAAGGGTAGACTGAGTGACCACTTTGCAGAACATCACAGAAAATGACGCTGAGCTTCCAGTTGTCTGCCACTTCAACACACCATCCTCTTCTGTGGCCAACATCTTTGTCTCAGGATCACAGTAGTGCTCCAGCGCAGGTCAGTGCGAGCTGGAAGAATAGCAACCTTGGGACACCTGCAACCTTCTGAACAAGATGCCAATTGGAGGAAAAGGAAACAGAGTTGTGTGTCATCTCAAAATGATAGAGGCTAATAAGCCAAGAGCCAATATTCCTAACGATGTAGTAAAGTTGATCTGTCCTGGTATATAGTGACACTCGGAGGGACAACTGAAAGCTCTTTTTGAAAGACTATGGTTTATTGATTCAGTAGTAAATGTTGCCGAGAGTGTGGTGCTGGAAAGGCACAGCAGGTCAGGCAGCATCTGAGGAGTAGGAGGATTGACGTTTTGGGCATGAGCCCTTCATTAGGAAGGGCCCTCCTGATAAAGGGCTTATGCCCGGAACATCGATTCTCCTGCTCCTCGGATGCTGCCTGACCTGCTGTGCCTTTCCAGCACTACACTCTTGACTCTGATCTCCAGCATCTGCAGTACTCACTTTCTCCTAGTTGCCAAGAGTGAGTTTGCAACAGCACAAGTAATCTATCTTGGACATGTAATGGCTCAGAAACTGGTACTGCCAAAAACAGAAAAAGCTGGCTTTGATGGAGTACCCCTGCCTCCAATCAGGAAATCATGGTGTAAAAACTGAAAGAACTGAGGATGTTGTAAATCAGAAACAAAAACAGAAGTTGCTAGAAAAGCTCAGCAGGTCAGGCAGCATCTGTGGAGTGTAAACTTTCTGGGTCCAGAATAACACATTGGGATGTGTAATTCCTACTGCACACTTGTACTGCACCACAGCATTATCGCTACTCCATTGATAGACATATTTAAGAAGGAAACAAAGAGAGCACAGCCAGGGAAGTGCCAAGCATCCTTTGGCAGGCTGAAAACCATCTTAATCAATAAGCCAATGTTAATAAGCCAACAATTGATGCCAATAACCTCAATTCTGAAGAAAAGTCATACTAGACTTGAAGTGTGAACTCTGTTTCTCTCTCCATTGATGATGACAGACTGGCTAAGCTTCTAGGAGAAAGCGAGGATTGCAGATGCTGAGGCCAAGGCTAAGCTTCTCCAGAATTCTCTGTATATGTTTCAAATAAGTCCTCCCTGTTTATTCCAGCCTTTTCAAATGAAATCCCTTTTCTCACTCCTTTTCTCTCTCCTGTCTCTCCTCTAATTCACCTGCTACTTTTCTCTGTTATGTTCCCTTTTATTTCTCTGAAATGTTTTTGCCTTTTTTCTCACTCTACTTCTCCTTCTATCTTCACTTTCCCTCTCTTACTTTTCTCTTTAAATTCCAATTCTGATATGTTCTTACTGAACTCTTGTCAGTGCAACTTTGACTGTTTTCACATTTAAACTTCTCTTTATACTCCACGACCACCAGCGCTCCGAAAACTAGTGTTTCCAAGTAATTCAATTGCCTAGTCACACATTTCAGTTCACACATTTCAGTTTACAAACATACAATGCCTTCAAAGTATTAGAATTGATCCCACTCTGCTGAAATAAACTCACAGCTAGACATTTCAATTCATAGCATCTTTACTTCAATGTGCAAGAAATATGCAATAGTGTTTTCTTTTATTTTTCCTTTCTTAATACTGTATTGCCCAATTCCAATTAAGTGTCTTTGTCTTAGGTTTCAATGTCGGATAGCCTCCAAATGTGTGTTATGTCTATTATTGGAGAGCAGCACTGATTCTTTTTCTAGTATCACTCCGCTGTTGGTTGCAACAAATTTTAAAGTTAAGCAGAGTGGTATTGTGGCCAATTTATATAGGTCTCAGATTGCCAAGGTCAACATTTAAGAACAAGTCAGCCAGGTTTCTTTAATCAACCACAAATAACTGGTGTATTTACAAAAAAGAAACTCACTCAAACTCAGAAGCAAAATTTATTGTCAAATGGTTTGAATTATACAAAAGAAAACACAAACACAAGTGTGCACACCCACACAAGCATCTGAGGAGAAAAAGTAAATTCTTCAGAGTGTTAACTTTAACCAAGTAATATATTAATTTATGAAAAAAAGAATAAATTATGGATCGTCTCAAATGGTGTTCCGATACCGAAACTATTCAGCATACAAAGATTTTGGCACGGGGTATCTAATTGGAACAGCTGTATTTATATGGATTCCCTTTGCTTCAAACAGGTAACTTTCAAGAAAACTTTCTTCAGCAACTCTCCCCAAGTGGTAATGGTGACTATCAATGGAATTTCAGGTCACACATAATGCTGAGAGGAGTTGCAAAAAACAAGTGAGCAATAGGAAGTTGCTCTTCAGGCAGGTCAAATTCTGGTAGATGGGGTTCAAAATGCACCAGTTTAATTCCATCTGAATACTGGGCTGTGTGGCCCCTCTGTGAATGTTTACAGGCTTTCTGACTCCATTCAGACTCCCTGCTCCCTGAAGGTGCAACATTATTGCTGTTGTACCTTGTGTCTGTTGCTTAGCAAAGGTGTGCCATAGAAGTTCTATACATATGGGTCCACAAAATCTTTTCAAACATTAATATTTATATTTCATTTCTTTATAACAGCATCCTATTAAACCTCAAATTGGGCTATCAGTGGCATATATTCACCATCACAAAATTTGCCCGCTTCCACCTGGCAACACTGTCTAGCTAGCTGTGTTGCATTTGCAACCCATTTGCTACTGAAGTCCCCTCCAGTCTAAGCCATTCCAATGTTTTTCAGGCTGTCTCCCATACTTCACTCTTTGTAAACTTAATTCAGCCAAACCTCTGCCATCCTAACCCTGTTCTTGTGCAAGTCTTGTTGTCATATCAACCTAGTTCTTGTTAACCAACATTGCCTCCCATTTTCCAAAATCCTGTAAATTCAATTGCTCTTTCTTGTGTTTAATTAGTTTCATTTCTTTAGCCTCTTTACATTTCCTTCAGCAGCTCTACATCTCTACCCAATCTGTTATTCTGAATCTGATCTTCTGTACATCTGACCTTTCTTTGCCCATCATTGGGCATCAGCCATCTAAGTTCCACACCTTGTGTTCTATCCTTAAATTCCTACACTGCTCTTCATTTAAGGATTGGCTTAAAGCCCACAACTTTGACAAAGATTCTAACTCAGCCCTCCAAATACTCCCTTCTCTATTTCTGAACCCTTCAAGGTCTGGTGACAATTCCTTCAAGTACCTTGGAACAATGTTCCACATAATGGTGATAAATAAATCCAATCCTTTTTACTGATTTTACAACTGCAGTCAGATGTTATTGAAAATGCATGTTCTTACTTTTATTGACTATAAAAGTCAATTTGAAGCTTGTCTCTTATTACTTGCTTCTGACCTTTCTGCTTTATTGTTGTAATTATTAAATCAATACTTTAACTGCCTAATTTTCTAACTGGAGGGAATATAACAATTAGTTTTTAGTTTTTGTATGCCATGAGATGATATTCACTTAATTTGCATGAGTCATTTAATCTGTTGTTAATTCAGTGACTTTAAATGTGCAAGTAACTCAGACATTTTGAAATAAGATGTTAATCTGTACCATTGATACAATATTGACTAAATGGCACATGGAAAGAAAAATCATTTTATGTTCACCATAATCTGTAACATATTCTTCCATCCAATTGAATGAATGGAAAGGAAAGTGGCCAGCTTCTGTTAAATGCGTGAGCTCTTCCTGCCCACTTTGCCTGTCTCAGATAGGCAATGCTTTATATGCTTAGGCAGCGGAGACAAAGATTTGTCCCAATGTGTTTTCAAGCATTTGTATAAAACCTAGATGTAGATTCGCGAAATTCTTAAAATAATGTCTTCATTTCCAATTTTCCAATTCATTTATTTGTTAATTAAATATTTATACATCTCTAATATATGAGGTGCAATACAGCTCATGAGAGGATGAATATTTCAAGCTGCTTGTCCAACCACAGTCTTCGACTGTATCTTGAAAGTGATATTTTCTTTCAATAATTACAGTTTTGTGAGAGCTAAAAAATTGCAAAAGACATCCAAATGTTTCATGACACCAAACGTATTCTCATGCAAAGATTACTAACCAAGTTATGCTTTAAGTTCATGCTTTCCACTCCTTTTAATGAGTAATGTGTGCATCTGTATAACTTACCTGATTGGTTTCATTTTTGCAATATATCAATAATAAGCTGACTGAAAGATAACTAAATCTTCCTCAATAGATTTCCTTTACTCTCATCTCATTGTTTATCATTAGGACCAATTATACCTCTATCCTGTTTTTCACATATATTTCAAACCAGCCCACTGACTCAATAATGTTTCAGGACCACAATTCTGGGCAGTTTCCCAGACCTGCTGCTCATAGTCAAATAATCCAGTCTATGTCTGTCATGGTATATGAACATCTCAGTATGGAGCTTTGAATCTAAAAACTGTATTCGATTAGCCAACAACACAATTATTTATTTGCTTTGCATTCACCAGCAATTTCTGAAGCTATGAATGGAATTGTTTGAATCATAGCAGGAACCATCACCACTTTCATTGATCAACTCATTATGTCTTCAAGGCTTAGAAGAATCAGGTTGATATTTTTTTCACCTTCCCACCTTTATTAAGCTGTTAGTAATTCTTTTCTTTTCACTACACCTGTTCTTATATTCCTGTGTAGTAACAGTGACTACAGACATTTGTATTTTGAGTCAGGTTTGTAATGGAACTAACATAGAAATCTTATTTCTATGTTTATTATGACAACAAGCAGTGACGTACATTGGTTAAAGCATTCATTATTTACTACAGCTGCATATAGGCACAGTGAATTTGTACAGTTTTCTTACTTCGTAGATACAATTTTACAATATACTGTATAATTATTGAATAGTGTAGCACAGTAGAAGGCCATTTGACTTATTGAGCAAGAGCCAGCTGTTTCATAGAAACATAGAAAAGGAAACAGGAATAAACATTTGAATCTGCTCCACCATTCAAAACGATCATAAGAGATCATCCTACACAGCACCCTGATCCCACTTTCACCCCACACCCTTTAATACCTTGAGCCCTAAGAGACATATCCATCTCCTTCTTGAAAACTCATGTGGCAGAGAGTTCAATAGGCTCAATATTCTCTGGATGAAGAAATTTCTGATAATCTCAGTATTAAATGGCTCAACACCACACTGCCCCCCCACTCCCCCCACCATCCTTCGACTGAAACCCCTAGTTCAGGACTCCTGCCATAATCAGGAGCATTCTTCCAATGTTTACAAAGGAAAAACTAGTCAATCCCACTTTCTGCTATTCTTTCCCTATGTTCTTGCAATTTTTTACTCCTTTAGATACATATTCAATTTGTATTGGCCCCACAAAGTATTGCATGCTCCCGCAACATAAAATAGCTTTTCCTTATGTTACCTTTTGTTCTTGGCCAAACACACTAAATCTGTGCCATTTGGTTGTCGATCCTTCATCTGATGGAAACAGTTTCAACTTTATGTATCCTATCTTAGCTTTTCATTATTTTAAATGCCTCGAACAAAATTCCTCTTAACTGTCTCTTCTAAAAGGAAAACAACACCAGCTTCTCTGATACTGTACATTCAGTAACTTGATTTGTACAGAACTTGAATTTTGTAGAGAAGAGAGACATGCTGCTGAAGTTAATCAATTAAGGTAATCAATTAAGCTTGGAACATGGCTCATTTAATTTTGCTAGAAGTGACTTGCATTCATAAGCAGTAACCCATTCTTTCCAAACAAAAGGAATATAGCGTTATAGAGTCATAGAGTCTTAGAGATGTACAGCACGGACACAGACCCTTCGGTTCAACTCGTCCATGCCAACCATATATCTCAACCCAATCTAGTCTCACCTGCCAGCATCTGGCCCATATCCCTCCAAACCCTTCCTATTCATATACCCATCCAAATGCCTTTTAAATATTGCAATTGTACCAGCCTCCACCACTTCCTCTGGCAGCTCATTCCATTCGTGTAGCACCCTCTGCGTGAAAAAGTTGCCCCTTAGGTCCCTTTTATATCTTTCCCCTCTCACTCTAATCCTATGCCCTCTACTTCTGGACTCCCCCACACCAGGGAAAAGACTTTGTCTATTTATCCTATCCATGCCCCTCATACTTTTGTAAACCTTGAATGAGGTCACCCCTCAGCCTGCAACGTTCCAGGGAAAACAGCCCCAGCCTGTTCAGCATCTCCCCATAGCTCAATCCTCCAACCCTGGCAACATCCTTGTAACTCTTTTCCGAATCCTTTCAAGTTTCACAACATCTCTCCAGGAGGGAGATCAGAATTGCCGACAGTGGCCTAACCAATGTCCTGTACAGCCGCAACATGACCGCCCAACTCCTGTACTCAATACTCTGACCAATAAAAGAAAGCATACCAAATGCCCTCTTCACTATCTTATCTACCTGTGAATCCACTTTCAAGGAGCTATGAACCTGCACTCCAAGGTCTCTTTGTTCAGCCACACTCTCTAGGACCTTACCATTAAGTGTATAAGTCCTGCTAAGAATTGCTTTCCCAAAATGCAGCACCTCGCATTTATCTGAATTAAACTCCATCTGCCACTTCTCAGCCCATTGGCCCGTCTGATCAAGATCCTGTTGTAATCTGAGGTAACCCTTTTCGCTGTCCACTACACCTTCAATTTTGGTATCATCTGCAAACCTACTAACTGTACCTCTTATGCTCACATCCAAATCATTTATGTAAATGACAAAAAGTAGAGGACCCAGCACCAATCCTTATGGCACACCACTGGTTACAGGCCTCCAGTCTGAAAAACAACCCTCCACCACCACCCTCTCTCTTCTACCTTTGAGCCAGTTCTGTATCCAAATGGCTAGTTCTCCCTGTATTCTGTGAGATCTAACCTTGCTAATCAGTCTCCCATGGGGAACCTTGTCGGATGCCTACCTGAAGTCCATATAGATCACATCTACAGCTCTGCCCTCCTCAATCCACTTTGTTACTTCTTCAAAAAACTCAATCAAGTTTGTGAAACATGATTTCCCACACACAAAACCATGTTGACTATCCCTAATCCTAATGCCTCTCCAAATACATGTCCATCCTGTCCCTCAGAATTCCTTCCAATAACTTGCCCACCACTGACGTCAGGCTCACTGGTCTATAGTTCCCTGGCTTGTCCTTACTACCCTTCTTAAAGAGTTAGCCAACCTCAAGTCTTCCAGCACCTCACCTGTGACTATCGATGATACAATTATCTCAGCAAGAGGCCCAGCAATCACTTTCCTAGCTTTCCACAGAGTTCTAGAGTACACTGATCAGGTCTTGGGGATTTATTCACCTTTGTGTTTCAAGACATCCAGCACTTCCTTCTCTGTAATATGGACATTTTTCAAGATGTCACCATCTATTTCTCTACAGTCTATAACTTCCATATCCTTTTCCACAGTAAATACTGATGCAAAATACTCGTTTAGTTAGTATCTCCCTCATTTTCTGTGGCTCCACACGAAGGCTTTCTTGCTGATCTTTGAGGGGCCCTATTCTCTCCCTAGTTACCCTTTTGTCCTTAATGTATTTATAAAAACCTTTTGGATTCTCCTTAATTCTATTTGCCAAAGCAATTTCATGTCCCCTTTTTGTCCTCCTGATTTCCCTCTTAAGTATACTCCGACTGCCTTTATACTCTTCTAAGGATTCACTCGATCTATCTTGTCTGTACCTTACATATGCTTCCTTCTTTTTCTTAACCAAACCCTCAATTTCTTTAGTCATCCAGCATTCCCTATACTTACCAGCCTTTCCTTTCACCCTAACAGGAATATACTTTCTCTGGATTCTTGTTATCTCATTTCTGAAGGCTTCCCATTTTCCAGCTGTCCCTTTACCTGCGAACATCTGCCCCCAATCAGCTTTTGAAAGTTCTTGCCTAATTGGCCTTTCTCCAATTTAGAAATTGAACTTTTAGATCTGGTCTATCCTTTTCCATCACTATTTTAAATCTAATGGAATTATGGTCACTGGCCCCAAAGTGCTCCCCCACCTACACCTCAGTCACCTGCCCTGCCTTATCTCCCAAGAGAAAGTCAAGCTTTGCACCTTCTTAAGTAGGTACATCCACATACTGAATCAGAAATTTTTCTTGTTGATACTTAACAAATTCCTCTCCATCTGAACCCTTAACCCTATGTCCCAGTCTATGTTCAGAAAGTTAAAATCCCAGACCATAACCACCCTATTATTCTTACAGATAGCTGAGATCTCCTTACAAATTTATTTCTCAATTTCCCTCTGACTATTAGGGGGTCTATAATACAATCCCAATAAGGTGATCATCCCTTTCTTATTTCTCAGTTCCATCCAAATAACTTCCCTGGATGTATTTCCAGGAATATCCTCCCTCAGTACAGCTGTAATGCTATCCCTTATCAAAACTGCCACTCCCCCTCCTCTCTTGCCTCCCTTTCTATCCTTCCTGTAGCAATTGTATCCTGGGACATTAAGCTGCCAGTCCTGCCCATCCTTGAGCCATGTTTCTATAATTGCTATGATATCCCAGTTGAATGTTCCTAACCATGCCCTGAGTTCATCTGCCTTCCCTGATAGGCCCCTTGCATTGAAATAAATGCACTTTAATTTATTAGTCCAACCTTGTCCATGCCTGCTCTGACTGTTTGACTCGCTTCTGTTCGCAACTGTACCAGTCTCAGATTGATCTCTTTATGCACTATCTCCCTGGGTCCCACCCATCGAGGGCCAAAGGGCCTGTACTGCGCTGTATTCTTCTGTCCAAGAACTTTCAGAGTCTGTAAGTGTCCATTACATTCTGCATGGCTTTGCCTCCCCAATCAGAGTTAACTTGCCAATTTTCTCCTGAAGCAGAAATTGTTGTGATCTGTTGAAATTTGTCATTCTTGCATTTGTCCAGCTGACTGCAGGATGAAAAGCTTCACACTGTATCTCTGCTTTCATCAGTGCTACTTATTCATTTATATCGTTGTTTTATGATAATAAAATGCTAGAACTGTCAAGAAAGAAGGATATTTATACATTTTTGTCATTATCATTCTGAAGTATTAATCTAATAGTTTTTTCGTGAGCAACCTATTAACTTTCATATGATAAAATTATGGTGGAGTTTGACAGAGTGAATATGTAGAATATGAGAAGGCTTTAATAGGTCCAGAAGTGAGAGACTGTAGATACAGAGAGGATTCCAAATTACTCCTGGGCCTGATGGATTAAATCCTAATCTTCTAAAGGAAGTGGTTGTAGAGATGGTGGATGCATTTTAGCAATCTTCAAAGAATCTTTAAGGTTCTGGAAAAGTCCAAGAGGATTGGAAAACTGCCCAGGTAACAGATATTCAAAAAGTGAGGGAGAAAAAAAAACAGGTAACCATAAGCCAATTTAGCTTAACATTTGTCATTGGGAAAATCTTAGAGTTTGTTATGAAGGATGCAGTAGCCTCCTCTCAGTCCTAAATGGTCTACCCTGTACCTATAGACTGCAACACCTGGTTCTGAACTCCCTGGTCATTAAGAATATCCTTCCTGCCTTTAGAAATTTCTAGGTTTCTAGGAGACCCTCTCTCATTCTTCTAAATGTTCGTGAATATAGTCCTAACTGACCTAACCTCTCGTCCTACATCAGTCCTACCAGTCTGGTAAACTTATGTTTTTATGGCTCCTGATGCCTCATCTATTTACCTACACGTTTTTGATCATACCAGCAACGTCAGAGTATGGCTGCTAAGGGATAAAACTGACGACTGTTCCTCAACTTCACCATATCTGAACAACAGGTACATTGAAAGCAACAGGACAACGTAAGCATCATTGGAATTTTTAAGCAAAGGTTCTGCTGCTTTGGTCATTATACAGTTCCCCCATCAATGTGACTCAACTAAAATAGGCTTCGCGATTGTAGTTTGTTGGATTCTGCAAAACAATGCACTACAAGATGGCTGAGGGCAGAGAAGGCACACTCAGAAGGACAGAGAAGGAAAAGCTCCTCAGTTTTAAGAGACCTTATTTCCTTGCCACTCATTGACCTGCATTAAATAAAACTGAAATTGTTCAGCCCACCTCAATGCCAATACAGTCAGAGTCTGCGATGCAAGGAACAAAAAAGCAAAATGCCAGCGTGATAAAGGAGTATCTTTAAATTTAATTTCAAACACATTATTGTTATAAATGCTGTTATTAACCATGTGATTCAGTAGTCCTTAAAAGACAGCTTACTAACTGTATTACTCCTACATGGTGTTTCCCCAGTGGCCTAAACAGAGCTGCTGGAATCCTACTGTTACTTGTGTTGGGACCCTTACTATGATTATAGCTGCAGCTTCTGGAAGCGTGTCAGCCTCATAGGCTGACTGCACTTGCTGCATTCTGGCTGAAGTGATAGCACTTTGAGCCAGCTAACTGTCTGGTATTATGATTGATACTGGTTAAAGGAATGGCAAGGAAGCAGACATGCTAACATCCTGAGAAATGGCAATGTTCATGCTGCTCTCACTGTGTCACTGCCACTCCCATGGGGCTGAGTCTGGAGCTGGGGATTAGGACTTGCATTGAACTGTGAGAAAGCAACCACAGAAGGAGAATAATGTCTTGAAAATCCCAAAGTGTTTACTCTGCTAATTTCTCCTAGCTGCAAGTTGCCCTTCAAAGACAGAGCAAGTGCTTTTGTCTGGAATCTGCACTGGGATGATCTGAGCTTTTAGTAAAGATGTAGGTGTAAGTTCGTGCTGTCATACTAGGCAGGCAAATGGACTGATTAATAGTGTCTTCAGTCATATCTGGATCATAGCCATATACACAATGCAGATTAACTGCATGTAACTGCTGACTCCATTTTGTTTCTTTGTTCCAGTGCTGGGTAAATTGAGTCATAAAATAATACATAATCCGAAGGATTAGCTCTTTTCAGAAGATTTCGTCTGGTGAAGAAATCAACCAAATGTTGAGAAGGTCGAAGAGAAAAGGAATAATTGTTCGGAATGCATTGAGTGGCTACACAGTTTCTGAATACTTCATACTACACATTTTATTCATAATTCAGTAATAATTAATTAAGTTTAAGATTAATTAGTACCCATGTAAACTTCTCACCCAATGGCCATTGGTGTTCAGGACATGAATGTTCAGGATAGTTCCACACATGTAGAGCGTGAGAAACATGATAAATGAAAGGGTCTCTCAGGATAGAAGGGGTGGTGTTGGGGAGTGGGATTTCCTCATTGTTAAGCTCTCAATGCTTGTTTGTGGTACACAGCATCAAGGAGGAATAGCCTATTGAGGACCAAAGACTTACCCTTACCTCTGCCTCCCATCCCACTTCCACTTAGCCCCACAATTGCTATCCTTCCCTCAATCACCGTTAATGTAGTCATGGGTTCCTGGTGGTTGCACTGCTGCCAGTTACTATTGCTCCCCTAATGGGCCTGCTGTGAAGAGCTAGCAGCTCTACTAGGACAAGGTTTCCACCCAGCAGTTCTTGATCCTGGGGAGGGCCTGATACTGTCCTCTTATGTGCCTTTTTGGCACTTAATGTAATGGACTTTGTTCAGCACCACTTCCTAGGACCTAAGAGACCTTGGAGTGCAGGTTCATAGTTTCTTGAAAGTGGAGTCGCAGGTAGACAGGATAGTGAAGGCGGCATTTGGTATGCTTTCCTTTATTGGTCAGAGTATTGAGTACAGGAGTTGGGAGATCATGTTGCAGCTGTACAGGACATTGGTTAGGCCACTATTGGAACATTGCATGCAATTCCGGTCTCCTTCCTATCGGAAAGATGTTGTGAAACTTGAAAGGGTTCAGAAAAGAGTTACAAGGATGTTGCCAGGGATGGAGGATTTCAGCTATAGGGAGAGGCTGAACAGGCTGGGCTGTTTTCCCTGGAGTGTCGGAGGCTGATGGGTGACCTTATAAAGGTTTACAAAATTATGAGGGCATGGATAGGGTAAATAGGCATAGTCTTTTCCCTGGGTTGGGGGAGTCCAGAACTAGAGGGCATAGGTTTAGGGTGAGAGGAGAAAGATATAAAAGAGATCTAAGGGGCAGCTTTTTCAAACAGAGGGTGGTATGTGTATGGAATGAGCTGCCAGAGGAAGTGGTGGATGCTGGTATAATTGCAACATTTAAGAGGCATTTGGATGGGTATATGAATAAGAAGGGTTTGGAGGAATATGGGCAGATGGGAACTAGATTGGGTTGGGATATCTGGTCGCCATGGACGGGTTGGACCGAAGGGTCTGTTTCCATCCTGTACATCTCTATGACTGTTTATGACTCTATGGCTTTTCCAAAGTGAGGGATGCTGGCCTGTCACCATCTCTCCAGCTGACAGGCAAGACCTCTGTTGCCTGAATTAAACTCTACCCATCGTGTCTTATTCTCTACTTCATGAAGCGGTGCTTAGGCTGGAAACCTTATTCAGAAAAGTCCCCAGGCTTGAGATGAGCAACATGCACAGTTCCAGCTGGATCACTCATTTTCAGCATTGCCTTTCAGCCATGACAGTACAGCGATGTTAGCTGCTCTTCCACATTCTGCAACCAATCTCCAATTCTGGTTTTGCTTATTTCCCTGATAATTATCACTGTCTTGACTTATGGAGGAGGCAAGTGTTAGTGAGTCAGTATCCTTGAGAGAGGAGAAGATGTGTGGAGTATCTGTTTGTGGAGAGGAGGAAGAAGCTACAAACAATTAGCATAGGGCAGTTTCAATTTGTAAGATAGTTCCTGGGGTGTGCAGTTATGGAGTCTCAAGAAGTGTAATTCATTATGCATTGTCTAACAAATTAGAAGAGACAGCTGTTAGTGGCCTTGCTGAAATAAGAGGAAAATGTGTGTTTGGAATAAGAAGGGGAGATGGTTAAAGTAAAAGCAAAATATTGTGGTTACTGTAAGTTTGAAATGAAAAGGGACTAGAGAAACTCAGCAAATCTGGTAGCACCTATGAAGAGAGAAACACAGTTACCATTTTGAGTCCAATATGACTCATATTCTGCCTCTGTTTCACTCTTTACAGATGCTGTCAGACCTGCTGAGGTTCGGCAGCATTTCCTTATTAAAGTAGCTTTTGTCCTGGATGTGACGACATTGTCAGAGGAGAAGATGTAGATGAAGGTGCTGGAAGGGTTGTGAGAAGAGTTACTAACTGAAGTAGAGAAGAGAGATAGTTGTCCTCACCTTTGCTCTTCAAGTGTGGTTTACTTGATCTGACATTATCCCAGGTCCTGGCACAGAGGTGCTGGACTTGACCAGGTTTCCATTGCACCCACCTCTAAGCCTAATGGACCTGTGCTCAGGTGCGTTCCTCAGCAGTAGCATAACAAATTTCCCTCTTTTCCCCAGACCTTCCCACAGGAGTTCAAATGGAGGCACATGTTATAAGTGTCATCAGAGATGGATGTGGAACAGATCTTTGTATTCAGAACTGTTAATTAAACTCTGTTAGTGATGTCAACAGGTATCCTATTGATAACTGCTTCCCTGACATTGCAGCTCAGGAGAATGTTCTCTTCACCACTTCTGATGTCCCCCTTCTCTTTTCATGAACTAGATGGGAAAGCGGACGCTTTAAGAAGTGTATTACCACATAAAATAACCTTTGGCTGGAGTGGAAATCACACTGTTGGTGAATACATTCGTCAGCCAATCAGTTAGAAACATGCACATGAGGTCAATGAGGGCAGCGTATTAAAACACCTCAGGCCTGTTTTCTGATGCAGGATGTGAATTTTTAACTCCCATACCCATGATTCAGTGTTGAAATTGGGGTCTATGTAAAATATTCAAAGTATGCGGGGTTCTAGTTGGCTTTAAATTTCTGACTCTCCCATTTGCTCTTTCCTACAATTAGATATTTCAGCAGGACCTGAAGAGAAGAGAGCTGTATGCAGTTTAGTAATTGGGCAATTTCTTGACCTGTGATGCAAGTGCACAGTTTGGCCAGATTCATACATTTCTTAAAATAGTCTGCACATGGTGCAACCTCCTGCTTACTGTATTGTAATTAGGGCCCCTTATTGGTGTTTGAAGCATTTCTAGGAGTAGCTTAAGCTATGGACAAAGTTGCAAAGCTGAGAGAAAGCATCTGCTCCATAAATACCTATGCAAACAGGTACATGGAGTCCTCCTCCTTGTTAGTGAATGTGATTGTTTATATTACTGCTGTACATTTCTGAACATTGTTATAATATCTGTAGAATATTTGTATTAGCAGTTTCTGTAAGTTCATGTTTTCGTATTCCCATCAAGGTTAAATTGAGGTAGGTAGATTTTATTTTGAAATACATTCAGTGTTTGTACACGAGTAGTTTAATGTCAATGTTTTTAGTAAAAACAAAATACCAGAGCCAACTTCCCATGTGAGCTATCAGTCAACTTGCTACTTTAATACAGTAGTTTAACTAGTGTGGAAATCCTCAAATTGCAAACATAAGAATTTTTATCAATCCGTTCTTTTGTTAATACGTTAAAAATAACAGAATGAATGCAGGGTGATGAACTACTTCTTAGTGCTGGATATTTCATCATTAATCCAGTCAAATGCAAATTTGGAGCTTGGTTGATCACAGCCTGCCAAATTTCTTCACTACAAGCACGACTCTTAGTCCTATTTGCTAACAAAGATAATTAACTTGTATCACCATGGTTACTGGAAGGCAAGCACTAAATACTGGTGCATTTACAACAGCTATAGAACATAATGAGCCTCAGTGCTCAAGGACAACATTTAATGCACCTCCTAACATCATAAATTGCAAACTTAATAATATTCACGTTTTTGCTGTTGCACTATTCTGAGAATGCTCTTGTGACCTTCAAACCTGCTTAAGCTATAGTATAGTGTGTGGCCAAAGCAATAAAAGCATGGAAAATAGGATTGTATTCTCAGCAAGGACATATAAAGAATTTAAAATTGAATTTGAAATGTGGTGGAGAGTATTCTCAATTGTCCTTAAATAGTTTTGTTTTGATTCATACATAAGAACCTTGCTCTTGCTTAAAAGCTTGTATTATTTAACCACTTCCATGCTTTGCCCAAAAGAGGTTGGGACTGTGATTGGTTTAAATGATATGCTGAAGCGGCATCAGTGATTCCAGAGAAAGAATAATTTGTTTGGCTGGAATTTCAGGTGAAATAATACGTAACTATGTTTCATCCTTATCTAAAATCCTTGTTGAATTCTGGATTTTATTTTAAATTTTTCTTTTGCAAACCACGTGAAGTTTAACTTGTCCCTAAGAGTCTCGGAAGGATGGAATTTTCAGTGTTTTCTGAAATAAATTTGGAAGGCATTTTTCCTGTGGTATGTCATGAATCATTTCATACTTACCTTCAAAATGTGGAAAAATTAAATGTATCTCAGAATAATCAAAGAGTTTGAAGAAAGAAAGTGTACAGTTCTGAATTTAAAGAGTTGGAAACTGCATTAACTACCTATTGGAGGGATAATCCATTATTATATTATAGAATTATAATTGATTATATGGTTTCATGTTTTTTTTATTTTCCAATATCCATGGAAAGGTAACTTATATTTTCCATTAGAAGGGAAATTGTATCTCCAATTTAAACCCCTTGTACCTGATTGTACCAATGTAATGGTTTGAAATAAAATATATTTTTAATTCTTTCTGCTATAAACCTATTGATTGCACACTTATATAATGTTTTGCCCTTCACTCACTTCCAACCAGAAACTGGTTGGTATTAGTGTAACATGTTTTACCTTGTATTATTGCTGCAATTTCACATTTATAGCCAAAGTTTATGAATTTAATTACTCAGTGCAGGGTGAAATCCTGATGTCAAGAAAGCCATTTGTTGTATTTAATTGGTCCCAACCTTGCAATAGAAGTGATGCTAAAGTCATGATGCTACAGAACCACTCATGATGGTGGATGTGCAGTGCCCTTGCCAACACAGTGCCTTTTCAAATCAATGTTCAACATGGATGTGCTAATTCACCAGTTGAGGGCAGCGATGGAGGGTGAGGGGTTAGGTTGGTGGTAGGTGGTAATCAAGAGATTTCCTTGCCAATGTTTGTGCCGATGCCATGGGATTTCACATAGTCCGTTGTTGAGGACTCCCAGGACACCTCCTTTCTGTCAGTATATCACAGTGAAATCTGACAAGATGTAAAAGCTGGTTTCATACACTTTTGGCATTTCCCTACCAGTGGGTTACATTAAAATTACCCTCATTTTTCATAATAATAATATTGCATGAAGGAAGTATATGAGATCAAATGTATGACACTCTCAAGTGGGTCTTCCTAATTGTACAGCAACTGTCAGATTCCATAACTGTTGTGTTGCAGATCTTTTCAGTTGAATTACCTCCAAGATGACAAGCCTGACAAATACGGCAGACTTGTAATCCAATATTCAAGCCAACCACAACTATTTTATTGAAGGGCATTGTTGATGATTGACCACTGCAAAAGTAAATATCCTCCTTGGACTGACCTTTTTCTGCTGTCTCCAGATAACTTTGCATGACAATATGCTTTTGGGTGCCAATTGGCAGGGAGTTGACCAATATACTGTGCTATAATGCTGAGGAGTAAGCTGTTTGTCACCGATCCTAATGCCTCTTTACGCGGCAGAGTGTCAAATCTTGTCTTATAAGTTATGTGGAACACCGTATTGGTGCATATAATACATTTATAACATTAAAGACACTTTTTTTAAAAAGGAATAAAAAGGACTTGCAATTATATATTGCTGTATGGTCTCAGGATGCTCTAAAACACTTTATAGACAGTTCAATACTTTTAAAGTGTAGTGACTGTTGCAATGTAGCAAAGTGGGAAACATTCCAAACAGTTTATGCACAGAAAACTCTTGAAATCAATAATGTGGTAATTACTTTTTTGAAGATAATTTTTATACTTTTTCAAGCTATAGCAAAGTCAAAAATCTATAACACAACGGATGTCATCTGACACTTTTTGTCTGCGCTGGTTGAAAAATTCAGGCTATTCAGCTTAAACGTTGAGTTTAAACCACTTTCAGGTCCATAGCTCAGTATTTTCAGCACTGCAAATGCATATCATAGGAACAGGAGCAGGCCATTCAGCCCTGCGAGCCTGCTCTGCCATTCTAGAAGAGCATGGCTGATCCATGGCTATTTGAGGAAGAGAGATCCAAACCTCCTCTACTCTTTGCATGCAGAAGTACTTTCTAACATCTCCCCTGAAAGCTTGACCCTAATTTTTAGACTATACCCCTGGTTCTAGAACCTCTAACCCTTGGAAATAGTTTATCTTTATCTACCCTATCTTTCACTCTTTAATCCTGAAGACTTATTTAAAGGTTCAGAGGTGATATAATTTCTAGAGAATAAAGGTCTAATGTGTCTAATCTCTCCTCATAACTTCACCCCTGAAGTCCAAATATTATCAATTTTCTAAAAAAAAATGATATGTTGGTTTCTACCTCACATGCACTTCAGGCGGTCAGTTCCTGACCCAATCAATCACTGGGTGAAAACAAATCTTCTTAATTACTTTCAATCTTCCCCTCCATGGCCAATTACTGACCTCCCTGATAAGAGAAATACGTCCATCCTATTCATTCTCTGAGTCAGAGGTATCAGAAAGAGGAATTTTGGCCGATTGTGTCTGTAGCAATCCTCAATCAACTATTTAACAAAGACTAATTTCTAGCACTTAAATCTTTTGCGCTTCAAGTGACCATCTAAATACTTCTCAAATGTTGTGATGGCTCTTGCCTCTACCACCATTTCAAACCATGAATTCCATTTACCCACCACTCTGGGTGAAAAAAAATCTTTAAATCCCATCTAACCTCCTGCTCTTTAACTTAAATCTAATCTCTGATTATTGAGACATCTACTAAAGGAAAAGCTTCTTTCTATCTATGCCTCTCTCAATTAGGTCCATCCTCAACCTTCTCTGCTCTAAAGATATCAATCCTGGCCTGTCTCATCTCTTTTCATAGTTGAAAAGCTTCAAGATCGCAACATCCTGGTGAATCTCCTGTGCACCTTCTGTAATACAATCACACCCTTTCAGAACTACACACAGTACTCCAGCTTTAGCCTAACATCTTACTATCTAACTATCACCTCTCTGCTCTTACGTTCAGTGCCTCAACTAACAGAGGAAGTATTGCGTATGGCTTCTGATTGACCTGTCCTGTTGACTTCAAGGATCTGTGGAAGTGTAAACCAAGGTCTCCCTGATCCTCTCTACTTTCTAGGGTCCTTCCATTCATTGTGTAGTCCCTTGCCTTGTTAGTCCTCTGAAAATACATTACCTCACACTTTTCAGAATTAATTCCATTTTCCATCGTTTTGCCCGTCTGATCATCCTGTAGACTAAAACCTTTCTTCTTGCTATTTACCACACCATCAATTTTCATAGCATCTGAAAACATACTGAGCATTCACAGTTAAATCATTAATGTACACTATAAGTAGCAAGGAACCCAGCATTGAACACTGTGGTACACAACTGGATATGAGCTTCCAGTCGCAAGGTCATTGTTCAGCCATCATCCTCTCCTTCCTGCCACAAAGCTAATTTTGGATTAGTTTGCCAAATTGCCCCAATTCTAAGGGCTCTTATCTTCTTGACGAGTCTCCCATGCAAGACCTTATCAAATGTTTTACTAAAGTTCACGTAAACTATATCAGTGACATACTGTATAGCCCCTTGTCTCTGGAGTCACATCACCTGCCTCAGAGGTAAGAAGTGTTACCAACTGAGGTTTGGCTGATGCCAAATGCAAATTACTAAACTTTTTGAGACAATTTGTCACTTTATAATCTTGTGTTTCCATTCCTCTTACGTGCTATAGCGTTACTACTCTATTTTGCTTCTTTTGGCCTAACTGCCTTCCTCATGTGTTTCCCACAGTTCCTTCACGTAGCACATGATCTCCTGAGTAACAGGTAGTGACAGTTGCCTTGATTATTGTGTCTCCAACAGAATTAAACAAACCCAGCATCATCCAAGTTAAAGCAGTCTGCTGACTGGCACTTTATGTGCAAACAAACATTCACTCCCTCCATCACTGACACACAGCTGCAGCAGTGTTTACAAAATGTAAGATGTACTACAGAAAGTCACTTTGCCTCCACTGTCATGGGATCAGAATCCTGGACTTCGCTTCCCTTCAGTATTGTGTATGTACTTATACCAGATGGACTATGTAAGATCAAGAAAACTGATCATCACCACCTTCTCAAGAGAAATTAGGGATGAGTGACAAATGTTGATCTTGCCACTGATTGCCACAACACATGAAATATTGTAGAACTTGGACTTACTAACCAGTTACAAACTAACCATATCTATTCTCACTCTGTTGGACTTCCTTTCCACACTCCTTGAAGCCTTTACAATCTAAAAATGTATCTGCCTGTTTCTTGAATATATTCGCCACTTGGCCTTCACAGCTTTCTATGGTAGAGAATTCCACAATCCTTCGAGTGAAGAAATATTTCCTCATCTTAGTCCTAAATGGTCTACCCTACAGCCTGAGAGTGTGATCCCCTGGTTCCAGACTCCCTAATCATGTTAGAATTTTATGCATTTTAATTAGATCCTCTGTCATCCTTTTAAATTGTAGAGAATATAGAGTGAGTCAAATTAATCTCTCCAATCAGAATCTGAAGAATGGTCACTGGACCCAAAATGTTACCTCTGATTTCTCTCCACAGATGCCGCCAGACCTCCTGGGTTTTTCCAGCAATTTTTGTTTTTGCTTTTGTTTCTGGTTTCCAGTATCCAGTTTTCTTTCTGTTTCCTGTCATCCTGGTATCAGCCTGGTGAATCTACCTGGTGAATACTAGCCTGAAGACATCTGACCTCAGAAGCTAAGTAGACTCAGGCCGTGTTACTACTTAATGGGAGACTGCCTGGGAATACCGGACTTTAGGGGCTCTTGTGGGACTGTGGTAGCGTCCCTACCTCCGAGCTAGGAGTCCCATTTGCTCCAGAAGTGTGTAATAACATCCTGAACAGGTTAGTTAGAAAATATTGATTTTTTTTAGGTAGGGGAACCAAAACTGAGCCCACATGTAGTTTCACTGAGGCCAGCTATAATTGCAGTAAAACACCCCTACTTCTGAACTGAAATCTTCTTGCTATGAAGGCCAAACTACCATGTGCCTTCCAAATTGCTTGCTGTACCTGCCTGTCTACTTTCACTGA
Organism: Chiloscyllium plagiosum; assembly: GCF_004010195.1. Taxonomy (NCBI): domain Eukaryota; kingdom Metazoa; phylum Chordata; class Chondrichthyes; order Orectolobiformes; family Hemiscylliidae; genus Chiloscyllium; species Chiloscyllium plagiosum. The sequence continues at coordinate 39,921,542 of NC_057716.1, forward strand.
CTTACGAGTGGCACAGTGGTTAGCACTGCTGCCTCACAGCGCCAGTGACCCAGGTTCAATTCCCACCTCAGGCAACTGTCTGTGTGGAGTTTGCACATTCTCCCTGTGTCTGCGTGGGCTTCCTCCGGGTGCTCCAGTTTCCTCCCACAGTCCAAAAATGTGCAGGTTAGGTAAATTGGCCATGCTAAATTGCCCGTAGTGTTAGGTGAAAGGGTAAATGTAGGGGAAGGGGTATGGGTGGGTTGCTCTTCGGATAGTCAGTGTGGACTTGTTGGGCCGAAGGGCCTGTTTCCACACTGTAAGTAATCTAAATATACAAGGACACCCAGATCCCTTTTTCGCATCTACACTTTTCAATATACATCACAGTTTAAATCATACTCTTCCTTTCTGTCTTTCACATCAAAGTGTTTAACTTCACGTTAATCACATTCAACAGCCATTTCTTTGCCCACTGGATCAATTTGTCTAAATCACTTTGAAGCCTCTTTGCATCTTCCTCACAACTCACAATCCTGCTCAGTGTTGCATCCAGGTCATTATGTATATAGCTGAGCTCAAGCATTGATCCTTGTACTTTATTAGTCTCTACCTGCTGCTCAGGAAAGATCCATTTATTCCCTTTCTCTTTTCTGTCTAGTCACCAATTCTGAAGTCATGCTGACACATTAATCCCTAAACCATGTGCCGCTAACCTCTTATGAGGGACCTTATCAAAAGCCTTCTGAATATCCAAATACACAACATCCACTGGTTTTCCCTTATCTTTTCCCTTATCTGTTCCCTTACATTTTCAAAAAATGACAATAGATTTGATAAGCATAATTTGATATTCATAAGCCTGTGCTGGCTACCTCCAAACCCATTTAATGCTTTCCAAATATTCTGTTATCACATCGTTTGTAATGGTCATTAGCATTTCCCCCAATACTAATGTTAGGCTAAAGGGAGTGAGATGACAAACCCTAACAGGTTTCCCTGAGTAGCATACATGTGAAAATTACTTGTACTATCGGTCTGTGAGGCGCTGTGTTCTGTGCTACCAAATGTCCCTTAAGGGAGGAAATCTGTCGTTCTTACCTGGTTTGGCCTCCATGTGACTCCAGATCCACAGTAATAAGGTTGACCCTTAACTGTCCTCATGCAATGAGGGGTGGATAATAACTGCTTGTCAAGCTGGAGACATGCACGTCCCAAAAATGAATAAAAAGGATAAATGCCAAGTGCATGATTCAAGCTTTCTAGGGACCAAGTCTTCTTAACTCTCACCTTAGTTAGTCATGAGTTATTCAATGTGATATGAACTATGCACTAAGTATTTTCACTAATTAGCATCAGTAAATACAACACAAAGTAGACCATTTGATCCACTGAGTCCATATTGTCTGTTCATACAGCATTCCCCCATCCTATCATGCAACCTGCTGGTTTATTTCCTATAAATCGGACAGCACGGTGGCTCAGCGGTTAGCACTGCTGCCTCACAGTACCAGGGACCTAGGTTCAATTGTCCCCTGGGACACTGTCTGTGTGGAATTTGCACATTGTCCCTGTGTCTGTGTGGGTTTGTTCCGGTGCTCCTGTTTCCTCCCACTGTCTAAAGATTGCAGGTCAGGTGAATTGGCCATGCTAAATTGCTCATAGTGTTCAGGGATGTGTGGGTTAGGTGCATCAGTCAGGGGTAAATGTAGAGTAATAGGGGAATGGATCTGGGTGGGTTACTCTTCGGAGGGTCAGTGTGGACTTGTTGGGCTGAAGGATCTATTTTCAAACTGTAGAGATTCTATAAGTTCATATCCAAATTCCTTACAAATTTTTTATCTTCTCTGTTTCCACCATTGGCCTATATATTGAATTCCTGGTCATTGTGACTTGCTTATGAAAAAGTTCTTCCTCATTTTCTTTCTGTACCTCTTGCCCAAAACCTTTGCCTCCTATTCCTTGTACCATTGGTGATTGGGAACAGTTTTCCTTCCTCTACCTTATCCAAACCTTCATAATCACCTCAATCACAGCCTCTCAACTTCCATTGAACAACCGTGGCTTCTCCATCCCAACTTCACAGGTAAATTTCCTCATCCTGAAAACCATTCTGGGAAATCGTCTCTGTACCTTATCCTGAAGAAGTAGCGCTTTGAAAGCCAGTGCTTCCATATAAATCTGTTGGACTATTACCTGGTGTTGTGGTTTTTAACTTTGTATCTTATCAAAGGCAGTCACATCCTTCCTTAATGCCTGGAATTAGAGGAAATATTCTAGCTATGGCTTCTTTAGAGCTTTATAAAGATCAGCAACATCTCCTTGCTTTTTGTACTCAATATCTCAATAACACCCAAGATCCCATGTCATTTGCTAACTACTGCTTCATGCATGAGTCTTTCTGTCCCCACATACCCAATCTGAATATGCTATTAAATGCTATTGTCTTTCCATTTCCCTTCTGCTAAAATGCATCGCTTTACGTTTCTCTCTATTAAATTCCATCTGTCACTGTTTTGCTCGCCTATATATGTCCTATTACAGTCAATCTTCACTGTCTTCATGTTTGCTATGTTTTCAAGTTTGGCATCGTCTGCAGGTTTTAAAATTGTACTCTGTATTCTGGTGTCCAAGTAATTTATATATCAGAAATGTTAGGGGTTCTACCTCTGATCCCTGCTGAACACTGCTGTATAATAAACCCCAGTCAAAAGCAGAACTATTTAGCAAAATTTGGTATTTATGTCCTTTAGCCTTTTTTTTTTAACCAAGCTGACTTTGAACCTTCTATTCCATCAGCCTGAGGTTTGTGAAGTAATTGCATTGAGCTGGTATTTTTACAGGTGCCACAAGGGCAATATCTACTGAAAGATTTCCATCTCTGTTATTTCATCAAACAATTCAATAGGACGTTCAAACATGATCTGCCCTTGTGAATCCTTGCTAGCTCTCCTTCATTACCTTAAGCTTCTTCAAGTGCCTGTTGTTCTTTTCTAAAGATTTGCCCATCACTGACATTTACATTGACCAGCCTGATGTTACTAGAAATGAACTTGTACCCTTTCATGAATAAGAATGTGCATCTACTGCTCTCCAAAATTCTGGCATCTCCTCTATATCTAGAGAAGATTGGAAGATTATTGCAAGCCCTTCTAATATCTTCACTCCCACTTCTTCAAGCGACCTAACTACAAGCTGTGTGGACCAAGTGATATCTCCTCTCTAAATACAGCCAGCCTTTTCAATATAGATAAATTTAATCAACCTGTAAGACACTTATGGTATATCTTTGGGGCAGGTGGAACTTGAACGCAGGTGTTTTGGCCGAGATGTAGGGACACTACTTTAAATCCTACCAGGCTTGGTATTCCCAGTTGGTCTCCCATCAAATTACTAATGAGACTGCAGTCTGGTTAGCTTCCAAGATCAGAGAAGAATGGGTTCTGAGGAACAGTGACTGGACCCAAAAAATTAACATTGATTTCTCTTCACAGATGGTGCCAGACCTGCTGAGCTTTTCTAGCAATTTCAGTTTTTGTTTCTGATCTGCAGTTCTTTCGATTTTTGTTAACTTTTGTAGCACCAGTGGACCAATGCCGGAGCAACAGACATTGGTCATTATTTCTCCTTTATCAATTCCACTGACACAGCAGTCCTATAAATAAGCCCACCTTGCATATGTACCCCCCCATTCCTCTTCCCCAGATCCATGTCCTGTTATTCATCATCAGGCAACTGTAAAGGTGACTTGCCACCCAGCAATCAAGAATAAGCAGCACAGAAAAATGGTGCACACCCAAATAAATTGATGTGATCCTATTGAAGAACAGAAACTTCAAAGCATAACAATTTATCATGCACACTTGATTCCCCTTATACAAATATTTTTCCATTACTCCAATGTGATGCAACGTCTATGGTTTCAACAGAGCTAGAGGCAGGATACTTGTTCCTAACTCTGACATCTCAGATACTTTGCTCAATGAGCTTGTCAAATTAATAAATGCCTCACCTGCTCCAGCTGCAGACTTCCCAGGTCATTGGGGATGGGATCATATATTGGGTACTAGCTGGTGCAATGGGTGAGAAATAGAAGCACACTTGCATTACAAGTGGAGAGAAGCACACTTGCAGGAAACACTTTCAATCAGGAGGAAGCTGAGTTGAAATAAAATCATAAGAAAACTGAAAGTTCATTGGGTGAGGAGCAGGAGAGCAGAGGACCCCAAAATAACCAGATGGCTACACATGGATGAGAATTTCAACTGTCCAATTATTAAAGTAAAACTTGGTCTTTGGATGAAGTTTAAGGATAAGAAGTAAGTAAGGTTCTTTCTATTGCTAATATACTTTAAACTAGAGCTCCTGTGCAGCTGTAACCTTGTATGCCTCACTCTGTCCAAACATCCTATGATCGTTATGTCCTTGTATGTTATGATCTGCCAGTACTTCTCATAAAACAAAACTTTTCACTGTACCTAGGTACATGTGACAACAATAAATCAAACCAAATCAATCCAACACTTCCAGTGTCTGGAGTGACCGCACATACAGAAGAAGACACAGTTGTAGCTGCTGGAAATTCACATTTCAGAGCAGTGACTGGATTCATTATGGAGTATCTGCAAGGCTGTGATTTTCAGGCAGAACATGTACAGTGAAATGGTCACACTGCTCATAAAGAATAAAGGTAATGTGACCATAATCTTACCAGTCCATGGGACTGCTCACTCCTGAGAGAGAGAGATAGATGACTGGTGGCAGTTTAATCTGAGGATCACCATGCTTCAGATGAGAAGGAATGTCCTAACATGGTAAACTCAGCTGATGTAGAAATTGAACCAATGCTGTTAGCATCACGCTGCATTGTCAACCAGCCAGCCGTTAAGGACTGAATAACCAGCAAAATGTGCTAAGCTGGTAGGACTGGCATCTCCTGGGTCTTTCTCCCTTGCTGACAGATTTTCCATTTGAGTGCTACTATAAGAGATGGCTTCTTAGGGAATGCAGTGAGAGTCAAAGGTAGTAAACTGAGGATTACTCCAGACATAAAGAGTCACCTAGCTGGCAAGAGGGTGTAGGAGGAAGGAAGCATTTGGACTGATTCCAGGAAAGATGAAACCTGTACAAGCTGGATGTTGCACCTCAACAGGGCTAGGGCTAATACTCTCACAAGGGCATTCATTAGTACCGTGGGCTAGAGTGGAAGGGAATGGGAACCCGAGCGGGAACATACAAGAAAGTTAGAAGTGGAAAATAGAAAAGTAGAAAGAAAAAGTAGAGGAAACAAGGGCTATCAGTAAATCAGACTATAGTACAAAAATGATGTAGATACACATTAAAAATACAAACCCAAAGGTGTAGTATCTGAATGCATGAAACATTCACAATAAAATGGATGAACTAACAGTGCAAATAGTTGCAAACAAGTTCGATATGATTATGTTTATGCATATATGGCTGTAGGGTGTTCAGGGCTGGGAAATGAATATTCCAAATCCTGTAATATTTATGAAAGGGAGGTGGGGTAGCATCATGAGTAATATATGAAATCAGTACAACAGTGAGAAAGGACATTGAGTCTGAAAATCTGCAGGGTCTGATAATCTGCACCCCAAGGTACTTGGGGTGAATGTATTAGAATTATAGAATCATAGATTTTTACAGTACAGAAGGAGGCCATTCAAATCACCGTGCCTGTACCAGCTCCTGGAAGAGTTACCCAGCCAGTCCCACTCTGCAGCCCTACCTCTGTAGCCCTCTTACTTCATCACTTTCAAAAATATATCCAGCTCTCTTTTGAAACCTCATATGGAACCTGCCTCCACCATTGTCCCAAACAATGCATTCGAAATCCTAACAACTGAGTAAAGAAGTTCCTTCTCATCTCACTCCTCACTCTCTTGCTGACAATCTTGAAATTGTGACCATTAGCTACTGACATACTAACTAGTCGAAACAGAATATCCTTCTTTACCTTATCAAAATTGTTCATAATTTTGAACATCTCAATAAGGTCACCTCTTAATCTTCTCTGCTCCAAGGAGAATAAGCCCAGTTTCTCTAATCTTTCCATGTATCTAACATCTTTCATTCCTGTTATTATTCTCGTAGATCTCCTTCGATCTCTTTCTAGGGCTCTCGCATCCTTCCTTAAATAAGGTGACCAGAACTGTACACACTAATTCAAATGTAGTCTGACCAATTATTTGTAGAGGTGCAGCACTACCTCCCTGCTTGTATATTCTATTGTTGATTGTGCTCTCCCAAAATTCTATAGATCCTGGAACAGTCTTGACAGATTGTAACTCCACTGTTTAAAGAAAGAGGGAAAGAGAAAATAGGGAATTATGGACTGGTCATTCAGCAATAACATCAGCAGTAGATAAAATGCTAGGATCTATTATAAAGGATACAATAGTAGGACACTCAGAAAATATGAATTAGGTTAAATAAAGCCAACCTGAATTAATGAAAGAAACATTATGTTTAGCAGACGTACTAGAGTATTCAAGGACATCACTAGTAGATTTGATAAGGGGGAAACAGTGAATGTAGTATATTTCATTTTTCATAAAGCTTTTAATAAAGTCCCATGACACAGATTATTGTGCAAGACTATAGCACTTGGGGCTAGCGGTAACATATATGGCATGGATTGAGAATTGGCTAGCTAAGAAAAACCAAGACGAGGAATAAGGTGGTGTTTTTTGGAATGGAAGGCAGCTAGTAGGGTATCACAAGGATCATTGTCTTTGCCATCGCAATTCACAATATATATCAACTATTTGGATGAGGAAAATAAATGCAATGTACCGAAGTTTGAAGATAACACAAAGAATACAGTGTTACTTAAATGGTGGATTAGGCAATGTTATTGTACAAAGGTGTTACTGAAAGCAAGCATGCAGGTGCAGCCAGCAGTTAGGAAGGCAAAGAAATGTTGACCTTCATTGCAAGGTGATTTAAGTACAAAACATGGATGCCTTGCTGCAGCTGTACAGGGTCTTGGTGAGACTATACCTGGAGTACGTGTGCAGTTTTGTTCTTACCTAAGAAAAGAATTGCTTGCCATGAGGGAGTGCAGCAAAGGTTTACCAGATTGATTCCTGGGATAGCAGGTTTGTTATGTGAGAAGAAATTAGAGCAACTAGACCTCCGTTCACTGGAGGTTAGAGGAGTGACAGAGGATCTCATTGAAGCATATAAAATTCTGACAGGCCAGAACAGATTGACAGATTGATGAGCTGTTTGGCTGGGAGATGTCTAGAATATGGGGTCATAGTGTCAGGGCTGAAAATGTGTTGCTGCAAAAGTGCAGCAGATCAGGCAGCATCCAAGGAGCAGGAGAATCGACTTTTCAGACATGAGCCCTTCTTCAGGAATCCTGAAAAAGGGCTCATGCCCGAAACATCGATTCTCCTGTTCCCTGGATGCTGCCTGACCTGCTGCCCTTTTCCAGCAACACATTTTCAGCTCTGATCTCCAGTATCTGCAGTCCTCACTTCCTCCCGTCATAGTGTCAGGTTATAGGTTAGACCATTTTGGACTGAGATAAGGAGAATGTTTCTTCATTCAGCGGGTGATAACCTGTGGAGTTCCCTACTACAGGTATTTAACACAATAGTGGCGAAGTCATTGGATTTATTTAAGAAAAAAGTAGCTGGAATTCTAGACACAAAGGGCATCAAGTGGAGTGAGCAGGAATTTGGCACTGAGATAGAGGATCAATCATGATCATTATGAATGGCAGAGTTTCTTGATGGGCTGAATAGCCTATTATCACTGCTGTTTTCTCTGTTCTATGAGTCACTGTTTCCACCTCCTTGCACCATCATCATAGCCAACGGCACTTTGCTGCTTGTTCTCTGCTGCAGAGCAGATTCAGAAGTGACATGACACCAGATTAAAGTCCAACAGGTTTATTTGAAATAACAATCTTTCGGAGCATTGCTCCTTCGTCAGGTGAAGTCTTCACTTGATGAAGGAGCAGCACTCTAGAAGCTTGTGATTTCAAATAAACTTGTTGGACTATAACCTGGTGTCATGTGACTTCTGAACTTGTCCACCTCAGTCCAACACCGGCAACCCCACATTATGGCAGAACAAGTTGGTACACAGCAGTGCAGTGCCGTGGGAACAAGTCAAAGGTACTTCTCATCCAATTTAAGCCTTATTAACATCCAGAAACTCTATGATCATGGTCAAGGCTTGCGGGAACTCATGTGATTGTCACATTCTCCAAGTTGACCACTCTATCCAAACAAAAAGACATACACAGTGATATCAATTTCATCCTCTACCTGGCAATATTGTGAGGGTAAGCTAGTCCATTCACAACTTTAGTGTCATATTTGATCCCTAGGTGAGCTTCTAAGCTCATTTTTACACAATCGCTAACAGTGCCTTTAACAACCTCTGTAACATTGTTCGATATCTTCCATACCTCAGCTTATCTACTGTTGAATTCATTCATTCCATTCATTTCCTCTAGACACAACTATTACAGTGCACATTCCAGTGCTGGTCTCCTGCATTCTTAAACTTAAACATCCATAAACTTGAGATCACTCAAAACTCTGCTGTTTGTGTCTTAACCCATAGCAAGACCCCAAAGAAATTAGTCAAACAATGTTTGATTTTAAAATTCCCAGCCTTGTTTTCCAAACTCTTCATGGCCTCACTGACTCCCTACCTCTGTAATCTTTTTCAATCTGACAACCCTCCAAGGTATCTGCGCTGATCTTATTCTGGCCACTTTGACATTGTCAATTGTAATTACTTCATCATTCGTGGCTATGCCTTCAGTTGCCTAGGCCCCATGCTCTGGCATTTTCTCCTGACACCCCTCCACTCTACTATCTCATTTTCCTCCTTTAACGGGAGGAAATGGAAATGGATTGGATTTAAAGTGAAGATAAATTCCCTATTTATTAAGCAGTACAGCTGAGAACAGGGCATTACTTGTCCAGGCAAAGTTCTCATTAAAAGGAATTGGCTGGACTGATTAACTGTGTAATTTCTGCAGTGTCATGATGCAAATCGAATGATCTTATTGTTTAAAGTTCAATGTATTTTTTAGGCTCAATTATTCTAAAACATTTGTTTATATTTTAAAATGAACCAAAAGTATTTTCTACAATCTAAAAATCTTTGCATAAATAAAGCTGTTGCTAATAATCAATAGCCCATTATAATGCAATAGCATTATGACTCATAAACGCCTTTAAAATTTTGATCTCTGTTGCTGTTCTATTGACCATTTAATTTGTTTAGTTACTTGAATTCACCGGACATATTTCACTAGCAGTGAAGTGGTAATGTTATTAGGCTTGAAGTAATGGTCAAGGAACATGTGTTCAAAATCCACCATGGTAGCAGTTGGGGGTGTGTGGAGAAATTTAAATTCAATAAATAAATTTGAATTAATAGCCTAATTTCAATAATGGTAACTATGTCAACATCTGTGTGAAAAAGTTGCCACTCAAGTCTCTTTTAAATTTCCACCTCTTGCCTCAAACCTATGCCCTCTGGTTTTGAATTCCCCTAACCTAAAGTATTGGCATGTTTTTATTTTATGAGAGAAAGTGAGGGCTGCAGATGCTGGAGATCAGAGCTGAAAATGTGTTGCTGGAAAAGCGCAGCAGGTCAGGCAGCATCCAAGGAACAGGCGAATCGACGTTTCGAGCATAAGCCCTTCTTCAGAAATGTTTTTAGTTTATGTCAGCATACCATACTGACTTTGGTCAGCTACATTTTACTGTGCCAAGTTGGTTTAAGTAAAAGCCTTACTAGCCAAATATATAATACATGTATACATTCCAAAGGCTGTTTGAAGCCACATAAACAGTATGTATCCTGGCACTCATTTGGAAAGCCTCGTTGTGTCAGCTGACCTGACATGAAAGCAGAAAGGCTTGATGAAAGTTTTACTGTCATAAAGCTTGAGCAGCATCAAAGTTACTGCTGAAATTTCTCTGCTTATAAAAGTCAGAGCAGAGTTCAACAGGCTTTTAGCAAGTCAAGAAATAAGGCGTACATGTTCAAGAGATTGCTTTTGATAATAGAGCAGTTTAATCTGTGTTTTACATGCATTGTATAAGTTTGAGTTTGCATAATGCTTTTGAACATTGAAATTGATAAATAGAACATAAAGATTTTTTTTGAAAGTTTGCTAATTTACAAAGGTATGGGCAAACGTCTGCAGGACTTTTGCCAAAGATACATTGGGAGATCAGCAAGTCTCTGGATGCTTTCTGCCACTGGGCTGGATTTTGCTAGCTTTTGGAGCGGTGCTCCTTCATCAGATGGTTGTGGAGTATAAGATACTCTGCAACCATCTGACGAAGGAGTCACGCTCCGAAAGCTTGCACTTCCAAATGAACCTGTTGGACTATAACCTGGTGTTGTGGGATTTCTAGATCTGAATAATACACTGCCCATACCAAAATATAGTAATTGTCAACAGATGGGCAGGAATGGATAAACTGTTTTTTTTCTGGCCCAGATGAGGAAAGGCAGGAAAGAAGAAAGGCACATCGATCACATTAGGTAAAAACAATGATTGCAGATGCTGGAAACCAGATTCTGGATTAGAGGTGCTGGAAAAGCACAGCAGTTCAGGCAGCATCCAAGGAGCAGTAAAATCGATGCTTTGGGTAAAAGCCCTTCATCAGGAATACATCAGTCACATTAGCCAGCAGTTGCAACGGGTGCGACTTCCGTTTATGATTCCACACATACTGAACAGACTGTGTCTATATGCAGCAAGACTTAGACAAGTTTCTGTCTTCAGTTTATAGGAGGTGAGTAATGTATGAACATTTGCAACACACAAGTTAGTAACTGTCTCCATCAAGAATCTAACCATCTTTTTTGACATCCAATGACTCCCACTATCAATATTTTGGGAATTAGTACTGACCAGAGTTTGAGCTGCCGTATAAAGATTGTGACTGCAAGAGCAAGCCAGAGTCTGGGAATTCTGTGAAGAATAGATTACCTGCTGTCTCCTCAGAACTGTCCACCTTCTACGAAGTGCAAATCAGGAATATGATGGTGTATCATGGAGTACTCTCCACTTGCCTGAATGGGTGCAATTCCAACAACACTCAAGAAGCTTAATACCAGTCAGTGCAAAGCAACCCCCTTTGTTGGCACCCATCCGCCATTGTGATTCATTGTCTCCACCACAGTTGTGGTGTAGTAGCAGCAGTGTAGACCATCTTCAAGATGTATTGCAGTAACCTGCCAAGGCTTCTTCAACAACAGCCTTGCATCCTCGACTGCCTAGAAGGACAGGAGCAGTAGATGTACAGGAATGCCATCAACTGCATTTTCCCCTCCAAGCATTCCATCCTGACTTGGAACTATATCGTTATTTCTTTGCTGTCATGGGATTTAAATTTTAGAACTCCTTTTCTAAAGAACACTGTAGGTATACATACACCATATGGATTTAGCAGTTTGAGTAAGTAGCTCAGCACCATCATCTCAGTGGCAGTTCGTAATGGGCAATGACTACTGGTGTACTAACAACACCCATGAAAGTATCTTTCTTAAAAGTTTAGCCCTTCAAATTGACATTCCTTTTAGGATAGGCTGGGGAGTGGAGAAAGTGAGCATTTTCACCCCCTTCCCCATAAATTCCCGCCTCAGGCAACTTCTGTGTGGAGTTTGCACGTTCTCCCCGTGTCTGCGTGGGTTTCCTCCGGGTGCTCCAGTTTCCTTCCACATTCCAAAAATGTGCAGGTTAGGTGAATTGGCCAGGCTAAATTGCCCGTGGTGTTAGGTGAAGGGGTAAATGTAGGGGAATGGGTCAGGGTGGGTTGCTCTTTGGAGGGTCGGTGTGGACTTGTTGGGCCGAAGGGCCTGTTTCCACACTGTAAGTAATCTAATCTAAATTACAGTCCTAAAGTAGGAATGAAGTTGGGATATTTCTTCATTGTTTGATAGAATATAATTCAACCAGGCATTGCTTCAGTAATTCCATCAAATTTCAACATTATTTACACAAGCATTACCTATTTTTTTCGCTGTGCATATCCCTTATGAGTGTGCCTTTTTTTTCTGCTTACTTTCAAACTTTTTGCTCAATTTCCATCTGAGAATCTAGGGCTTAAGATATGGACAGCTGTTGAAAACTATTGTGAATCTTTTGGATGGACCCAGGCCACAGCCTGATTCTTTGTGTCTTTGCAACCTCATGGTTTAAGGCCCTATGAGGAGCTCATGCTTGAACTTTTCTCTGCTGCTGCCATTAGGGAAAGGAACCTCATCATCCCTCATACTAGCTGTTCGACCAACAATGAATTGGATCCTGATTTTAAGTGATCAATAGAAGTACAAACATCATAAAAGCAGGATGATCTGTAAGTTACTGAGAAAAAACTGTCCCCCTAAACATTTTATTTAATACAATGAAAGATAAGAACAATTTTAGTATGTATTATAGTTGGATATGTAGCATTCTCTTATTTCACCCTGTAGCTTTAGAACAGGGAGTATAAATATACCAGATATGACTGCTGCTTTTCATATTTATGCATTGTGAGGTGCAGAACATTAAACTAAATAGTTCTAAAATTATTATTTTACAGCTAATAAAATTAATACTTTAGACATTATAGGGATGAAGTTTGTTTTGGCACCAATAGAAAATGACCAATTATGAATTAGAATCCCCCTATATGTCTTAAATGTCAGAGGGAAACAGTAACAGGTGGGTTATAGAAAGGGCTGCTTATTTCCCATTGCTTGCTTTGCCCATCTCCTCAAGACCAAATTCAGGACACACTTTCTTACTAAAGATATCTTGATTCCTTGCAGTTGGTGCTGCATGCCACTACTGACCTTTTACATAAGTATGCTGAGCCCCTTAGGAACAGAAATAATAAGTGTAATTAAAACTCACTTAAAACATGATCTCATAGGAAATGTTTTGACAAAGAGCTTTCACATATCTTTGCCATTTTTAATACTGCGCTACTTTGCAAGCAAAGTGAAGGGCAAGTAGCATATGTGTGTGTATGTCAGACTCCATAGCTCGCAAAGTGCCGAGATTTTCTCTTTAAGTAAGCACCAGCCAGCAGGGTGAGACTATCTGCTGCTATTAGGGACCTAAAGAATTTTCCATGGTTCAGCATGATTAACAACCCAGTGACTGGCAAGGTTCCCACATCTCCTTCTCTGGAAAGGAAGGAGCATGTTTCAAAAACTAAAAAAAAAAATTTATTATAAATAGGCATGGGTAAATGTGAGGTACAAGAACTTATGATTCTTTATCTACATGAGACAAAAGTTCGACATTTCATTGCAATATTTACTTTTTATTTTTCAAATTATTTTTCACTAGTTTTTAGCTCATCCCGATGTAATGGTGTGAACTACATTGCATTATTTAGCAAGTTTGCATTCATAAGCATAGGTAGCAATCTCAGTGAAATTATAGTCATCTTTTGGACTTGCTTCAATTTGTTCATTTTTACAGCTACAGTTTAGGTTCACTGGACATCTTAGAAATAAAGTCACTTCAGACTTGCTAACTAGATCTACAAAATGTCAACAACACTAGAAACGCATAAGGACATCTTGCATACCACAAAGTATCAGAACTCACAGCAGCTTGCAAAGATGTCATTAATTTAATTAATCAGTACTCCATGTATGGATTGGACAAAGTGTATGTCTCAGGGATCTAAAGTATAATAACATGTGCTTTACTTTACAGTGAGGACATGATATTCACCTTTACCCTCATTCACACAAATGCAAGACAGTCTGTACCTAGGCCTGACACACTTTCATTTGTTAGAGCATTTATGGTCATTAATGTAGCTTTGAGCAACAGTTACTAGCATACTCATTCTAATTCACTACATTTTGACAGGCTAGATGTCAGTTGTTTTGCAATTTTATATACTCTTCAAACTCTTAACCAATTGCACAAATTTGCTTCTGCTTTCAAGAAAAAAAACAACTGTTCAGAGGCACCCGTAAAGCACTGGCACCTCTGTCTCAACCGCCTAATTTGAAGAAATAAATCATTCAGATTGATATGCATCGTTTGGAAGGTATCATGCAGCATGTGGGAGTGTCATCCAAAACTAGAAATAATTAGTGTATATATTTTATTGCTATCTATGTGGAGATGACGTTTGTATTTATATGTCAGGAACTTGATGTATAGTGATTTGAAATGTCTACTCCATGCTTTTAGCTGTAATTTTCACCTTTGTTTACTTATCTTGGAGACCACACCCAGGTTTAACCAATCAAGCACAGTGAGCACTTAGTGACCAAACTCACATAATCAAACACACAAAGAAAAACCTATCATTACTGCTTAAACTTTCACTTTTATTCATACACTGAAGGACTCTTGATGGAACTTTCATTTTTTGTAGAGGGAAAATAGGTTGTAGCAGCTTGACAATCTGTCAATTGTACAGCCTGCATCGTGTACCTCTCCAATGACTTGCAAAGATTACCAAGCAGAGTGTATAACAGCAGCCGCCAGCTGTTTTACGAGCCCTAACAAAGCTGAGAGTCTGGTGCACTCTTCCTCACATTTAGATTGTACCATAGCAAAGTACCATACAATGTGTTGCTGCAGCAAACTTAGAAGGAGCAAAATGTTACTTCCATGTTTATAAATGGTGCAGAGGAATTTCCAAACATCACAGCATCCTGTATTTGATTTCACCTGTAACCATCACCAACACAAGTCCACCCACCTGAGAAAATTGACATCTTTACATTAAAGAGGGTGTCCTGCATGATCTGTGAACAAGGACAAGTAATTTGAGGTGGTGTTATGAAACTAAAAGCTTCTGATGAGATATCACCCTCAGTTGCTAAGCTGCAGGGTTTGTGATATCTAGGGCCTGAATACAAAGGTATGCTGTTTTCTGAGCACCATTGATTTCTGGAATCACCTGAAAGCATGTGACATATCCTTCACGGTATGCTGGCTGTTGTGGATGAGGCCACATTGTAATCATGTTTGACTACTTCACACAACCAGAGTCCACCTTGGAGCGTGTGGTACTCAAAGATCCCTCCAATGAAGCTCTTATGTAGATGTGTGTCCACATCTGGTGACTATATTGGTGGTGGTGACTATATTGGAGGATCATCTGGACTGCACCTCAAAACTTCAGCATTCTTATTTCAGCTCAGCAGTTTATCCTGAAGCAGATTACAAACCACGCTTACAAAGTGTCCAGTGTTAGGGCTAACGTTTAAACAGGAACAAGTGAAGGAATTGTGTTTTAGGATATCACAACATTGTGTCACTTTAGTGCCTCATTCATTTAAAAGGATGGTTCCTGATGTGTGTGGAGATGTTCAAGCTAAAAGTAGCACTTTGTGGATTAGGATATCCAGATTCCTAGTCGAACTAGAAGAATGTTGTTGAGTAAATAATAAGAAGTTTGTTGCATTACTGCAATTATTTACTGATTACATGAATGTGACCGACATTATACAGAGACCGTTTGGAACACACTAGCCCAGATCTGACTCCGACAAGCTCCTTCTTTACTCTGACCAAGCCCAAGCATGGTGCTTACTGCACTCAATTACATATTAAACCTTTCAGATATTTTCAGACCAAAAATCAATAAATTTGAGCACTTATCAAAACATTAAATATGATGTAAGCTGAGCTCACTACCAGCACACTTATGTCTGATTCAGGGACTAGAGAGTTCCGGGATCTGCAGGGTCTGACTACAATGTTTCGATTGACAGATGTGTACGTAACTGATAAGTGCTGTATCATTGAAGGTTCTGCCTTTCAGATATTAAAACAAAGTCTTGGCAGCAAAGATTTCTGATGATTTATCCCAAAAAGACTAAGGACTTTTGAAGTTTATGAAGCAAAATGGCTGTTTTGATTGCTTTCAAAGCAATACTTCAAAAATTATTAACAATGACATATTTTAAGACATTCCAGGAGCAGGAAAGAGGGTATACAAATGCAAGTTATTTCTTTGCTGGGACCAGCTTATGACTTGGCATAAAAAGTCACTATCATTCCAACAACCACCTCTTGACATCGTGCAGGCAACCCTCTCACTGAGAAACTCCTAAAAGGGAGACTAAATCATAAGTTATGAAGAGGAAGCACTATGATAAAAGAAATGTCAAAAGCACATAGATTAAAAAACTTGTATTGAAACAAATTGTTTCAATAGAATTTAGTTTCACAGAAAGTTGATTTGTATTGCGGCATATTTAGGTTGTACCAGGCATCTGGTAGTGAACGCATGATATATATATTAGAACAAAGAGCAAAGAACAAAGAAAATTTACAGCCCAGGAACAGGCCCTTCATCCTCCAAGCCTGTGCCGATCCAAATCCACTGTCTAAACCTATCGCCCAATTCCTAAGGATCTGTATCTCTCTGCTCTCCACCTACTTATGCATCTGTCCAGATGCACCTTAAATGAATCTACTGTGCCTGCCTCTACCACCTCTGCTGACAACGTGTTCCAGGTTCCTACTATTGTCTATGTAAAGTACTTGCCGCGTGTATCCCCCTTAAACTTTTCTCCTCTCACCTTGAATGCGTGATTTCTCATTATTGAATCCCTCACCCTGGGAAAAAGCAGGCTGTGGAGGTGCACAGGGTTTGGGGGTGGGGTGGAAGCAGATGGGGTTGGGGGCGGGGTGGGAGTGGACAGGGTTGAGGGCAATCGGGGGGGGTGGGGGCGGACGGGGTTGGAGGGGAGCGCGGTAGGAGCAGACAGGGAGTGCGGCAAAGGGTGGGTTCTCATGCGCAGTGTGTTGCTGTCTCATCTCCTGAACGGGGAGCAGACCACAGAAAACTCCGAGCCCCAGAGGAAATCAATTAACTGAATAATCAATTATCCGAATGAAATAGTGCCCGCCCATCACCTCACATTTGCCCAGATTGAACTCCATCTGCCACTTCTCCAACCAAATCTCCTGTCTATCTATATTCTCCTGTATTCTTTGAATTTCCTCTATGTTTTCTGCTACTCCACCAATCTTTTTGTGATCTGCAAACTTACGGATCAGACCACCAATGCTGTCTTCCAGATCATTTATGTATATTACAAACAACAGCGGCCCCAGCACTGACCCCTGTGGAACACCACTGGTCACCTTTCTACATTTTGAGAAATTCCCTTCAACTACTACTCTCTGTCTCCTGTTGTTCAACCAGTTCTTTATCCACCTAGCTAGAACACCCTGCACACCATGTGACTTCACTTTCTCCATTAGTTTACCATGGGGAACCTTATCAAACACCTTACTAAAGTCCACGTATATAAATTCTATAGCCCTTCCTTCATCTATCAACTTGATCACTTCCTCAAAAAACTCTATTAAGTTGGTAAGGCGCAATCCCCCCCGCACAAAACCATGTTGCCTATCACTAATAAGCCCATTCTCTTCCAAATATAAATATAGCCTATCCCTCAGTACCTTCGCCAGCAACCTTCCCGCCACCAACGTCAGGCTCACTGGTCTGTAGTTACCTGGAATATCCCTGCTACCCTTCTTGCACAGGGGGACAACATTAACAACTCTCCAGTTCTCCAGCACCTTCACCTGTGTTTAAGGATGCTACAAGGATATCTGTCAGGGTCCCAGCTATTTCCTCTCTCACGTCCCTCAGTAACTTGGGATAGATCCCATCTGGTCCTGGGAATTTGTCCACCTTAATATCCTTTAGTCTACCCAACACATCCTCCCTCCTTATGTCAATGTGATCCAGAGTAAACAAACCTCTATCTCTAATCTCAACATTCATCATGTCCCTCTTCTCAGTGAACACTGATGCAAAGTGATCATTGAGAATCTCACCCATTTTCTCAGGTTCGACACACAACCTTACTTCCTTATCCTTTAGTGGACCAACCCTTTCTCTGGATACCCTCTTGCTTCATATGTATGAATAAAAAGCCTTGGGATTCTTAGTTCTGCTCGCCAAAGTTATTTCATGACTCCTTTTAGCTGCTTGATTCCTCGTTTAAGATTGATCCTACTCTCCCGATATTTCTCCAAAGCCTGTTCTGTTCCTAGCTGCCTGGACTCTTCCCTTTTCCTCTTGGCAAGTCGCACAATTTCTCCTGTCATCCATGGTTCATGAATCTTGCCTTTCCTGTCCCTTGTTTTCAAAGGGACATAGATCTGGATTAGAGTGGTGCTGGAAAAGCACAGCAGTTCAGACAGCATCCGAGGAGCAGGAAAATTGACGTTTCAGGCAAAAGCCCTTCATCAGGAATACAGGCAGAGTGCCTGAAGGGTGGAGGGTGGAGTGGATAGGTGGAAAAGGAGATAGGCAGGTAGGACAAGTCCGGACAAGTCTTGGGGACAGTGCTGAGCTGGAAGTTTGGAACTGGGGTGAGGTGGGGGAAGGGGAAATGAGGAAACTGTTGAAGTCCACATTGATGCCCTGGGGTTGAAGTGTTCCGAGGCGGAAGATGAGGCGTTCTTCCTCCAGGCGTCGGGTGGTGAGGGAGCGGCGATGGAGGAGGCCCAGGACCTGCATGTCCTCAACTGAGTGTGAGGTGGAGTTGAAATGTTGGGCCACGGGGTGGTGGGGTTGATTTGTGCAGGTGTCCCAGAGATGTTCCCTAAAGTGCTCTGCGAGGAGGCGTCCAGTCTCCCCAATGTAGAGGAGACAGCATTGGGAGCAACGGATACAATAAATGATATTGGTGGATGTGCAGGTAAAACTTTGATGGATGTGGAAGGCTCGTTTAGGGCCTTGGATGGAGGTGAGGGAGGAGGTGTAGGCCCAGGTTTTGCAATTCCTGCAGTGGCAGAGGAAGGTACAAAGGGACATGCCTATCCAGCACTATCTTCAACCTATCTTTGAAAGCCTCCCACATATCAAACGTGGACTTCACTTCAAATAGCTGCCCCCAATCCATATTTCCCAGGTCCTGCCCAACTTTGATATAATTGGCCTTGGCCCAGTATAGTATTCTTCCCTTAGGACAATTCTCATCTTTGTTTTCGACTATTGTAAAACTCACAGAATTGTGGTCAGTATTCCCAAAGAAATCCCCCACTGCAATTTCTACCACCTGGCCTGGCTCATTTCTTAATACCAGGCCCAATATGGCCCATTCCCTAGTTGGTCTATTGACATACTGCTCTCAAATTTTCCGAGATGCTCCTTACAAATTCTGCCCCATCCAAATCTTTGACATTAAGTATATCCCAGTCAATGTTGGGAAAATTCAAATCTCCCATCACCATCACCCTGTTGCCTCTATATCTTTCCATTATCTGTTTAATTATTTGTTCTTCTACTTCATGCTCACTGTTGGGAGGCTTGTAGTACAGCCCCAACAATGTAATTGTTTCTTATTTCTCAGCTCTACCCATAATGCCTCACTGCTCAAGTCCTTTAGCACAGTTGTGATATCATCCCTGATCAGCAATGCAACTCCTCCTCCCCTTGTACTTCCCTCCCTGTCCTGTCTGAAGCATCTATATCCTGGAACATTTAGTTGCCAACCATGACCTTCCTTCAACCGTCTCCGTCATTGCAATAACGTCATACTCCCAGGCACCAATCCAAGCCCTAAATTCATTTGCCTTATCTGCTATACTCCTTGCATTAAAGTATACGCACTTCAGACCACCAGTTCCTTTGCGTTCACCTGCTCTCTGCCTACTCTTCCCTTTGGTAATGCTAACTTCATGATCCTTACAGTCTCTAGTTTCCACCTTACTGTCTACTAGTCTTCTCTTCTGGTTCTCAGCCTCCTGCCACATTAGTTTAAATCCTCCCCCACAGCAGTAGCAAAAACTCCCCAAGGACATTAGTTCCAGTCTGGTTCAGGTGTATACTATCCAATTTGTAATAGTCCCACCTTCCCCAGAACTGGTCCCAATGTCCCACAAATCTGAACCCCTTCCTCCTACACCATCCGTCAAGCCATGTGTTCATACTGCCTAGTCTTTCATTTCTACCCTGGCTAGCACGTGGCACTGGTAGCAATCCTAAGATCACTACCGTTAAGGTCCTCCTCTTTAATTTAGCTCACTGAATTCTGCTTTCAGGACCGCATCTAGTATTTTACTTATATCATTGGTGCCTGTATGCATCACAACAACTGGCTGTTCACCCTTTCCTTTCAGAATGCTCTGCAACTAATCGGTGACATCCCTGACCTGAGCACCTGGGAGGCAACATACCATTGGGAGTCTCATTTTCCGTGACAGAACCGCCTGTACACTCCCCTTACACTAGAATCCCCTCTGACTATGACCCTATGAGTCTTGTCTCCTGCCCTTCTGAACAGCAGAGCCCACCATGCTGCCATGATCCTGGCAACTGCTGCCCTCCCCTGGTGAGCCATCTCCCCCAACAGTATCTAAAACCTATTTTGGAGGGAGATGACCACAGGGGACACCTGCATTGCCTTCCTACTCTTTCTCTGCCTTTTGGTCAGCCATTCACTGTCTCCCTCAGCAATTCTAATTTGCGGTGTGACCAAGTCACTAAACGTGCTAAATTGCGGATGCTCCACAGTGGGTCCATCCTCAGCTCCAGAGCCATCATGCGGTCAAATAAGAGCTGCAGCTGGACACACGTCTTGCAAGTGTAAGAGTCAGGAACTTCAGCCACGTCCCTGAACTCCCACATCAAGCAAGATGCACATGCCGCAGGTCTGAGGTCCCCTGCCATTGTAAGCCTTGGTTTTTACTCAACTAATACCAAACAATGCATTTAAATATATATAAGAAAAGAAAAAAAGCCTTACTTTACAGAGTCCTTTTCTTCTGGTTAGAAGCACGGGAGGGAGATACTACATGTGTAGTATCTCGGGTTCCGCCGCTGCCCAAATATATACTAGATCCTTACATTCCCGGCAAACATCCTGGTCCCCACCGACACCTCCCTCTCTTCCGCTGCTTCCAGACATGAATGAAGGATAGTAATGGGCATTATATTTAATGAGGTATTTCATATACATGTGTACCTGGGAATATTTTGCCGGGCCTGTGGAGATGGACTGCTTAAACTGGTAAACTGGAGTAGAAGGAGTTGACAGGGATGCCATACAGCCCCAGCATTTTCCCAGAATTGGGATGCCAGCAATGATCACACTTTGTGCCCATGCTGGCATTTTGTTAGTTCCACAGAAAGCCCCTTGCCACAAAGGGAGGCCACCACTTACATAAGCTGGCCTACCATTGGGTTCCAGGAGGGTGCAAAGGGATGGTGCCTCCTTAATGGCTGCATCACAGCCCTCTGGCAGCAGTAGGCACTTACGTGATTACAAAGCCCCCAATGATGGGTTCACACCTTTGGTTATCTGAGCTGGTCTACTTGGTCTTCATGCATTAAAAATCATTTCTTGCCTGTTCTTCAAACATACCCCTGCATGAAAGATCGGTCCATAAATAGGTGTTGGTCTCAGCAGCAACCTTTTAGTTGGCATTAACTAGTGGAATTGCCCTGTGGTAAAACTGTCCACCTGCTTCTGGTTGGGGACTGTCTACTGTCTCATAAAACCCACATCCTTGTGTGTCGTATTGACCATTAGCAATGTGACAGTGCAGCAAATGAAATGTATCTTGCTGGACAATAAATGAGCTGTGAACACTAAAGAATTATTTATAAGTTCTTTGAAATATTAGGAAATATTGAATAGGTAAAAATAGGAGGAAAAATAGCATTCTTATGATTTACCAGTCACAGCTCCTGTGACCACTAGTTTGCCATATGGAACAACGTCTGCAAATTTTCTGCAGTTCCTGCAAATTATGGCCCCTTCATTTTCATTCTTACAACTCATTAAGGCTCTCAATCACTACAATATTCGAGGAAAATAATATTTTTCCATATTTTTCAACAGCGGCTCTCATGGGGATTGAGTTGCTTGATGTCTTGATTAAAGAGTAGCCACTTGTTGTTCAAACTTACGGGCTGTTAGCTTAATAATATCTAATTATACAAAAACTCTATCTTTTAGATATGTTAGGAGAATAACATTGTTATATTCTTGATTTTCATCATATCTATCGATATTGGGATAGACTGGTATAGTCCTGGTGAGGCAGGATTATTGCTCTTATAACAAGCAAACACAGTTTGGAAAAAGACACTCAATAAGAGAATTTGTTTCCATAAAGTAATTTGTGAGTTAAACAGCACTAGTTGGCATGCATTCATGCCAAATTGGGTCATTACAGTACTATTATAACCACATGTGAAAACAAAACCTGGGTCTGAGAAAGTATGTGACTGCTTAAGATTTATGGAAAACAGAGTGAGATTTTCTTAAAATACTTTATTAATGCAGTTCACTGAAAAAAAAACAGATTATGTGCATCTTGTTTAGATCAAACTATTTCTCGTGCTCCATTAATAGTTCAGTGGATTAATAGAGCCTACAGAGGTATGCAAATCTGTGAGGGCTCTTGGGTGCTATCCCTGACTTTATTTTCCATTAGAAGATCTCAATCAAGTAGCAGATGTACTACAGTGAGACTATACGTGCTTGGATGTAGAGGGAAACCATCTAGTATTTCTGCATACTACTCCCAATAATTTGTCCAGTAATCTCTGTTAGGAAGTATTCATTTGGTGGTGACATTGTTTGGTTGTGATGCCTCAGTCGTCAAATATCTTGCTGTAACATAAAAAACTGCCACATCAACTAGAACTGGAAGACAGTTGATACCTGTTAAATTTTTGAATAACAGCCTTCAGCAGGAAAATAAAGAGAAGGGATAAATTTGTAAAAGCATGTAAAATTGAGCCTAGTTTACATTAGGGTTGAATTTATGGCAGCACACATCTTCATACAATTTGAAACAGTGGGCCAAATTTCTGAACTGTGAGAGACTCGAGAAAGGTGTTTACAAAATTGATATGTATCAAAGAAGGCAGTGTGTGTGACAAACTTGAACTAACTCTTCCAATCCTTTTTATTGTGACTGCAACTTTTGACCCATCGCATTCTCTTCAACATGGCTCCACAGTTGTCCAAGCTGTGTAGGACTGCTGTTATATCCTTTTCTATGTAATTGTAACAAAAGACTTGCATGACCTTCTCCTATTTCTTATTTTTAGGCTGTCCGAAGCAACATCATTGAAAGACACATTGGTTTCACAAAATGACACACAACTCCACTGTTGCTAAATTTCATCAAACTGCTTGTCCAACATTCAACAGTGGATGAATAGAAATTTCTGCCAATTAAATATTGGAAAAATTGAAGCCGTTGTTTTCAGTCCCCATTCCAAACTCCATTCCCTAACTACTAACTGGATCTGTGTGTTGAGGGCAGGAAATAGGAATCAAGACCATTTCTGGGTCGCCAATCTACTCCTGGGTGGTACAATACACTAATTTGTGCATTTAGTTAGGGTTCCCCTTCAAATCAGATGGAGATGGATTGACTGTCCAATTAAGGGTGGTAGGTGGATTGTCAAAGCTGGTGCACCAAGCAGAAAGCTTCCAGACAGAGATAGGCAGCAGAGGCTGTGAGACAGCATAAGCAGCCAAGAGGGTGTTTCCACATGGTGGTGGCCTTTCACCAATTCTTTAGAAACAGAAAACAAATTCTTTGGCCAGTCTGTGGTGGGAAATGGGAGGTGGGGTTTGGGAGGTTTGGTGTGGGTGGGGTGATGGGACAGGGGAATCTCTGACAGGGTGGCTTTGACTGCACCAATATTCAAACAGGAAGGGAGGGCTTGTAGTCTTGCCAGGTATACTGGTACCTTGACCTACTGCCAAGTTCTTGCGTGTAGGCTGTTAAAATGCATCCCACCTGGTTGAATCAAGAAACTGGGTTTGATTGGAAATCCCCAGTTGGACCCCTTTAACTGGGATGAACAAGGTTTGTAAAAGCCTAACAGGCTACTCATTTCATAGAGCTAGTAGACTTCCTGAATCTGAAGCTGTCTCCATAAAAATCATGGTACCAGGCACAGGGGATGGGGAGACTGATATATTGGCTGTCCTCCCTCCCTGGGCAATGCTCCTGAAATACATCTCAGTTGCCAATCCACTGTCCCACCTTATTAAAAAATTAAACAAAAAAAGTCAATAACAAAGGCCGTTGTGGAGCAGTGATAACATCCCTGCCTCTGCACTAGGAGGCTCAGGTTCAAGCCTCACTTTCTCCAGAAATGTGCAATGACATCTCTGAAAAGGTTGGTTGAGGATATCTGGACATAATAACTGGTCTCTTGTGGTGCAGTGGTTGTGTCTCTACCTCTCAATAAAGAAGCCTATGATCAAATCCCACTCGCTCCAGCGGTGTGTCATACCATCATTGAACAGGTTGATTAGAAAATATCTAGACAAAATGACACTAGTTTAAAAAGACTTCAGCACAATGTTCGCATGGTGTTATGGCAGTAGATCAAAAAACATCAATAGGCCCATTTACAAGGAAGAAAACTATGTCTAAATCAACACTTGTAGATTACAACAAGGAAATTTGGATGCTGTAAAAATATTTCTTCACTGAGTTAGAATATGTATGACTTACAGTATGAAACCATATGGTGAGGAATCAACCACCTATGGTTAATTCATTCCAAATTAGTGCATGTTCAATTGTTGCATTAGTTTGAATGAACATTATGGCTCTGATATTTCTGGGGTGGTAGAGATGCAAGCTTTTTTTTGAGGGGGATACAGAAGATGGATTTGTATGTGGCTCTATGAGGATTCTGTGTCATTTAATCCAGACCTTTCATCTTTATTTCATTGTTGCCTCGGCAAACCCTGGGTGGAAATTAAAGACCTCCTTTAGCATCAATGTGGTTTCAACAGGTTCCAAAGTTTCTTTTTATTTTTCAGCCAAGTTGAGCATTTTAGACAGATTGGCTGTTACCTCCACATCCATCACAGAAAGGCCAATAGAGTAGCTTAAGAACCACTGTGCCGACCTTCCAGATTTCAGTGACCTGTGCTGGAAGTGTACATAACACTGTTCCTGCATTTTGGAAACATAATTTCAGCCTTGATCCAGGGAAGATGCCGGGGTTTGGTGGGGGGGGGGGGGGGTGGAGTGGGGGAGGGGGAGTTCCATTCTGTCATGTACTGTTGTGACCCCTTGAAAATTCTACATAATCACAACTTGAAACAATTGTAGATAATCGGCCATGAAAGCAATTGTAGCATTTATTGGAGGACATTGGTTACAATATAAACTATGTCAATCAAAGCAGTTCCTACTTGAAAATATTAAACTTAGAAGTGGATTAAAGACTTCCACATTTAACTAAATATTCTACAAGCTGACATAGTTATAGCCAAGGCGTTCACTGAAGGTTTAGGTTGCAGGAAATTGAATTAATGTGAATGGATAAAATGTGAAGTTTGTACTTTGGAGGTACAGTGTGCACATCAATGAAAAATGTTTGCACAGCCCCTCCCCCCCCACATTTTTTATCAATTCAGATTTGGTCCTCACCTGTCCCTGGATCCCAATTGTCTGCCCCTTTAGGGTTTTAGATCTCTGTCTGAAGCCATTGATTTTGCTTTCACTGTTGGGCAATGGTTTTCATTGGGCTTTTGGAAGGAGAATGGATTACACTTTCAAGGCAATCCTTTCAAATAGTTCCTTAATCATGACTATGGCTCCCTAAAGGGCTGTGAATTATATGTCCTTGAGAAGCTGGCCAAATCCACAAAAATACTGGGGTTGGTGTGTGATGCCCATCCCTGCAATGGAGCCAGCCAGGTGCAGGCTACAGGCTGCCTGCCCATATGCCTTGAATGTCCAGCAGTACAATTTGTCAGTGATGGGAATGGAAACTGGAATCGGGACCAGCTGTGTTGCAAATTTGCCCCAAAAACTTTTATCATGGTGCCTCATGAGGTATGCCGTGCTTTTTTTTATTGTATTTGTCATGACTTTGTGCTTAAAGCATAGAAACATGCCATTTGGCCCCTTTGAAAAACCCTCAGGAGCATTGTCCCAACATTTGAAATCTTTTACAGTGCAAGTTAATCCAAAATCAACATGAAACTAATCATATTTTAACAGAGAAATAATATTTCCATGGAAACAATGCATTTCACTTAAGCAGTTTGTACAACACAGGTCAGTTTTACAACCCCCTCAGGGTTAGTCCTTGCACAAATATAGCATTACATGCATTCTCACAGTCTTTTAAACTTGGTGATGCAGGGTCTCTTATTTTTCCCATTCAATCAATTTGGACCCAGGGTTATTTTTCTGGACATCTTGTTTCATTCAAGGTCCCTGGGCGTGGTAACACCAGCAAGGTGTCCATGCCCTTGCCCTCTGGTCCTGACATTCATGATGTCATAGCTTTCACAAATATTTCAACCAACCAATCAACAATATACTAGTGCATGGTTTGGCCACTTCTGATTGAACTCCCCAGCTCTTTAGTGTCTCTGAGCTTTCAGAACCTCTTATCCAATTCACAGAATGTCTCCAAGATCCTTGCTATCTTGTCTACCCAACACTTTACAGTGTTTAAAAGGCACCTGTATGGTTATGTGAATAGGAAGGGTTTGGAGGGATATGGGCCAAATGCTGGCAAATGAGCTTAGATTAATTTAGGATTTCATAGATCGTAGAATCCCTATACTGTGGAAACAGGCCATTTAGCCCAACAAGTCCACACCAGCCCTCCAATGAGTAGTCCACCCAGACCCATTCCCCTACCCTATTACTCTATATTTCCCCTGACTAATGCACCTAACCTACACAACCCTGAACGCTATGGCCAATTCACCTAACCTGCACACCTTTGGACTGTGGAAGGAAACCAGAGCACCCAGAGGAAGCCCATGCAGACACGGGGAGAATGTACAAACTCCAGCCAGACAGTTGGCGTGGACAAGTTGGACCGAAGGGTCTATTTCCATTCTGTACATCTCTATGGTTCGAAATGCTGACCTCTTCCTGAGAGACAATTGTTTCTTCTCATAAGTTTCTGTGTGCTCTGCCACTGACCACAGGGTGCAACTAAAATCTCCCACTTAGCTTCCATTCACCTTTTTACTTGTTGGCTTTTATCCCCATAGCTTCTTATGTCGGAGTCTGAATTAGAGTCATAGAGATGTACATCACAAAAACAGACCCTTCGATCTAACCCATCAATGCTGACCAGATATTCTATCTTAATCCAGTCTCATTTGCCAGCGCTTGGCCCTCTAAACCATCCTATTCATGCACTCGTCCTGTTGCCTTTTAAATGTTGTAATTGTACCAGCTTCCACCACTTCCTCTGGCAGCTCATTCCATACATATACCACCATCTGTGTGAAAAAGTTGCACCGAGGTCCCTTTTAAATTTTTCCCTTCTTACCCTAAACCTGTGCACTCTAGTTCTGGACTCCCCCAACCAGGGAAGAGACCTTATCTATTTATCCTATCCATGCCCCTCATACTTTTATAAATCTCTATGAGATCACCCTTCAGCCTCTGACCCTCCAGGGAAAACAGCTCCAGCCTATCTCAGCCTCTTCCTATAGTTCAAACCCTCCAACCCTGGCAACATCCTTGTAAATGTTTTCTGAGCTTTTCAAGTTTCACAACATCTTTTTGATAGGAGGGACACCAGAACTGCACACCATATTACAAAAGTGGCCTAACCAACATCCTGAACAGCTGCAACATGACCTCCCATCCTATACTTGAAATTATTTGGTATCCAGGATTTCCCCTCTTTCTCCTATTTCTCCTCTTTCCAGAACTATCTTTGGTTTAATTTGACTTTAAAGGGCTACCTTACCAACACATGGTTTGCAATGGGGAAAGCAGATGCTAAGAGAAAATTTAGATATTTAATTTGTTTAGCATGATCTGATTCATTCTGCATTAGAATTTGGCTGACAATTAGTGTATTTTTCTGAAAACAACACAAACTACTTTAGTTGTGATTGATTAAACAAGATTGATCATGAAAGAGCCAGTAATGATGTTGTGAACAAATATGCTATTGGTAGAATCTTACAGGGTTGAATGATATAGACTATGGTGGGAAGCTGAGCAAGACATATCTCAACATCGGGAACAACTAGTCGCATTTTTGAGTTAGGTCCTGGATGTTTAAGATAAGATTCATGGTGGGTTATTGTGAGCTGCCTGTTAGTGGGATCATTGCTTGTTAACAGTATCATTAATCCTGAATTTCACCTCATTATTATGCGGTTTTCTATCTTACAAGGAAATTAGACACATAGCCAAGAACTTTGTTATATTTGTCAGTAGGCCTCAGTCAAGGGAGACAGACTTCAGTCAGGTGGTCCTGGCACACCAACTCAAAAGCAGTTTTCAGTTCTAGTCCAGGGGCTTGTAACAGGCAGTGTTTTGAAACAGTCAGAGCCAGGATTCTTTCCTCATAGCAGGTGAGGAGCTGAATGTTGGACAGCCAGCCAGCTGTCTGGTCTCTCTGCCCTATTGTGATCTGTTTCCTCTTGGAATCAGAGAAAAGAAGGGATTGATTGAGATGGAAGGGTGTGGGCTAACTCTTAGAATGCTGATGCAGCTGGGCTTGTCCCAGTAATTGAGGAGGTGGTATACAGGCCAGGCAGGGTTTCTTTTGTTCTTGGGCAGGTAAGAGTGAGTGAGGGAAGTTGTTGCATGCCAGTGTGAGCACAAACCTTGGTGGGAAGATGGTAGAGATAGAATGAGTGTGAGGTAGCAGAGATAACTTAGTGGGTCTTACCTTGGCAGTGTGGAGAAAGTCATTGACTTTCTTCCTACCCTGTTGGGCATTCCTCCATATAGCTGAGACCACACTGACCTGCCTGGCAACCTGGGCCCAGGCTGATAAGGGCTCATAGAAACATACAAAATAGGAACAGGAATAGCCATTTAGCCCTTAGAGCTTGCTCTCCCATTTATTATGATCATGACTGATCATTCAACTCTTTTCCGACTTTTCTCCCATATCCCTTGATCCCTTTAGACCCAAGTGCTCTATCTAACTCCTCCTTGAAACCATACAATGCTTTGGCCTCGACTGCTTTTAGCTGGAGCAAATTCCACAGGCTTATCACACTTTTGGTGAAGAAATTTCTCCTCATCTCAGTCCTAAATGTTTCACGATGTATCCTTCAGTTGTGACCGCTGGTTTTGAGCTTCCCACCATTGGAAATCCTTCCTGCATCCACCCTGTGTAGTCCAGTTAGAATTATACTGCTTTCTTCGAGATCTCTTCCCCCCTCCATTCTTTTAACTCCAATGAATTTAACCCTAACCAATTCAACCTCTCCTCATACGTCCCCGGAAACAGTCTGATAAACCTCCACTGCACTCCTTCTATAGAATGAACATTCATTTCAAATAAGGAGACCAAAACTGCACACAATATTCATCAAGAATATCATGGTCTTCACTGCTGGTGAGGGGGGAGCAGGATAGCTCCTCTCTGCATCACCTCATTCACCAGGATCTCCGGGTCCCTGT
This sequence comes from Chiloscyllium plagiosum, assembly GCF_004010195.1. NCBI lineage: Eukaryota > Metazoa > Chordata > Chondrichthyes > Orectolobiformes > Hemiscylliidae > Chiloscyllium > Chiloscyllium plagiosum. Next base: position 39,950,931 of record NC_057716.1, read on the forward strand.
CTACAAGGTAAAACACCAATTTCCCCTTTTATGTCATATCCCAGGCAAAGGTCAGTCATGTTGCAGAGCTGCTCCAGATTGATCGTGCTTGCCTAGATGAACAATGGCCTTTTAAAAATATGCCCGCACCAGGGATGATGGTCTAGTCTGTGACATCCAAAAGTGGCAAATTCTTCTGGGTGTGGTGAATGGTAGAGTGAGGCTAACGATGAATGGGGGTGTTACCGTTGGTTAAGTAGTTAATGAGACATGTTTGGGATGATATGGCAGAAATTCTATGGGTGCTATGGAGAGAAACCCTTAAAGAAACTCATTAAAATTAATGCAAATAGGTAGTATTGAATAATGTGGGCTGTTTCATGAGACAAGGTAAGTGGAAACTTTCACAAACCCTTTCCTTTGCCTAACTAATTCTTGATTGAGATAAATAACTAAGCAAAGATAATATATTTTGGAGCAGACTGTCATTGGTCTCTGGAAGGAATGGGGGCTGGTGGATGAAATGGTTTCTCACATTCTGTACTTTGCAATGTTTTTCAATCTTTGAGAAACACCGAGAGGGAGGACTCTGTGCTAGTACTTTGTAGTTACTGCATGAGAAAATGATACTGATTGGTTGACAAGTTGACTCTGATTGGTGCATTGCCATGAAGAATACATTTGGGAAATTTGTTCCCCCCCCCCACTTATTTTTGTTTAATTCAGAATTAACCAAGGCCTGAAAATGTTCCTCATTCAGTCCAAATTGTCGCTCCTTTGCAATTTGACATTCTTATATCTGTCCTGATGAGAGCAATGTGAAAAACTGCACCAACATGTTGCTTTTCTGAGCAATTCTGAAGTTTTCCACAGCCATGTTTAGGTTTTAACAGTTCAGCCAGGACTGTGAAAATTGTAAAAAGTAGTTGAATGTCTTGTAACTGGAATTCAAGTTCATTCTTAGTGAAATTATAGACTTGTTAAACAGTTTTAAAAAAAAAATCTGCTTTCTAATCAACCAACCAGTCTAGAGCCATAAAATAATATTTACTTGCTGAATCTAAATGTAAATTAAGCCTAAATTAAGGACACCACCATTTTAAACTATATATCCAAAACTACCAGAAATTATGTGTAATTGGAGGATAAATGAGCATTAAAATAATTATGCAAGCATGAAGCCTTGAAAGCCAATTGCCAGGAAAATGGATGACAAAAGAGTCAGGTGATTGTGTTCATTTTCCAACATCCTTTCAGAAGCTTGTATTCTGATATTTAAAATTTTAGCCCTTTTTTCTGTTAGATTTGCAAGATTCTATATTTAATGGGAATATTTTTCTGACACATCCAGAAACACACATCTTTATGCTGGGCCATGTTATGCCAACAGCCAATTCCAGCTCACTTGGCATTTCCTCCTGAGAAGGGCGCTCAGACTGGCATTCCTATATAGGCAGAAAGACAGTGGAGGAGAGTTACCCTGATGTTAGACAGTTGCATACAATGCCAGGATACTTGATCTGGACCATCAAGTTCAGGCCAAGAATTCAAGCAACATACTGCAACAAACAAGTTGTAAGCTGCAAAACTGGGCCTACAGTAGGTTGATTTAAAGAACCAATTTTAACCAACTTCTGTACCTGCAACATCTCTGAAAATGTTTTGAAGCTTTTTTGAGCTGTTGTGGTGAGCTCCTGGATTTAATGGCAGTTTTTGCTGCACCCTTACTGGGAATCCAGAGAATTGAGTAACCTGTCCAGACAAAGGCATGGGGATAGCAGTGGCAATGATTGTGAGTCTGCAGGATGACTGGGTGATAGAGCAGAGAGTATAAGCCCTGCACAACGCCATCAACCAACATGAGTTAACCCCTCCATGCTCCTTTACAGCAACAAGAAGTCATCTGGAAACCAATGCAGCTAGAATCTCTACATGTCTGTTCACCAGTACTCTCCTGAATACTGCCCCATTGTGGTTATCATCTGTGTCCTCTGCAGGACTATGTGCAGTAAGCTGGCAAATGAGACTCTCTCTATCAGACTTGGTGATAGTCCCCTCATTCCCAGATGCTGTGTTGTTCCTGCTTCCATGTTTGTCTCTGATTGGTGCATTGCCATGAAGAATACATTTGGGAAATTTGTTTCCCCCCCCCCACCTCTTATTTTTGTTTAATTCAGAATTAACCAAGGCCTGAAAATGTCTCTACTGTATATTCCATGCCAATATCTGAGCTGGCTGGGGATTCCCAAGAGATAGGGCTTCTCCTATAGGGCTGTTGGTTTGCTGCTTTCATTGACTTTCTTTTACTCATTTGTGGGATGTGGGCATCGCTTCCTGCACCAGCATTTCCTGCACTTTCCTAATGGCCCTTGAAGGTTATGGTGAGCTGCCTTCTTGAACAGCTACTGTGCATCATTGGTAAGGGTGATGATTGTTGGAAGTGCTGGATGGAGTTTCAATCAAGCAGGTTGCTTTGTTCTCGATGATATTGAGCTAATTCTTGTTGTTGGAGGTGCACTCACACAGGCAAGCAGAGTGTATTCCAACACCTTCCTGAATTGTACATTATTGATGCTAGGTAGGTAATGGGGAGGCATGAGGTAAGTTACTTATTGTAGGATTACTAACTTCTGGTCTGCTCTTTTAGCTACAGTATTTATATGGTTGTCCAGTTCAATTTCTTTTCAATGGCAACCCCCAGGATATTGATAGTGGGGGAATCAGCTATACCGCTGAAGGTCAGGGAGAGATGGTTCAATTATCTCTTGTGGGGATGGTCATTGCCTGATACTTCTGTGGTGTGACTGTTACCTATCATGTATCAGCTCGAGCCTGAGTGGTGTTTCCATCTTGCTGCATAGGGACAGAAGTTTCTTCAGTTCTTAAAGAGTTGCAAATGGAGCTAAACACTGTGCAGTCATCAGCAAGCATTGTGCACCAGAACTGTGTGCACCTCAGTGCTCTTATTTTGTTTCCTTAGCTCTCACTCTCTTTGCATCTCAGTGATTGCTTGCAGTAACTCTGCCATTTAGTGTACAAAGATAACCAGGCAACAAGTCATGTTTGGCAGCAATGAAGATGAAGAGGGCTACAGTCAGTCTGGAGGCACGTCCTTCATCAGTCAGGAAAGGTGATGAGGTGTCCCCAGTGAGAAAGTGAGTAGAAAACACAGGAAAGATTAGTTATTTGGTTGGGATAGCTTTGGTGAGATCCATTGAGGGAAGATGCTGCATACCATATTGAAAGTGGTAGACTGTGAGCCTTGGTAGGAGGAGGCAGGTGCATTGGCACAGTTTAAGATAGCAAGGGGATATGGTGGCATTTAACCTTGCAGAGTGTGGAAGTTCATTCATCTGCTTGCAGCATAGCTGAATGTTTCTCCAGACCCTGGACACTGCAGTGACCTAGGTGATTGTGTTGGTGGTGTTTGACATAGTATGCAACTGTGGTTTAAATGTGTATCCACAGAATGAACAACAGGTATTCCTGGCATGGGTAGGCATTTCACTGCTGCTGACCACCATGGAGGTGAACAGCATAAAACTCGGTGAGATAACTTGTTAGAGCTCACAAAGAGAAACCCTCCAAGAAACTTCCCAAAATTGACCTGCAGCTGATTTTTGGTGAAGTTCAGCTCCATGCATATTTAAAAAGCATTGATCTTCATGGTGTCCAGAAATAACAACTTGAGAGACAACAGAATGGATTACAATACAGAGCAAGCAAGGGAAGAAAACCACTGGAATATTTTGTTTCCACTGTTACTGGGTTCAGTGGGAGCATGTGAAAGAAAAGTGCAGGCAAACCAGGGGAGTGAACAAAGAACACTGGGAGTCCATGATCTTACCACACTGCATCTGACACAGGACAGTAAAAAGTTGGTTTAGCAAACATGGAAAGCTTGCACTATGGTCAAAAAAATCATTTTGGATAAATTACATCCTTAAACTAAGTGGCATTTTCACAGTCATGGACATTTGTAGAATCATAGAATCCCTACAGAGTGGAAGCAGGCAATTTAGCCCATCAGATCCACACCAGCCCTCCGAAGAGCATCCCACCTAGACCCAGCCCCCTACCCTATATTCCTGCATTTCCCATGGCTAATCCACCTAGCCTACACATCCCTGGACGCTATGGGCAATTTAGTATGTTCAAATTCACCTACCCTGCACATCCTTAGACTGTGGGAGGAAACCCATGCAGACATGGGGAGAATGTGCAAATGCCACACAGACAGTCACCCGACACTGGAATAGAACCCAGATCCCTGGCACTGTGAGGCAACAGTGCTAACCACTGTGCCACCATGTTGCCCCAATTCAGTCAACAAAGCTAAAATAGATTATCTGATAATTATCAAATTGCTCTGTGAATAATTTTGTCACATGCACAAAAGTGCTGACAGATTTCTTAGATCCACAGCAGTAACAAAACTGTAAAGGTAATTTATTATAAAATTCTGTAGCATTTTGGGATATCCAGAGTGATGTATATTGTATTGCAAATTAGTAAAACTGGTATGTGCTCAGCTTTAGACAGCCATTATTGAACTAACTGCATTACACCTCCCAACAGAGAGGTCAGCATACAAAGCCTCACACTACAAAGATAAAGCCACCATAGTCCCAGAGGATCATAAGACTACCATCTCATCAGAAAGCAATGACTGTGGTTTAGTCTGAGGTTCACCACACCTTAGGCAAGGGGAGAGGTTGAGAAGGTGAGTCCTTCATGGTAATCTCAGCCAAAGTGGGACATGAACCTACACCGTTTGCATCACTAAATGTGCAAACCAGAGATCCAGTCAACTGACCTAACCGATGTCCTCTACACTATACTCTCTTCCTAATGAAAAGAAACAAATTACTGTATATATTAAAATGACAAATTCCATAATTTCCTAAACAAATGTCTGACTAATGACAATATTAACAATGACTGAAAATTTAATAGGTTAGATTGCAACGTGGCTTTAATAGAATCACAATCCAAATAATTGATATACCAGAGTAATTAAAGCAAAGAAAATGTTTTCCCTTAACACCTGTGTTTACTTAACAAAACAAATCATAACTTGAGAAGTAATAATGAAATGAACAATTGTTTTTCTTCTGTCTTCCTAATGATTTCCAATTAACCTATCAGGCTTCTTTCTCTTTCTGTCTGGGTATCTCTCTCATTGCCATTAGCCGGACTGTGTCATATCATCGTCTCTGTGGGAAATCTGGACTTTGATTTTGACAACCAGCTTCACGTGACAGTGATTGTTTTATCCTAATGAAAATCTCTGACTCACTTTGTTCTACCTACATATTCGCTGACACCAGCAAATGTTTGGTTTGATATGTTCACCTTCTTCCTGACTCGGTTTGGCCTACAGGAGGAATTTAGAATATAGGAGGTTTCTCTTGCTCTCCTTTTGTCAAACTAACTCTTTCGGATACATGATCTACATTAATATAGAGTCTCTCTCCTGTCTTCATTAGGTATGTGAATGTAACCAGTCTTTTTATAGAAACTCCAAATCAGTCACATAATTCTTAACACCTCAATGTTTTTCAATGAGACCATCTGACCACTACTGAAATCTTTAAGTCTCATGCCTTGTAAATCATGACTCACCTTCAGTTGATCTTGGTTTTTCACTTAACGTTGCTGTGGATGTCAGTTTAAGCAAATTGCAACTCTGATTGTGTTCAATCACTAATTCAAAAGGTAAGTAACTGTAGACTGGGGGTATTTCTGTAAGAGAAGAGAAATTTATGTCGCTGATGTTAAAGGGAAATATGGTATTTTCCACCTAGCTTGTTGCTAGTAAACACTTCCGCAAAAGATTTCATCGTAATCTGTATACCTCTTTCTGTGACCATCATTTGATAGTAGGCAATAAGGTGGTATTAGGATGTGTTTGACTCCATTGTTCTTCAGAAATATTTCAAACTCTTCTGACATAAACTGACAGGAAAATATCAATGACTGTACATAATCTAGTAACTGACAATACCAACTTTGTCAACCTATAAATTACGAACCAACTTTTTCAAACTTCATTAGTTTTGGCACTTGTGGTAATGGGCATAGACTCAACATTTATCCACTTACAATAGCTATTGACCAAAGAAAGGTACTTGAACTAACTTTATTTATAACTCCCCAAAAGAGAAGGCACCAGAGAGGGTTCCAACTACACTGTAGTTGTGAAAGATACGATGAATATGTCTCTTTTTTGGGAAGAGAAATCTGTTTGAATTAGGATATCCAGGTGGCAACAAAATGAACAGCCATTGTGGCACTCAAAGTAACATTTTCTGGATTACTGGATGAATAACATTAGGACTACACCATCAACTCATATCCATCACCACCAAGCCCAATAATTGATTAGTACATTAGTTGAATTGTGCATTATATATGTAGTGTACGTAATCAGTACTATTCCCTAAGCAATGAACACCAACACTATAACTGTATTCTTAGAAGTGTGTATTAAAAGCCTTCTAATTGGGTAAACTATTTATAATAAATAGCAAGTAGATCACTAGTAAATTATGATAATTACAAATTCAGAGCAAGCCTAATTTGTGTAGAATGTGGACTTGTAATAATATTCCTTGGCATACCTACTGAAAAATTAATGTTTACTGGATGCCATTGCCTTCACAATATTTGGTTTAGAGACTGACTTTTCTTTTAGGAAAACAGTCATTCTCTAAAATAGTTGGAAATGGTGTTTTTTTTAGGAAAAACAGAATGGTGAGGCATTTTTTAGCGTAAGGGATTTTAAATGGTGAGAGATTGGAAAACATTGATGTTCAAAAGCACCTTTGTGTTCTTGTTTGTAAGTCTCTGTAAGCTAACATGTAGGTGTAGCAAACAAACCAGAAGGCAAATGGGATGTTAACCTTTATCACAAGATTATCTGAGTACAGGAACAAAAGGAGTCTTGGTGAGACTGCAGCTGGAATATTGCGTAAAATTTGATTTCCTTATCTAAGAAAGGATATGCTTGCTGAAGAGTGTGTGCAATGAATATTTATCAGACCGATCCCTGGGTTGGCAGAATTGTCCTATGAGGAGTTATTGAGCAAACTGGGTCACTATTCTCTAGAGTTTAGAAGAATGAGGTTTCCTTCATTGGGGCACACAAAATTCCTCCAGGGCTTGAAAAAGTAGGTTCGGAAAAACTCTTTCCCTGTCTGGAAGTGAAGGCATTGGATGAGGCTGGGCAAACAGTTGAGGGTGGAGATTTTGCCACCATTCCTCTGATTTATACCAGGGCAGGAAAGCCTTGCTTCCTGGATGCTAATTGTAGCCCAATGTAGAAACCTATCATAGCAGAGATTTCTCCCTTCACTAGATGCTAACCTTCCTCATGTGTTCCTCAACAGGGTCTCCTCGACTAACTCTGGTGAACCTGCCCCACTTATGTTATTTCTCAGGCTTCATTGTTAATCCTCTGCTCAGGCCTGCTGCCAGTAAGACCCAGTCCCAATGTCCCTGGTAACACTTGATTGGCTGGAAACTCTCAGAGATGGGATAGTCACACCACTCCAGGATTTCTGGGATTGAGGTTTCTGTCACAAAATTCTAGAAGTCCAATAAAGGAAAGTAAGTGGCCAATTAAGACCAAATTTCATTCAAGCCTCCTGAAAATGGCCAGGATAGACTTGGTGAAAATGTGGACTGCAGATGCTGGAGACCAGAGTTGGAAAAACGTGATGCTGGAAAAACACAGCAGGCCAGACAGCATTCGAGGAGCAGGCGAATCGACGTTTCGGGCATAAGTCCTTCTTCAGGATAGACTTGGCATCAGTTTTATAGCTGGTAGACAACCATTCCCTCCAGGACCACTAGAGTTCACCCATTGTCTCAATTTATATTTTAAAAATCTGAATCAGTTTCCAAAATTAGGTATCTTGTTAAGTCTGTGACACAATCTGGAAATGTTGCCTCATTCTGCTTGGATACATTTTTAAAACCTGCCGTATCTAATATTAGCGTTGATAAAGGTGGCTCAGTGGTTAGCATTGCTGCCTCATAGCGCCGTGGACCTGGGTTTGATTCTAACCTCGGGCAACTGTCTGTGTGGAGTTTGCACATTCTCCTTGTGTCTGTGTGGGTTTCCTCTGGGTGCTCCGGTTTCTTCCCACAATTCAATAATGTGCAGGTTAGGTGAATAGGCCATGCTAAATTGCCCTGTAGTGTTTAGGGGCATTAGTCAGAAGTAAATGTAGAGTAATAGGGGAATGGGTCTGGATGGGATACTCATCGGAGAGTCGGTATGGACTTGTTGGGCCTAGTGGCCTATTTCCACACCGTAAGGATTCTCTGATTTCAATGAAAGTCTTATTTTAAATTATGTCGGGGTCATGCTGGATATCTCAAATCCATGAGCAAAGGCAGCAAACTCTTCTTTTGGTTGAAGTTGAAGAACAACAGAGTATTACTAAGAAGGAAATACGCAGAGAAAAAAATGAAGTACGAAGGTAAACTGGCCAAAAATATAAAGGAGGAGAGTAAAAGCTTTTTTAGGTGTGTGAAAGGGAAAAAAAATGGGTAAGACTAAAATTGGGCCCTTGAAGACATAAACAGGGGAATATATTACAGGGAACAAAGAAATGGCAGAAGAGTTGAATTGGTACTTCAGATCTGTGTTCACTGGGGAAGACACAAGCAATCTCCAAGAGGTAACAGTGGCTGAAGGACCTGAACTGAAGGGAATTTATATTTGGCAGGAATGGGTGTTGGAGAGACTGTTAGGTCTGAAGGTTGATGAGTCCCTGGGGCCTGATGGTCTACATCCCAGGATACTGAAGGAGGTGGCTCTAGAAATCATGGATGTGTTGGTGATTATTTCCCAGAGATCGATAGATTCAGGATCAGTTCCTGTGGATTGGAGGATGGCTAATGTTGTCCCACTTATTAAGAAAGGAGCGAGAGAGAAAGCAGGAAATTATAGACCAGTTAGTCTGACCTCAGTGGTGGGAAAGATGCTGGAGTCAATTATAAAGGATGAAATTACAACACATCTGGATAGCAGTAACAGGATAGGTCGGAGTCAGCATGGATTTATGAAGGGGAAATCATGCTTGACTAACCTTCTGGAATGTTTTGAGGATGTAACTCTGAAGATGGACAAGGGAGATCCATGTATGTAGTGTACCTGGACTTTCAGAAAGCTTTTGATAAAGTCCCACATAGGAGGTTAGTGAGCAAAATTAGGCCGCATGGTATTGGGGGTAAAGTACTGACTTTGATTGAAAATTGGTTGGCTGACAGGAAACAAAGAGTAGTGATAAACGGTTCCCTTTTGGAATGGCAGGCAGTCACCAGTGGGGTACCGCAGGGATCAGTGCTGTGACTGCAGCTTTTTACAATATATATTAATGATATAGAAGATGGTATTAATAGTAACATTAGCAAATTTGCTGATGATACAAAGCTGGGTGAAATGTGAGGAGGATGTTGGGAGATTACAGGGCGACCTGGACAGGTTTGGCGAATGGACAGATGCATGGCAGATGCAGTTTAATGTGGATAAAAGTATGGTTATCCACTTTGATGGCAAGAACAGGAAGGCAGATTACTACCTAAATGGAGTCAAGTTAGGTAAAGGGGCAGTACAAAGAGCTCTGGGTGTTCTTGTACACCAGTCAATGAAGGCAAGCATGCAGGTACAGCAGGTAGTGAAGAAAGCTAATAGAATGCTGGCCTTCATAACAAGAGGGACTGAGTATAGAAGCAAAGAGGTTCTTCTGCAGCTGTACAGGGTCCTGGTGAGACCGCACCTGCAATATTGTGTGCAGTTCTGGTCTCCAAATTTGAGGAAAGACATTCTGGCTATTGAGGTAATGCAGCGTAGGTTCATGAGGTCAATTCCTGGAATGGCGGGACTATCTTATGTTGAAAGATTAGAGCAACTGGGCTTGTATACCCTTGAGTTTAGAAGACTGAGAGGGGATCTGATTGAGACGTATAAGATTATTAAATGATTGGACACTCTGGAGGCAGGAAACATGTTTCTGCTGATGGGTGAGTCCCGAACCAGAGGTCACAGCTTAAAAATAATGGGTAGGCCATATAGGATAGAGATGAGGAGAAACGTCTTCACCCAGAGAGTGGTGGGTGTGTGGAATGCTCTGCCCCAGAAGGCAGTGGAGGCCCAGTCTCTGGATTCGTTTAAGAAAGAGTTGGATAGAGCTCTCAAGGATAGTGGAATCAAGGGTTATGGAGATAAGGCAGGAACAGGATACTGAATGAGGAAGATCAGCCATGATCATAATGAACGGTGGTGCAGGCTCAAAGGGCAGAATGGCCTACTCCTGCACCTATTGTCTATTGTCAATTAAGAAAATATGGTAACATGAATTTATGCATGACATGAGTGAATGTCTGCACCTGTCTGATTTGGTAATAATTAAGAAAACAACTGTTGTGTCTTTTGCAGTCTGACATGAGTGTACAATTGTGGATATTTCCACTTCACTGCATTTTCAGTGTCGGATAAAATTGATGTATGTCAAACAGTATTGCTCCTTAGAGACATCACTGAAAATACATACATAAAGCTAAGATTTGGGATAGTTTTGATAAATATTTGTGTAGCAAGTTCTATTTTGTCCTCTTTTACCTTCTGTGTAATGGGAGATGCTCTTTTTATTGAATAGGAAAGCAACCTGCAGATGACCAGTGATGAGATTTTGCAAATATTAGGGGCATATCATGCCATGAGGGTGAGATGGTGTTCAGAAGCCCATGCATGTGTGAAAGGCAGTCATTGTAAGTTTCCCTGGAGAAGACTTTTAGTTGCCAGAGAAAGGGCTTGCTTCCAATTATGGAACGTGGGTGGGCGTTTATAGCTTGAGGGCCAAACTGAGCCTCTTAGCTTGAATGCAGCACCATAGGACATACATGACAGATGGGCACTTCCAAAGGAAGGCATTCTCTTTATAACCTTTACAGCTTAGTCACCACTGTAGCATGCAGAACCCCTCTACAGATTGGCCTGCAGCTAGTACCATTCCAAGGCAGGATACCCTCTGAACAGCTTGGCATAATGACACCCCCTCCAAATCAGTTGCTGAAATTTCACCTTCAGGCAGTTGAAGTAACCCCCCCCCCCCCCCCCCGCCGTACTGTTCCGAACCTGAGGTTGATTGAAAATTTCAGTCAGTATCCAATGGGTCTTATGTAGCCATCCATTGGCTTAAACAGCAGCACACTGTGCTCACACAGGTAGACCTGTCACATCCCTCTTCTTCCCCAACCCCCACCTTCACAAAATGACAGAGAGACACACTGGGGGACGGACATGCCAACCAACATTTAGCTCCTCCCCATCTTCATTCCCAGTCCTGTCTGTGGCTAAAAATCAAACCCCAGCATTCAGTCTATTGCTCACACAGGTAGACCTGTCACATCCCTCTTCTTCCCCAACCCCCACCTTCACAAAATGACAGAGAGACACACTGGGGAACGGACATGCCAACCAACATTTAGCTCCTCCCCATCTTCATTCCCAGTCCTGTCTGTGGCTAAAAATCAAACCCCAGCATTCAGTCTATTGCTTAAAAAGTAATTGATGCTAATCCCTCAATGTCAAAATCCCACAAGCCGATTAAAACCTGTACACTATTGACCTAAAAGCTTAAATTAGCTAGTTACTCACAATGATTAATGAACATTTCTGTCATAATCTATTAAACAATGCACACTACACAGTTTTTAATTCCACATCATCATAAAGTACATGTATAACAAGGCATTTTACGAGAGCAACATTTTAAACAAATCATCCATTATGTGGTTTATACTTAAATTATTAGAAGCAATAGAGTTTTGTTGCAGATGTATAGTTTTGTTAACTCTCTGCACAAGAGAGTAACTGCAGATTGTTTAATAGTAAAGTTAATAGTGTAATCTATTAAATTAAAACTTGTAGAACTCTTGCTGAACCCATGAGATGAGTCAACTTCAATCTCTCTTAACTTTGCTGGGCTACTGTTAACACTAGTGTTTAAAGTATATAGCAGCTGGAAAGCATACCAAACACAAACTGGGTTCTAGTGGAAATAAACAGATTGAATTTCTTTATGCTTAGGATTTCCAATATTGCAGATGTCCTAAAAATCTATCCAAGTTAAGAATAACAATGCAGTGAAATAAAACAAGGCAACAAGACCAGGTTACCTTATCGATAGTCATAAAGGGTTTTATCAGCCTTATATGAAGCGAACTGTGATTAAGTTAGCCATCCTGGGAATGTCTTATAAAATATTTTCAAGTTGTTAAGATTAGTTTCAATCTGCTCTACATTAGTTTAAAACACATTACATGAGCCATCTTGTAATTACAGAATCATGGCCAGACACCAAGTCTATGCACTCACAGTGAAAGCCAAATGTTATACACAATCATGCACAATTGCTGTCAGTTTGATAATCAAGTGGGCAGTATTATTACATTCGAATATAAAGAAGAAAAATAAAGATGCTACAAAATTAAATGTTGTGGATTAGACCTCTAAGTAGAGTAGTGGAGCCCTCTAAGTAGGGTAACAAAGCCATACAGCACGGAAATAGTCCCTTCGGTCCAATCAATCCATGTCGACCATAATCCCAAGCTAAACTCGTTTCACTGTCTGTACTTGGCCCGTACCCCTCCAAACATTCGTGTACTTATCCAAATGTCTTAAATGTTGTAGTTATACTCACATGCACCACTTCCTCTGGAAGTTCATTCCAAACAATTGCCCCTCATATCTTTTTTTAAAGTCTTTCTCCTCTCACCTTAAAAATATGCCCCCTTGTCTTGAAATACCCCCACCAAATTTGGAAAAAGTTTGCACCAGGATTTGGATAGAATAGTGAAGTCTGACAACTGACTTTCAGTACAGAGAAGTGTTCAGTTCTGCACGTAAATGGGTACAATTCCAAATCAGAGTGAAGCATGAGTGAGTGCAGATTAAAAATAATATAAAGGAGAAGCCGTAAATCAAATCGAAGAACCAGTGCACTACATTATTGTTTGCACTGAAAAGTCAAATTAATATGGCTATTTGTTAAGTTTAAAATAGCTGAAGGTAAGAAGTGAGCACAGATTTAAAATGATTAGCAGAAACAAAATGAGAGGCAATGTGGTTAAAAACCTTTTTAATGCAATGAATGATCAGGAATTAGGATGCAGTATTTTCAGGGTAATGCCAATCGATTTGTAAACAGTTCTCTCTCTTCCCTCTTTTTTTTTGAATTTGTAATCAAAAGCTCACTCAAAAAAAAACACCTGTTGACTCTACTGTTATTCTAAACAATCATCCCATCTTCCAATCCCCTTTACTCTCCAAAGCCCTTAAAAATGTTGATGCCTCCCAGATCAGTTTCCTTCTGTCCTGTAACTCCATGTTTGAATGTCTCCAATCTCTCCCTGCCACAGCACTGAAATGGGTTACATAAAAGTCACAAATGACATTCTTGTGACTGTGACAGAAGTCACTTATTCCTCTCGTCCTTCTCAACCTGTTTACAGCCTTTAACACAATTGATTACACCGTCTTCCTGCAACTCCTCTCGATTTTCTCCAGCTGGGTGGCATAGTGCTCCTGGAATTTCATTCTAATGTCTCCAACCATACTCTGAGAAACAGGTGCAATGGCTCTCTTCCAGTTCTACACGACTGCATCTGTTATCTTATAAGAATCTGTCCCTTACCCTCCTATTTTACATCTGCACGCTATTTCCAGCAGCATTATTCGAATACATAGCATTGGTTCTCACATGTATGCTGACAAATAAATTATAGGCCGATTAGCCTAACCTTGGTTGTAGGTAACATTCTAGAATCCATCGTTAAGGATGAGATTTCTAAATTCTTGGAAGTGCAGGGTCAGATTAGAACAAATCAGCATGGATTTAGTAAGGGGAGGACGTGCCTGATAAACCTGTTAGAATTCTTTGAAGAGGTTGAGACTTTATAAAGCTTTGGGTAGGCCCCATTTAGAATGCTGTGTCCAGTTTTGTGTCCCACGCCTCGGGAAGGACATACTGGCACTGTGTGTCCAGCAGAGATTCACATGGATGATCCCTGAAATGGTAGACCTAACATATGATGAGCGGCTGAGGATCCTGGAATTCTAAATTCATATGAGTTTAGAAGATTGAGGGGAGATCTAATTGAAAATTATTAGATAATGCATGGCTTAGAAAGGGTGGACGCTGGGAAATTATTTCCGTCAAGTGGGGATTATAGGACCCGTGGGCATAGCCTTAGAATTAGAGGGGGTTAATTTAGAACAGAAATGAGGAGATATTTCTTCAGCCAGAAAGTGGTAGACCTGTGGAATTCATTGCCATAGAGCTCAGTGGAGGCTGGGACATTAAATGTCTTCAAGGCAGAGATTGATAAATTCTTAATCTCGCAAGGAATTAAGGGATACAGGGAGAGTGTGGGTAAGTGGAGTTGAAATGCCCATCAGCCATGATTGAATGGCGGAGTGGACTCAATGGGCTGAATGGCTTTACTTCCACTCTTATTTCTTATGGTCTCTTGGACATCTGTCTTTCACCCCATATTGCTTGATTCCCTTGCTTTTGTAAGTTGTTAGACAGCTTGCCTGTTGTCCTCTCCTGGATGAGCAGAATCCTGCTCTAATTAAATATTGGGAAGACAGAAGCCACTGTTTTTGGCTTCCATTGCAAGCCCCATTGCCTGGTTGGTGACCTGTCCCTCTGCCTGGCAACAGTCTGAAATTGAGCAAGTCTATTTAACGATAAATTGGGTGTCACATTTGATGAGCATCTGAACACACATTCATGCCATCAATAAGAGCATCTATTTGACATGTGTAATATCGCCTGACTTCACCTCCTTTCAGTTCACCTGCTGCTGAAACTCTCGTTTGTGCCTTTGTTACATTTAGACGCGACTTCTCCAATGCACACTTGTCTGATTTCCCACGCACTACCCTCTGTAAACTGGAAAGCATCCAAAGCCTGCTGCCTGCGTCAAATACATTTAACCTGTGCCAAGTACATTTGCTTATCGCCCTGTGCTCACTGACTGCATAATAGCCACGCAAGCATGTCTTGACTTTAATGTTACCTTCCTTGTTTCCAATCCCTCCATCCCTTGCCCTTCCTTGTCTCTGCAACCTCCCCCAGCCCCATAACTCTCCAAGATATGTGTGCCTCCAATGCTGACCTCTTGTACATCCACAATCATATTTGCTCCTCACAGTAGACTGTACTTTCAGTTGCAAAGGGACAGAGCTTTGAAATAGCCTCCCTACACTTCTCTATGTTTCTAGCTTACTCTCCCCTCCCACTCCCCTACTGTATTTTCATTAAATACAGTTAAATATTTACCTTTGCATATTCATTTAATTTCTGTTGTTCCTAGCTGTTGAATCTCAATTCCCTTGTCTATCCTTAATGTAATGTTGATCAGATTCAGGGCATCTTTCTTTGGGCACACACCTGCTTTCAAATTACAGGCAAGATCTACTGATAGAGTCAAAGCAGAATTATGTTTCTTTGTGCTCCAGTATCAAGCTTCAGTTACAGATTTATGGCTGATGGTTTCTATTTCTCACCTTCTTCCTGATCTAAATGATGTGTGAATTTTTCAGAATATGAAAGCAATGGGATTGAATTTGCCTATTTATATCTTTAATTTTAAATGTCTTGAGATTAGCTGAGCCAAAGTTTAGATTTCTTTCCACACACTATCAGAAAATGTTGCTGGTAGTTCCTGTTCCCATTTGTTCAGTTAGTTGTTCGTACATTGAATATATACTCCATTTGAAGGGACAGTTTGGAAGAATGTTGCAGGTTGCAGGGGGATTTGGATAAACTGCAGAATTGGGCTGAGAGGTGGCAAATGGAGTTCAATGCAGCTAAATGTGAGGTGATGTACTTTGGAAAGAATAACAGGAAGGGAGAGTACTGGGTCAATGGAAAGATTCTTGGTAGTATGGATGTGCAGAGGGATCTTGGTATCTATGTACATGATAGGTTGAAAGTACTGTTAAGAAGGCATATGGTGTGTTAGGTTTCATTGGTGGAGGGATTGAGTTCTGGAGCCGCAATATCATGCTGCAATTATATAAAATGCTAGTGCGGCCGCACGTGGAATATTGTGTACAGTTCTGGTTGCCATATTTCGGGAAGGATTTGGAAGCATTGGAATAGGTGCAGAGGAGATTTACCAGGATTTTGCCTGGTCTAGAGGGAAGGTCTTATGAGGAAAGACTTAGATCTGCTCTCATTGGAGAGAAGAAGGCTAAGAGGGGATTTGATAGAGACATACAAGATGATCAGAGGATTATATAGTTTAGACAGTGAAAGTCTTTTTCCTAGGATGATGATGTCAGCTTGTACAAGGGGGCATAACTACAAATTGAGGGGTGATAGATTTAAGACAGGTGTCAGAGGCAGGTTCTTTACTCAGAGAATGGTAAGGGCGTAGAATACCCTACCTGCTAATGTCGTCATCTCAGCCATATTAGGGAGATTTAAACAATCCTTGGATAAGCATATGAATGATGATGGGATAATGTAGGGGGACGAGCTGAGAATAATTCACAGGTCGGCGCAGCATCGAGGGCTGAAGAGCCTGTTCTGCGCTGTATTGTTCTATGTTCTATGAATATAATGTGATTTTGATTTTGTAAGCAAAACATTGCTGCAGAACTTAAAATGTAATGTAAAGTTGGAATAATCAGCCTGCAGGTATCAAAAACAGAAACCAATCAATACATTTTTAAGCTAATTAAGTAATATCAAGGGGGTGATTTTTAACTTCCTTCAGTGGTAGAATTAAAATAAAAGCGGTCCATTTACTTCTCTTTTTCTGGTCATGGTTGTCTGAAGTACAATATGATCCCGTCTTGGGAATCTTGTATCCCAGGCATTTTCTCACATAAATTCAAATGTTGTTCCTTTAATTCCCGTGCTCAGATAATTTTTGTGTACAGCACATAAGAATATCCCAACATATTATTTAAGTATGTAGTAAACGAAGGTATGCCCATACAGACCCCCGATCAGCAGCATTTGTTGAAAACATTCACAAAGCAAAAGGCAGTGCTTTGAGCATAAACAGTGAATGGAAAATATTTCAATTCTTGCATTTTTCAACACCAGTTGATTTGTTTACCCACAAATATTTTCTTTCTGCTCTTTGTGTAATTTCTGGGACAGAGATTTGGTGGATGTTTATTCTGCCTTATTTTATTTGCCAGGCTACCTCTATACTGTTTAAAAGTACAGCCACTGTGGGGTGGCACAGTGGTTAGCACTGCTGCCTCACAGCACCAGGGACCCAGGTTTGAATCCTGCATCAGGTGACTGTGTGGAGTTTGCACATTCTCCCTGTGTCTGCATGGGTTTCCTCCCACAATCCAAAGATGTCTAGTTTAGATGATTTGGTCATGCTAAATTGCCCATAGTGTTAGGTGCATTAGTCAGAGGGAAATGGATCTGGGTAGGTTACTTTTTGGAGGGTTGGTGTGGACTTGTTGGGCCAAATAGCCTGTTACCACACTGTGGATAATCTAATCTAAAATTTAGCTATTTCTAACAGGAGTATCTACATTACCTGCCATGTTCACTATCCTTCATATGGGAAACAAATGCAGAGGACAGGTGTTAGCCGTGTCTTATAGTTTTGGTGCAATTCATAAACTGAGAGTCAAAATTATTTGGGATGGTGTCTTTTAAAATGATGGTTAATTGTCATATTATTCTATTTTTAATTTATTACTTGTTTATCTTACTTGCACAATTATCTTGGCAACAAGGCAAAGAGCTTGTTACAATGTAGCAGTTGGAATTGTAATCAGTCAAATGCAGAATTTCTTCTAACAAATGTCCAGTGTGATCTCAGGAATGTGACATACTCGCAAGGTCTTTATTAGCTCCCAAACTTGTTTAAACAGTGAGAAATTGCCAGGAATACACCATCTTTGAAACTGGGACGGCAATAAATATTTGCATCCAGAATTGATAAGCAGATGTCTTGACTGTGAAATTACAATGCTAACATGTAGAGTTATATTGATAGTTCAGAAATTTATAATGTATATGATATTTTAAAAACTGATTCTTTTAAGCCCACCTTATTCCAGAACCAAAAGGTAATCCTGTGTATTCAGATTCATTTATATTGCAGGGTTGTATCATCAACAGGAGGACTGAAAATAAATTGTGAACTTATCAGTATTAATTTTTATGCTTCTTTAAGATGAATTAAAAATGCAGCGAAAGCTCTATTTCAAGAAAATGTCACAACCAGCAATACATGCAGAATTTGCACAGGCAGGATGCTTTTTGTCCTTTGATTTTTCAATGAGGCAAAATAGAGCCATACTGCAAGAAAATCTTAAATCCTAGAAGGTGGGACTTAAGTGATAGTGTAAAGGGCAATGCATCGGACAACAGATTTATCATTGGACATTATGTTTTGAACAGCCAACGGTTGGGCATTGGGGAGAGCATGCTAATGCAAACAGAATTACAATTAGGTTCTCACTTCCAAATGTTTCTATTGGTGTTTCACAAGGCCTGTATTTTTTTTTATCTCTTTTCAAGTTTGATATAAGTTGAACTTCTATTTTTCTGAAAAATTGGGTACAAAAAAAAGGGGGCAATTGCAAGATGATTTTCCTCCCCACTACACCTCTGCAACTGCTGTTTACTTCATGTTTCCTGACTATTATATGCTGATGCATGTAGACAGATAAACTCTGATTTTGAGGTCCACTTTCTTTCCAAGCCATGCTCCTCAGGCCATTCCCAGTAATTTCCAGATAAAGCCTGCCAGTATTTCCTGAGACAGTGACAGGAGGGTCCATAATAAGAGATGGAACTCTGAAGCCTGCAATGGCCTTTATTTTCTCCTATATTCCTTGCCACTTGTATGTTTAGAACTTATTTTCAGTCAAGACATACTAATGTATTCAGGGCTCTGTGAGATTGTTTGTTCTTATGTTTTTACTACTTGGCCTCTGATTTTGTCCCATCTCTAAACTTAAAGTTCCTAAATTGTGCTGTCTATATCAGATAATCTCCTAAATTCTATTCAGCCAGTCCCTTATTCTCACTGATTTACATTGGCACTTAGCACAAACGACACACTAATCTTTAAACTGTTGTTCTTGTTTTCAATCTCATCATGATTTAGATTTCCTACAGTGTTGAAACAGGCCATTTGGCCCAACAAGTCCACACTGACCCTCCAAAGAGTAACCACCCAGACCCATTCCCCTACCCTATATTTGCCCCAGACTAATGCACCTAACACCATGGGCAATTTAGCATGGCCAATTCACCTGACCTGCACATCTTTGGACTGTGAGAGGAAATCAGAGCACCCGGAGGAAACCCATACAGACATGGGGAGAATGTGCAAATTCCACACAGACAGACTCCCAAGGCAGGAATCGAACCCAGTTGCCTGGTGCTGTGAGGCAGCAGAGCTAACCACTGAGCCACCATGCCACTCATAATTAGTTACTTTTTATCTTTAGAATCCTGACAGTGTGGAAACAGGCTCTTCGGCACAACAAGTCCCCACTGACTCTCTGAAGAGTAACAGACCCATTCCCCCTAACCTATATTTACCCCTTACTAATACACCTAGCTCACACATCCCTGAATCCTATGGGCAATCTAGCACAGCCCATGAACCTAATCTGCACATCTTTGTGGGAGAAAACCCACACAGAGACAGGGAGAATGTGCAAAGTCCACACAGACAGTCGCCTAAGGCTGGAATTGAACCGGGGTTCCTGGCACTGTGAGGCAGCAGTGCTAACCACTGAGCCATCATGATCTTGTCCTTTCTTATCTTTAAATCCTCTTCCAGCCATATAAACTTCCAAGACATCTGCACTGTCACAGTTTCGACCTCTGCATTCTGGATTTTACTTATTCTACCCGTAGTGGCAATACTTTCAGTTACGAAGACCTAATGTTCTGGAATTCCCTCCTTAATGTTTTACTACCTCTCTTTCCTTATTTACAACATTCCTTAAAATTTAACTGTTTGACCCATCTTTTGGGCCATATCCCATGATCATGATACACCGCCAAATTTTGTGTGATAATACACATGTAAAGTACAATGGCATGCTTTATTGCATTAAAGGCAGAATATAAATGCAGTTGTTGTTGACATATGATTACTACGCCTCTGATTCTGCAACAGTACAAATTCAATGTTCCTGCGATCACTTGGTGTCAGGAATCCTGTTGGAAATGCATAATTGACAATGACCCTCAACCCACAAAAATAGATTAGGTTCAGGGTGGAGCCTCCACATTTAATATGTGGGCACTAGAAAAGAAAAATCCAGCTCCTGTGGTATGAATTCAATTTAATCCATGTGCAGGAAAGTGATTGAATTCTTGAAAACAGCCTTAAAAGATATCAAGCAAAGATTATGAGAAGTATTTTCCCGTGGGTTTCTGGTGCCCTTTACACTCACATGACATATTTCCTTCTTATTTCAAACATTTAATGCAGCTACATCATATCAGGAATTTAGCAGCTATTGGTTGGGGTGGTGACTCACTGGTTAGCACTGCTGTCTCACAGCACCAAAACCCTGGGTCCGATTCCACCCTTGTATGACTGTGTGGAGTTTGCACATTCTCTCTCTGTCTGCATGGGTTTCCTTCCACAGTCCAAAAGTGTGCAGGTGAGGTGGATTTGGTCATGCTAAATTGTCCTTAGTGCGCAGGATGTGCTGGCTCAGAGGGTTAGCCACAGGAAATTCAATTTTACAGGAATAGGGTAGTGGGGTAGGAGGGTCAGTGTGGACTCGATGGGCCAAATGATCTGCTTCCACACTGGCGATTCTCTGATTTCTATTACTACACAGCTCTGCCAAGCAACAAAATATTACCAGACATGCCTAGTAAAGATGATACCTTAAATAAATAATACATGTGGAGCTTTAAAAGTCTTTCAATGAATAACTCTGCAATTAGCAAATCTGCTTTGCAACTAATTTGAAATTATGGAATGTACAGAATTATTCGTCAAGACGTATTTACTAATTTTACCACTTCTATTGCCTAAGTCAGGTGAATGGATGTTTGCTATAGATAGATCCGAAAATGAATCGTACAGAAAATATAAGCACTCTATAAAGGGAATTGGATGTGCTCAGTGAGCAGGCAACAAAATGGCAGATACATTGGAGAATGAACTTGTTCATTTTAAAGAAATACTAAAGTTGCACATTATTTAAATAGAGAAATACAACAAAATTTTAAAGCACAGAGGTATACGAGTGCTAGAACATAACTACAAGAATTTACTAATATTTAGTTAAAGCAAATAATCAGCTGGCAAATACAATGTAAGTGGTTATTGCAAAAGGAATGGGATATAAAAATAGAGAGGTGTGTTGACAATTGTGAAGGGTGTCAGTGAGACTACACCTGGAACACTGTGTATAGTTTGCTTGAGAAAAAATATATTAGCTTTAGAAGCAATTCATGAAGCAAGATCAGGGCTGCAGAACATTTGGAAAATAGTGGAACAATTGGGAAGAGTCAGTGTGAATTTATGGAAGGAAAATCATGCCTGTTAAATCAACTGGAATTTTTCAAGGATGTAACTAGTGAAGTTAATAAGGGAGAGCTCAGAAAGCTTTTGGAGTACACGCAAATAGACCCCTCACCATTCACTAGCAAAATTCCAGTCTTGCCAAAATCTTAGATGAATCTTATATGTGAGAATCTTATTTTTCTATTTTTCCAGGCTTTCATTCTCCATGTCATTTGGTGGTTAGAATGATTCTCCCCACAGATAATGCCACTGAAACTGTTTGAGGCCCAGCCCATGCCATTTTTATTCTTATCCTCCAATTTCATTTATTGCTGAAATAAGACACATTTTTTGAAGCTTCATTATCTGCACTCATCCAGACATTCACAAAAATAACATGGTAAAGGGGATCAATACTTCATACTCTATGAGAAGAGCGTGCTGATTGATTGATTGGCTAATGGACTCTGATTGATAGAAGCATTGCCAAACTTTTGGATTGGCAGTTAGCTGGCAGTCATCATCTAACTGGTGTACTCTCCATGCCAATGTCTCTATCAATCAGAATTCACTACCAATCCCATCAGCATTCTTCCTAAAACAGTGGATGTAAATACACGTCCCACTGTATGATTGAAACTGAACCAATTTTAATGGTTGTCCATCGAACATTTTAGCTGATCTCCTGTTCATTATCTTCCTTGTGCCCTATGCACAGCAAAAAAAAGGTCAATTCTCAATCTTTTTTGACCACATATGAGCTCAGTTTGTGTTACCACTTTAATAAAAATGGAGCTTTCTCTTGCCTTGCTAGATATCATATGTGGTTAGATACTCTGGTCAGGATCTTTGCAGTCCTATGGAGGTCTACTTAAAGACTAGACCTGAAACAAATACATATATAGAGTGACTGGTTGATACCTGGATGCATTTTTACCTAGTGCAATTTTGCCAGAGGCAGTTGAACAGAAGCAATGACTCTGCACCCACAAGCTGTAGGTAGTGCTAAGGTTAAGTCAGTTCCCAGTAGAAGACACAGTGAGGCTTCTGCAAGGATATTCCTGAGATATTCTTCCAGCAAGCAAGTGGAACCCCTTTCAAGTATGAAACCTTGCAGTTCAATGGAGGAGCCAGCTATCTTAACTGCAAGCTGGCAGCCACCAGAGTTAAGGATAAAAAGCCACGTTAGAGGCTGAATCAAATAATTTACGCAAATAATTCCAGCGCTGAGACACCACAGACTTGAGGAAAGATCTAAGTAGTTGGGACAATATTCCTCTGAGAGGAGAAGGGAAGGAGGAGATTTCAAAGAAGTTGAGAAAAGTACATTCAGACCTAGTTTATGTTTCTTGTTATGGAATCCAGGAGTAAAAGGTAACATGTATTTGTTAAAAGTAAATCTTGATTAACTAACAACAACAGAAATGGCTGGGAAAACTAAAAGCATCTATGGAGAGTAAGCAGAGTTGCTGTTTCAGATCTAGCGAGGCCCAGTCACTGGACCTGAAACATTAACTCTGCTACCTCTACACAGATGCTGTCAAACCTGCTGAATTTCTAGTTTGTTTCTGATTTCCAGCATTCGCAGTTCTTTGTTTTGTTTTCTTGATTAACTAACTTGTTTGAGTATACTGGTGAAATAATCAAGACAGTTAATAAAGAAATGAGCAGCTAATGATGTGGTGTACATGGATTTTCAAAATCATTGGAATTTGATAAATTATTCAGTTATGATCTTGTCAGTGAATTTAAAGCCCCATGGAATAAAAGGGTCAGCCGCAGTATGGATATGAACTTAGCTAAAGCACAGGAAACAAAACAGTTGTCAATGGTTGTTTTTTGGCCTGAAGGAAGGTTTACAATAGGGTTTCTCAGGGTCAGACGAAGGCCTTTATATATTTGAATATCATAGACTTCAGTGTACTGAGCACAAAATCAACAGTTTTGATGTTTGTGGTTGTGGCACCAAACAAATAGGTTGCTGTGTTCTGGATAGAGTCAAACTTTTTGTGAGTTGTTGTGCTGCATTCATCTAGACAAATGAGAAGTATTCTACCATAATCCTGACTTGCGCATTGTAGATGGTGAGCCCTTGGGAGTCAGGAGTGAATTACTCACTGCAGTATTCCTGGCTTGTGACCTGCTGTTGCTGTCTCTGGATTTATATAGTCAACAGCGACTCAAAGATGTTGATAGTGAGGGATTTGGTGAAGATAATGTTTTTGAATACAAAGGACATTGGTTAGATTGTTTCTTATTAGAGATGTTCATTGCCTGACTTTTGTGTGGCATGAATGTTACTTGCCACTTTTCAGCTAAAGCCTGGATATTGTCCAGGTCTTGTTGCATTTGAACATGAACTGCTTCAGTATCTAAGGAGTTCTCAATGGTGTTGAACATGGTTCAGTCATCGGCGAACATCCCCACTTCTGACTGTAGTGGTTGTAACGAGGTCCACCAGGCGGACCTTACAGTATATGAATTCCCTGACTGGGGCTGTGAATCTGGTCCAATCAGAGAGCCCTGGCTGACAATTACAGACAGGAGTATCAGACATTCTGTTCACTCTGAAAGCTGGCTGTAAGGGAGCTGGATCAATATCAAGATCTCTCCCTGTGTAAATAAAGGATGATTTGGTGACAGGGTACTGGCTCTTTGTAGGTGTTTCACTGACTTTATGATGGCAGGAACGTCAATGATGAAATAACTGAAGATGGTTGGGCCTAGGAACTGCTGCAGAGATGACCTGGAGCTGAGATGACCAACCCTCCAACAACCACAGCCATCTCTCTTTGTGCCAGGCATGACTCCAACCAGCGGAGAATTTCCTGATTCACATTGACTTCAGTTTTGTTAGGGCTCCTTGATGCCACAGTTGATGGAATGCATTCTTAATGTCAAGGGCTATCACTTTCATCTCACCTCTGAAATTCTGCTCCTTTGTCCATGTTTGTATTGAGGTCAGAAGCTGAGTGGCCCTGGCAGAGCCCAAACCGGGCATCACTGAGCAGGTTATTGATGAGTAGGTGCTGTTTAATAGCACTGTTGATGATATCTTCCATTACTTTACTAATAATGGAGAGTAGACTGATGGGGCAGACACTGGTGGGTTGGAGTTACCCTGCTTTTTTGCGTAGAGGACATAACTGGACAATTTTTCACATTGTTGGGTAGATGCCAGTATTGCAGCTGCCCTGTAGCTTGATCAAGAGTGCACAAGTTATGATTAGCTTAGATCTCTACAGTGTGGAAACAGGCTCTTCAGCCCAACAAGTCCACACCAACCCTCCGAAGAGTAACCCACCCAGACCCATTTCCCTCTGACTAATGCAGCTAACACTGTGGGCAATTTAACATGGCCAGTTCACCTGACCTGCACATCTTTGGACTGTGGGAGGAAACTGGAGCACCCGGAAGAAACCCACGCAGACGCGGGGAGAATGTGCAAACTCCACACAGTCAGTCGCCCAAGGCTGGAATGGAACCTGGGACCCTGGTGCTATGAGGCAGCAGAGCTAACCACTGAGCCACCGTGCCACCCATGGAGCATATGTTTTCAGTGCTGTGCCAGAGTGTTGTCAGGACACATAACTGTTACAATATCTAGTACCTCTAACCCTTTCTTCACATTTTAATGGCGTGAATTGAATTGGCTGAAAACTGGTATTTATGATGCTGGGTACCTCAGGAGGAGACGGCACGGTGTGGGCGGCACGGTGGCACAGTGGTTAGTACTGCTGCCTCACAGTGCCAGAGACCCGGGTTCAATTCCCGACTCAGGCGACTGACTGTGTGGAGTTTGCACATTCTCACCGTGTCTGCGTAGGTTTCCTCCGGGTGCTCCGGTTTCCTCCCACAGTCCAAAGATGTGCAGGTCAGGTGAATTGGCCATGCTAAATTGCCCATAGTGTTAGGTTAGATGAGGGGTAGATGTAGGGGTATGGGTGAGTTGCGCTTCGGCGAGGCGGTGTGGACTTGTTGGGCCGAAGGGCCTGTTTCCACACTGTGAGTAATCTAATCTAAGTAATCTAATCTAAAACATGAGACCGAAATGGATCATCCACTCAGCATTTCTGGCTGAAGATTGCTGCAAATGCTTCAGCCTTATCTTTTGCACTGATGTGCTGGGCTTTTTCATCATTGAGGATAGAAGCCTCCTCCTCCAGTGAGTTGTTTAATTGTCCATCACCTTCATGGCTGGATCGAGGAGGACTGCAGAGCTTAGATCTGATCTGTTGGCTGCAGATCGCTTAGTTCTGTTTTATCACATGCTTCTTGGATATTTTGATCGCTTCGTTCTGTTCCAGTTGAAAGAAAATCTGATCTGGACTCTTTCCATGATCTGTGGATGGATTCCTCTGATGACTGGCAATCAGGATGTGGCTGATTGAGTGGAGGTACAAGGCCAGTCATATCTTTGTTTCTCTTCCCCTCAGTGGCAAGTTACTCCGGTCTATTTGACAGGAAATTAAAAGATATTACAATGGTTTGTTATAACTGTCAGTTTCTCTGTAGTTTCTTAGCGATACCCGATTATGTTACTTGCTACTTTCACTCAAATTGTTATTGGGACAAAGAGAAGATGGTCCAGTCAAACCTAAAGCTACAGTGGAATCTTCTTCATCTCTATCTCCAATTTAATCAGTCTTCTGACTCCCTAGGATTTCAAGAGTTTCATTGTCCCGATCGCTTCCGTTTTACAGGATCCTCTCCTTGGCAAAGACCAAATGTCTGGATAACACTCAAGCTGATCTTCCATCCATTGACTCCATCTTTACTTGTTGCTGCCTTGGGAAGGCAGCCAATATCATCAAAGATCCCTCCCACCTCAGTTATAATCTCTTCTGTCAGGCAGAAGATGCAAAAGCCTACTAACAGATTTAAGAACTGATTCTTCCTCCTGCTATCAGATATCTGAATGGACCTCTCAAATTTTAAATTTAAATATTGGTCTTGCTCTTTGCACACCTTTTCTGCAGCTGTATCATTGTATTCCTCGCTCTATTCTGTTACCCTAATGTACGTTTTATGGTACGGTCTGCCTGTGGTGCATGCAAAACAGATCTTTTCACTGTACCTAAGTACACATACAATAATAAACCAAATTAAAAAAGAAGCACAACGTGAGGGTAAGTTTTAAATCTGCTGAAAGCATTTGGAAGTACTTCAGATACTTACAGATTTAGTGTCACATTTAACTTTGCAATTTGGTTTGCACTTTATCTATTGATGGAAATTTATTATTCATCCTTAAAAATGATGGGGTTAGGGAATGTAAGTATCAAAGCCAAGGAAATCAGCTAAATTAGGAGCAATAAGAAGCTTATCAAGGAATGAAAAAAAAAGTAGGTTTCTCCTTATACATTACCTTATTAAGTCATCAGGATGCCTCAACGGTTTCATATCCCACAATTTACTTTGGAAGTACAATTCTTGCTGTTAAGTATTACTGCCAGTAAGTAAGTTTCAGACGCAGTAAATCAAATGAGAAGTTGATTGTTTCTAGTAGTATTAAGGGAAGAATACTGTGGTCAAAATGGTTAGGGGAAGCCCCTGCTCTGTTTCAAACCGCCCTATGAGATGGTTTACTTCCACTTGAAAATGCACTGCAATGTTGTAGTGGTAATGATTCTCGATTGCTTACACTAAAGAGAAGGGCAATAGCTTAAAAAGCATGCAGTTTGTTTAAAAGAGGCCACAAGCTTAGGAGAACAAACAACAATCCTGTACTGGGGTAAATAAAGAGGCCAATGTGTGTGCTTACTGAAACCGTGCAGTGTGATATGAATGTTCGGTGGCTGTAATGTGCAATTGAAGCTGCTAGCATAGCAATCTGACATCGAATTGAAGCTCACTGAGCTGTGAAAAATCCTACTGAGCAGGCAACTACTGACTTGATGGGGATGTGAAAACCATTGGCATTTTATCATTGGCTTACCCCATTAGAAGTATTCACTGAGTCCTATGTACTAAAATTAATATACAATTAAATAATCTCCTGTATTGTTACTCATGGGAAAGGGCACAGATCAAAATCAAGGGCACTCTTAAAAGAGGACGATGGATAGGGGTATTTGTTGGGGGAGACTTCAGGATGGGAAAGCAAGGAGACAACTATCTTCATGTTTTATGCTGTTAACTTACTTGTTCTCCTCTCATCTGGGTGAGGCTCATGTGGAGTATAACAGCAGTGTAGATATTGTACCATTTGGTTTGTTTCTTTTCTATTTAAATCTTATCTACTAATGCAAAGTGATCCTTTAATGAGATGAGGTTGAACAGTGGGTGGATGACATAATTTTCTTGGAGCATTAGAGACCTGAGATGACTCTTGTCCCAAGATAGCTACAGACTCTGAGAAACCAATGTCTGTGTCTGCCATTTGTCCTGGCAAAAGGAACTGGGACATGTCTGAAACTCAATCATTTTAGCATGGAGGGGCCTAAGAAAATTGGTAATCTCTGGTAGTATTGGGCACATTTTCTGAAGTGCGACTGGTCAGTGCCAAAGCTTGATGGATTGCTGTTTTGAAGTGTTTGACAATCCGATCCATTAAGCCATCTGTAGATCATCAGACATTTTCTGCTACATGTTAAAAATTAACATAGGAAGCTCCTCAGTGCTGGGTTGAAGCAGCAAGTCAATGGAAAAGGAAATCGGACATGTGTCAGAGTAGATTCTATGATTCTTAGATTTATGATTCAGTGTTGCCCAGCTCTGCTGCATTTTTTTCCCAACAATATTAACCTTGTTTATGTGGGTCTAGTTGTCTTCATATCCTCATACAGAGGGAGGTAAGTCACTGCTATAAGGCCTGCCTGATGAGGCTGTCAATTCTGACAACAGCCTCTCTGTGAATACGTGAAAAGATCAAAGAACAGGCCGGTTTCTGATGTGTCCCTCCTCTCCCACCCCCCAATCAATCTCTCCTTTTCCCACACCAATCCACTTCTCACTGGGGTTGCTGCTCATCTCTCACTGTAAGTAGTTTCAATCTTTTAGCTCCTGCACCTTGTGGGCAGCACGGTGGCACAGTGGTTAGCACTGTTGCCTCACAACGCCAGAGACCCGGGTTCAATTCCCGCCTCAGGCGACTGACTGTGTGGAGTTTGCACGTTCTCCCCGTGTCTGCGTGGGTTTCCTCCGGGTGCTCCGGTTTCCTCCCACAGTCCAAAGATGTGCAGGTCAGGTGAATTGGCCATGCTAAATTGCCCGTAGTGTTAGATATAGGCGTAAATGTAGGGGTATGGGTGGGTTGCGCTTCGGCGGGTCGGTGTGGACTTGTTGGGCCGAAGGGCCTGTTTCCACACTGTAATGTAATCTAATCTAATCTAACCTGAACTATATTCTGCTCCTTGGCAAAGGGGAAAAGCCCAGTGGACATGCTATGGCTTCCAAACCACAAGGCATGGTCTGGAAAGAAATAAAGATGTAGGAGGTGGGGTAGGTCAATCAAAATTTTATATTGATAGATATTAGGATCTATCATTACAACCCAACCAAAAGGAAGAGAATGGAGGCATTTTGAAAAGATGTGAGCCGTTTAGCCCTTTCAGCTCAGTCTGCCATTCTGTGATATGACTTTTGATCAATTCCATAAACCAAAAGACCTACAGCCAATTCCATAAACCACATTGGTTGGTGTTCTAGCTTAGCAAATCCTGACCATCTCGCTCTTGAAAATTCCAGATGACCACAAGTATTTGGAGGGATATTACAGATATCGAACCGCTTTTGTGTGAAAAGGTGTTTGTCAATTTCAACCCTAACTAGGATAACCCTAATTTGAAGATTATACTCCCTTTTTACCAACCGAATGCAATAGAGTCCCCACCCCCCACCCCCACAACAATACCCCTAACTCTTGATACTGCTGCTTTAATCTGTGGCCTTCCCTGCTCCTTGAGCTGGTTTCCCTCTGATCCTTCCTCTTGCTGAAACCCCTGCAGAAACAACAGTCCTGCTCAAGATTGCCCTCTATTGGCCCCTCACTGTGAAGAGGAACTCTGGAGCTGGACAGTGGGAGGTAGGAGACGCCCCTTAAACTTACACATGGTGAATTGTCTCCCAGTGATGACTTTGTGATTCACTTCACCCTCTTTTGATCTTCCTTTCCAATCACCCTGGGTTTTAAAGCCTCTGGATGCCACTCCCACCTTCATAACGTAATAAAACAAGAATTGATATAAAAATGAGGTGGTGATGCTGGAAGAGGGACATTAGCTATCATGTGCAAGACACTGTGAAGGAAGGATAGAATAGATTTAGATTTTATTGTCATGTGTACTCAAGCACAAGTGTACAGTGAACAGTATCTAATGTTGCCACGCATGGTGCCACCTTAGATACAAAGGCACCTAGGTACAGAAACCTCGCTACAAGGTAGTAAGAGAAACACAGTTAAAAGGTTAAGCACTACCTTCAGAGAATGAGTAGAAAAATAATGCTAATAGTTAACATTAAGGTCTTTCTTAAATTAAACTGAAAAAATTAAAGAATTAAGTTGAAAGTTCAACAGTCTTTAGTGGGTCCTTCGTTTAGCTCGCTCTCTGGGAGACCTTAGCTGCCTGTTCTTGCCACTGCCATTACCAGACGACCGCCCTCACCACTCGCTCTTCCCATGTTGAGCTGTAATGCCATTTCTGCTGCTGCCTCCCCAATCTTCCCCTTCTGCCTCCGGAACAAGCCCGGGGAGGATCCACTCATACATCAAGCCCAGAGACTGTCACAAGCTGCCGAAAGATCAAGCCAAGACAACGCCATGTGCCACTGAGGCACCACCATGAGCCACCAAAAAAACCACTCGGCCAAGACACTGCCATGTGCTGCAGAGAGACACCATGTACTGCTGAGAGACTGCTTTGTGCTGCTGAGAGACCAGGCTGAGACACCACCATGTCCTGGTGAGAAATCGAGCCAAGACACCACCATGTGCTGCTGAGAGACCGGGCCGAGACACCACCATGTGCTGCTGAGAGACCGGGCCGAGACACCATCATGTGCTGCTGAGAGACCGAGCCGAGACACCATGTGTTGCTGAGAGACTGGGCCAAGACACCACCATATGCTGTTGAGAGATCGAGCCGAGACACCACCATGTGCTGTTGAGAGACCGGGCCAAGATACCACCATGTGCTGCCAAGAAATCAGTCCGAGACACCACAATGTGCTGGTGAGAAATTGAGCCGCGACACTACTACGTGCTGCTGAGAGACCTGGCCGAGACACCACCGTGTGCTGCTGAGAGACCGGGCCGAGACACCACTATATGCTGCTGAGAGACCGGGCCGAGACACCACCATGTCCTGGTGAGAAATCGAGCCAAGACACCACCATGTGCTGCTGAGAGACCGGGCCGAGACACCACCATGTGCTGCTGAGAGACCGAGCCGAGACACCATCATGTGCTGCTGAGAGACCGAGCCGAGACACCACCATGTGCTGCTGAGAGACTGGGCCGAGACACCACCATATGCTGTTGAGAGACCGGGCCAAGATACCACCATGTGCTGCCGAGAAATCAGTCCGAGACACCACAATGTGCTGGTGAGAAACCGAGCCGCGACACTACTACGTGCCGCTGAGAGACCGAGCCGAGACACCACCGTGTGCTGGTGAGAGACCGGGCCGAGACAACACCGTGTGCTGGTGAGAGACCGGGCCAAGACACCACCTTGTGCTGCTGAGAGACCGGGCCGAGACACCACCTTGTGCTGCTGAGAGACCAGGTCGAGACACCACCATGTGCTGCTGAGAGACCGGGCCGAGACACCACCTTGTGCTGCTGAGAGACCGGGTCGAGACACCACCATGTGCTGCTGAGAGACCGGGTCGAGACACCACCATGTGCTGGTGAGAGACCAGGCCAAAACATTAATTGACCTGTGTTACGGTGAAATGACATTTAATGGGACAATGTTAAATGGGTCTTACTGTATTGAAGTATGTAATCCACATGGGTTCTGAACAAGGCTATACGTCATCATTACTATCACTTCCTCATGTTTGCGTCCTAAGTACCTTGAAGGAAAGGCAAACATTTCATAAGCCTTTTTAACTGTTTTCTGTACCTGTGTTTGTGATTTCTTCACCTGGATATTTAACTTGCTTCCTCACAAAGTCAGGTTAGTAGGGAGCTTGGAGGAAACTAGCAAGTGGTGATGTTCTAGTGAATGTACTGTCCTTCACCACCCGAACAATATAGTAATTCTAGTTAGTGGAGGTTGTAGGTTTAGAAGGTGCAGTACTCTATTTTGAATGATACACACTACTGTCACTGCATCATTGGTGGAGGGAGGGAGTGTTGAAAGTGACAAATGGAGAATCCCTCAAGTGGGATCCTTTGTTTTGGAATGCTATAGACTTCTTGAATATCTTTGGAACTTATCCAAGTAAGTGGAGAGTGTTCCATTACTCTCCAGACTTGTGTCTTGTAGGTGGTGTACAGGCTTTGGCGAGCCAGGAGGTGAGTTATTTGTCACAGTATGCCCAACTCTGAACTGTTCATTGTAGCCAGTACTATTCATCTTTTTACATCTCCCTATTTCTCTGAGCTGGAGTACTACACCATAATTGTTCTGAATAATGAAAGCTGCAACCAGTGTGTAATGAATACAGTCTCATGTTTTATTTGCTCTACCACTTATATACATATATCCAAATTCAAACATTCTCTGCTGAAAGAGCTTACTGTGATATTTGTCAGAAAATATATTTGCCAGATTTTCTTATAATACTTCTGATAAATATTAATAAAATCTGTGTAATTATTTGCAATTCATGTAGCCTGAAAAATTGGGCACACCACATATGATCACATCTTGACTTAACAAAGTCACTGCTATAGGCAAAAATATGAAAGGAGATTTTAAATCTTGCACAGCAGAAATACTGCAACATCCCATACATCCAGACAAGTTATATCCACAAGGATTAGTTTTGATGCATTATCTTAACATTTATATTAAGAATATTTTTGTAACTATAATAAAAGGAAATTTCAAATCCCCTTAAAGATTAGAGGTCGTAATTGTGTTGAATCTCAGGAGATGGGAGAGATATTAAATGAATATTTCATGTCAGTTTTTACAATGGAGACTAGAGAACTCTGGGAAATAAATATTGATATTTTGAAAATAGTCCACATTACAGAAGAGGAAGTGCTGGAGGTCTTAAAAAAACATTAAGGTGGACAAACCTCTGGCATTTGATCGACTGTATCCCAAGGCTTTGAGGGAACAAAAATATCTGTATCATCTATAACTACGGGTAAGGTGCCTGATGACAGGAAAGTGGCTAATGTTGTGCCTTTGTTTAAGTAGGATGTGAGAAGAAGCCTTGGAACTGTAGACCCATGAATCTGACTTCGGTGGTGGATAAGTTGCTGGAAGTGATTCAGAAAGATAGAATTTATATGTATTTGGAGAGGCAAGAAATGATTTGGGATACTCAGTATGATTATGTGCGAGGGAAATCATTTCTCACAAACTTGATTGAGCTTTTTGAGGAAGTAATCAAGAGGATTGATGAGGGCAGAGCAGTAGACATTGCTTGTAGACAGTGGTAGAACTTACCTTTGACAAGGTTCTGCATGGTAGATTAATTAGGAAAGTTGGATCACATGGGATTCAGGGTGACCTTGCCAATTGGATACAAAATTGGCTTAATGGCAGGAGACAGAGAGTGAGGGTAAAGGATTGTTTTTCGGACTGGAGGCTTGTGACTAGCAGTGTTCCACAGGTCCACTTTTGTTTGTCGTTTATATAAATTAGATTAGATTGCTTACAGTGTGGAAACAGGCCCCTCGGCCCAACAAATCCACACCAACCCACTCCTTCACCTAACAATACAAAATCCACACCAACCCACTCCTTCACCTAACAATACAGACAATTTAGCCCGGCCAATTCACCTAATCTGCACATTTTTGGACTGTGGGAAGAAACCAGAGCACCCAGAGGAAACTCACGCAGACCTGGGGAGAATGTGCAAACTCCACACAGAAAGTCGCCTGAGGCAGAGAATTGAACTCGGGTCTCTGGCGCTGTGAGGCAGCAGTGTTAACCACTGTGCCACTGTGTCATTCATTTAGATTTAGATGAGAATCTAGAAGGCATAGTTAGTAAGTTGGCAGATGATAACAAAATTGGTGATATAGTGGACAGTGAAGAAGATTATCTAAGATAACAATGAGATCTTGATCAATTGGGCCAATGGGCTGAAGAGTGGCAGATGGAGTTTAATTTGGATAAATGTGAGTTATTGCATTTTGATAAAACAAACAAAGGCAGGAGTTATACAGTTAAAAGTAGGGCCTCTGGTAGGGTTGTAGAACAGAGACATCTAGGGATTCAGTACATAGATTGTTGAAGTTTGCATCACAGATAGATAGGGTGCTTAAGAAGGCATTTAGCATTCTAGCTTTCATTGCCCAGCACATTGAGTATAGGAGTTGGGATGTCATGGAGTGGTTGTTCAGGACATTGGTGAGGTCTCTTCTGGAGTACTGTGTCCAATTCTGGTGGTCGTGTTCAGGGAAGGGTATTATTAAGCTAGAGAGGGTTCAGAAGAAGTTTACCCAAATGTTGCCAGGAATGGAGCGTTTCGGTTATAAGAACCTGGTTGGCTGGGCCTTTTTGACTGGAGCGTAGGAGGTTGAGGGGTGACTTTATAGAGATTTATAACGTCATGAGAGGTATAGATAAGATAAATGACAGGTGTCTTTTCCCTGGAAATTTCAAGACTAAGGGGCATATATTTAAGGTGAGAGTAGAAACATTTAAAAAGAATATAAGGGGCAATTTATTTACACCAGAGAGTTGTTTGCATGTAGAAAGACCTTGCAGAGGAAGTAGTGGATGTGTGTATGGTTACAACATTTAGAAGACATTTAGATAAGTAGATGAATAAGAAATCATAGAATCCCTACAGTGTGGAAATCCCTTCAGCCCAACAAGTCCACACCAACCCTTCAGAGAGTACCACACCCAGACTCATTCCTCTGCATTTACCCCTGACTAATGCACCTAACCTACACATCCCTGAACACTATGGGACAATTTAGCATGGCCAATTCACCTGACCTGTACATCTTTGGATTGTGGGAGGAAACAGGAGCAAACCCACACAGACGCAGGGAGAATGTGCAAACTCCACACAGGTTGGAATCAAACCCGGGTCCCTGGTGCTGTGAGGCAGCAGTGCTAACCACTGAGCCACTGTGTTGGCCCCAATGTTTGGAGTGATATGGGCCAAGTGCAGGCAGGTGGGACTAGCTTAATTTGGTATTATGATTGGTGTAGACTTTTTGAACTGAAGGGTCTGTTTCCGTTCTGTAAGACTTTGTGACTCTAAGCTTAATACATACAGTAAGCATTTAACTGTCACACTTTGTATTAAACAAGCTAACTACATGTGTTTTTTTAACTAAATAACCTTATCATATTACAAAAAAAAAACACATTATTGATTAAATTGGTCCACTGAATTCTATTTTGGTCTTCATCAAATGTTTACGAGATGCTAGCGTGGAGGTCACAGCCTCTCTGAAAGCTTGAACTAAGGTGGGGCAGCCAGCTGCCATTGTATGCAGATTTGCCACCTGATGCCCCTGGCAGGACACCAAGTCTATGCCACCAGCTGGAACTTGTTAACCAGATTTAGATCAATTTTTACACCACCAAATATTCAAATATTGTTGCAAACATGGCAATACACGCTGAAAACCAAAAACCCTGACCATGGCTGCAATCATTTCCTCGGAGGGGAGAATGATCTGTGTTAGGAATGCAGCTCCACAGTTAATACAGAGGTAACTGCACCTAAAGAATGGCAGCTGCTGCTGATCATTTCCGTCTTTTCAGGAACCAGGAGTACGGGGCTAAGAGTATCACAATGTGTGCAGATTAAATCTGGCAGAGGCGATTCTCAGCTTTGAAGAGTTATTTGGGCAAATTGGGTACCTCTTTATTGAGGTGAGGTATCCTCTTAGGTATGATCCCAGCATACTTGTCGGGAAGGTCAATTATCCTTTGGGAGAGGTAAGCTGCCCTAAGAGAGAGTTCAAGCATGGACATGAATATTCATTAAAAAGTACATAAACTCATTGGAACTGTAAAGAGATCTGTAAAAAGGAACTGTCAAAAAATGTGAAAACTAACAGTCAGAAGAGCTATTGAAGAAAGCTGCTGTGTGGTCAAGACATTTAAAACTCCTGCCCTTTCAAAGTCTTTCTACAGTCAAAAAGGATAATTGCCTTTTATTTTATTCACCACAGGGTTGAGGCCTGGAAGACTGTTGCTTGCTTTTCTGTTTCCATACCTTTGTCAATGAGCTGGTGAGCTGAGGCAGGCCCTGTGCTCAGTCTGTCCCCTCAGCCAGCACTCTGCCACAACTCAAAAAAAACCCAGCCCTTTGGAGAGAAATTCAAGTGTGCAGCCGCACTTTCTCTCAGGTCAGCTTTGCAGAGTCAGAAATTGTCCACACTCTGCCATCCCAACCTTAGAGGATAAGTTCATGTCTCACTGTCTTATTCCTGCACCTCAGTGCATTTTACTGGGACCTTCCATTGGCTGGTCCAGGCATCCACTTAATCAGACACCATGCCAATCTCAGCATGTTGGATCCTGGATGTTATGTTACAACACTTTGAAATATGAATAGTCTACTTGTCACTCTGCTTGCTATGTGACAAAATGGAGGAGAATTTAAATCAACTAAATGTTCTGCATCCAGGGAAAGTTGGATTGTTCCTTCAGGATCCAACAGAATAGTATGGGCTACTGCAACACTGACTGGACAGTAGCACAGGGCAGCTGCACACCCTCCCTTCCAACTTCACACTGATTTATTTTTTTGTAAGCTACAGCCTCCCCATTGCCTGACATTGCATTAACCTGGAGCTGCTGAGCCATCACAGGATCCCATTTAAAGGATACAGCTCACCACCAGCCTGTAAACAATGCCCAGACCATGGATATTCCCTGGATATGATTTTTAAATAAATGATGGGGTGATGTTAATCCTGTTTACTGACTAGATTTACCCACTGAATTTTCATTCTAATCCGAGAGTTTTCTATTTTAACCTGTAGTCACCTGAACCTGGCAGGATTTTAAAGTATGCATGTTGGGTTCTAATAATGCAATTGGGTCTGAGTCCAATTTGAGCCGGGGACTGGGACAGGGAAGCTGTTGAGACTCTTCCACCAGCTGAAGCTAGTGAACAGAGCAGCGAGGAACAGAAAGGGCCCAAAGTGGTATGTTTTCTTTTAAACCGTCCTTGTGGTTCCAGGAAAAGTATGAATGCAGCTCGGACTCTCACAAGGAAGAGTTAAGCCTCTGCTACCATGGTCTCCTTCTTTCCAAACTAGAACTAAAAAAGAACATCAACTGTTAAACTGGTAAATAAAACATTCCTGTAGGACTGCTTTTGTTTATTTCCCTGCAAGTTAATATTTCACTTCAGCTGGCAAGTCACTTGCTGCTCCATCCAGTTGGCTTCCAGAAAGTAACTGCAGATAACAGGTAAGGCTCTGGTGTTGATGCTCATTTTGATTTCCTATTGGCTGACAACCACCCTGACCTAATGTTGGGCTATGTCTTGAGATTTGAGGCCATCCACTGAGCTTTGTGTTTTGTAATTTAATGAAGTCAATGAACACTTTAATAATGTTGATATGATGAATTTCATGCTTTTGATAAATTGAATCGGGCTTCTCAGTAAGCTTTTCTCCATTCTGGGAAGCTTCCCAGCTATTTGTTCTTCTCCATGTAACACACTCCAGCCAGCCACTATACTTATTTTGTTCTGCTTTACTGTCACCCACATGCTCTAATTCTCAGCTTCTGAGAAAGCATTACCAATGAGTCAAGCCTTAGTTATGAATATAGATTTGGAGTAATAGGGACACCAGCAATTCAAATTCAGTCCAGTTTTACCTTGTTTACTTACCCACTGCTTTGAGTTTGAGTAGCAATCTTGTGTGAGGAGCCGTGGTAAACGTTTTTCTTTAGAAATCTAAAGTGTACCATGTTATATGTGGATAAATGTGGAAAGGTTGTGGTCCAAGCAGGGACTTTTATAGCTTTGCTCAATTAGCTCTGTTATTTTTCTCTGTTCTCTTGGTTTCCTTCAAATCAGCTCCTTGAGCCTGCTCCCCACTTGATATGATCATGGCTGATCTCATCTTGGCTTTAACTCCACTTTTCTGCCTGCTTTCCATAACCCGTCAACCCCTCACTCAGTAAAACCGTTGTGGGTGGCGTACTCATTGGGAAAGGCCGAGATGCTGGTATCCAGTGGCACAGTGTGTATTAGCTTGAGTCAATCGATAACTTTGACATCAACTGATCTGAGATTGACAATTTCCAGTTTCTATCAAATCAGATAAGTCCAATGCTGTCAATGAAAAGCATTTATTTGTCTCTGAAACATCCATTGGTGAAAACAGCTGATCTGTTAATGGGGGTGTTGCTGTTTCATCAATAAGTAGTGCATTAAATTGATAGCTATCACCAACTCCTTCTTCGATAATGCTGAGGATGACTGATAGCTGGTTGAGGCCACTGCAGAGGAATTTACCAGTAATGTTGGTAGGGTGTAGTGTTAGTAGACGTTGGTAGTTGAGCAGTGGGTTTCACGATCCTTAGTTTTACAGCTTGGTTGAGATCCTGTAGTTAACCTTCTTCATCTCTGCTAGCACCACTGCCTATGGCTATTCTTCAAGTTTCCACAAACGTGCCGTCAGATAATTGTCTGTGCCAGGGGGTCAAGACAAAGTAATAGATGAAACCTTGCCAAGTAGGTTGAATTGAGTGGTGAAGCACTTTCAGCATGTACATCAAAGGGTTTGACACCATACCCCAAGACATCAATCTAGATCGGTGAACTACAATCCAATCAAAAGATCCTTCTTCAGGAGAAGTAAGAACACACTTGGACAAACAAGCAGGGCATGCACCAAGTTGTGTAGATTTGAATACAGATTTCAGACTGAGACTAGTTTGTGTGTACTTTGTATGAGTGAGAATCAAAATCAAAATCAAAAGCCAAGTTCTCTAAGATCTTAGCTGCTGCAAACCAGCCAGATATTATTTTGAATTTTGATGACCGCTAATAGGATTTTGAGATATCTTGTGTGATAGTATAAAGCTCTTTCATCCGAGGTTATGTTAACCTCAGTTTGAATCAGGGATTTATAAATTAATATTTTCGTGACATAATTTCAAAAGTGTTGGAAGAACAGAGCGATTTTGCTTTACTGAAGACTGCGCCTTCAATGGAAATTGCCAAGATGATGTGTCCGAACCCCCCCAAAGCACTGTGGATATTTTTAACTTGCGATTCCAAAATGTGTTTTTTTAAAAGGGGCATGCTGCAGCCCAAAATGGCTGCGGATGTAAATTAAATGCTGTGGAGAGACAGACAGAGAGAGAGAGAGAGAGAGAGAGAGCCACAGAATGGCACACCTATGATTGCGAAGGACACTTCAAACAATAACCCTTCGAAGGGGAGAAGAGCAAGTGAAATGTGTAGAACTGTGATCTCTTGTGACTACAAAGGTAAGGAGGGACTAATCACCTCTTGCTGAACTGTAAACCACCACCTGCAGATTGTGTTCCAAATGCAGACACATTTTGTGCTCTTCCCTTTGAACAGTACACAAGGACAGGGATTAATATGCCACTTTCAACCCTAATGGAATGTGTTACCAAGACTGACCGTTCTCGCCATTGGCTACCTGAGTCCAAGTTTTAGCATGCTGTGGAAGTCACAGTCTAAGAACTATCCCCCAGTTGCCTCTGTGTTGCAGGTAAAGACCATCAATCATTCAGACCTTGTCACTAGCCTATTAGTAGGCAGATACAGGGCAATTGAAGAGACTGTCTCCCGCCCTAAATGCTGGAGTTCAATCACGGCTAAAAGGAATCAGAACTACAGGATCTCAACCAAGCTGTGAAACTAAGGATCGTGAAACCCACTGTTCAACTACCAACTTCTACTAACACTATACCCTACCAACATTACTGGTAAATTCCTCTGCAGTGGCCACAACATTCAATTATCCACTCTTCACAAACAACACAGAGACGGATTAAATGTGCTCTATGAAATGCTTTTGTTTTAAATGTTAACATTTTGCACTCGCTTCTTATTTCTAATCTCTGTGTGTTAGTAATTCTTCTCGTGTGTAGAAATGAATAAACTCACTTTTTTGTTAATCCAAGAAAGCCAGGCTGAATTAGCCCCTTTTTAAAGCAAAGAGGGTTCATAGTAAAAGATACCCATAAGAGAGAGGATCCTTTTCAAATTAAACTTGCTACAACCAACCAAAGGGGTAGGAGAATACAAGTATGGAGTTAGTTTTTCCATCCTCACCTGGAAATTTAACAATTTGGGGTATCGTGTTTAGAACTGTCGTGAATTCAGGAACCTCACTGAGTATCTGGGCATTACAAAATATATTTCAAAAATGCAGTTAGATTAGACCTCTTTTTGCGTTAAAACACAGAAATGAATGCAAAGAATGAATGACAATGAAAAATGAATCAATCTTACCCCAGGTGGAAGCTAACCCACACCTATTTTGGAAGCAAGTGGAAGCAGAGTATGATCCTTGTACCTGAGTGGTGGAACCCTTTATAATGGGCCTTATTTCCATTAAGTTTTCATGCAACCAGGTCAGGTTAGAATCAGAATTCGGTGAGATGGAAGAAAATCCAATGCCAATAGGGCAGCATGATGGCTCAGTGGTTAGCACTGCTGCCTCACAGCACCAGGGACCCCGATTTGATTCCTTGGATGACTGTCTATGCCGAGTTTACACATTCCCTCTATGTCTGTGTGGGCTTCCTCCGGGTGCTCCGGTTTCCTCCCACAGTCCAAAGATGTGCAGGTTAGGTGGATTGGCCATGTTAAATTGCCCATAAGGTTCAGGGATGTGCAGGCTAGGTGGATTAGCCATGGTAAATACAGAGTTATAGGGCCTGGGTGGGATGCTCTTTGGAAGGTTGGTGTGGACTTAATGGGCCAAATGGCCTGTATAGATTCTGTGCTTCTAATTCTGGAAAAACAAAGGCTGCAAAGAGACCAGTGACCAAGGGCTTTGGGAAGAGGTAACAGTCGAGATCGGGGAAATGGTGTCAGTTCAAGTTCTTTAAATATGAGGTCAGGAAGAGCATTCCTGCTCTGTGTTTAGGCGCATATAATTGAAAAAATAAATTAGCTTGCTTATTGTAGCAGAACAGAAGATACCAAAGGATGTTTCAATAGAGTGTAACTGTCAGTGGCATGACCAGCCTTGGGACCACTACTCTTTTAATTTTCTTTCAATGTAAGTAGCCTATTCATTTCTTTCCAAAGGACCTTTAAATGCTTCTTTCTCAGCTGTGTGTGTTTGCTACCATAGAGGGGCTGAGTCGTACTATGTATGTGAGGGAGCTTCTAGGTTGCAACCATGCAGCATACAGAGAACATTGCTGAGTGACTACAGATGCTGTGGTGGGCACATTAAACTGGTTTTGGTACCTTGTGTATGCAAATAAGGGAAAAAAATCTCTTTATTTGTCTTTATGAGAAATTGTGATAAGCCAATTGGTTCTTTCAACCAGCTCGATTCACCTCATCAGGATTTTAAAATGTCTGTAAGGCCACCCCTCAGTTTTCTATGCTCCAGGGAATAAAGTCTCACTCTATCCATCCTCTCCTTATAACTCAAACCCTCCAGTCTCAGTAACATCCTTGTGAATATTTTTTGGACCCTTTCCAGTTTAATAACATCCTTCCTATAGCCTGTCTGCCCTAAGTATTTTCTCCCTTGGAATTCAAAAATCTTGTTAACTCAGCTTTGAATATATCCAATGACCCCATTTCCACTGGT
Source organism: Chiloscyllium plagiosum (assembly GCF_004010195.1). Classification (NCBI taxonomy): domain Eukaryota; kingdom Metazoa; phylum Chordata; class Chondrichthyes; order Orectolobiformes; family Hemiscylliidae; genus Chiloscyllium; species Chiloscyllium plagiosum. The sequence continues at coordinate 39,992,344 of NC_057716.1, forward strand.
TTAGTGAATACAGAGATCAACAAGCATCTGAGAGAAGAGATTGCTTCTTGTCTTTAATTGTCTTAAAATGGAAACCCCTTGTTTGGAAACTGTTCACCCTAGTTGTAGATTCTTCAATGACGGTAACACCTCTCTCAGTGTCTACCCTGTCAACTTCTGAATCTGATGTCTGGATGTAGACAGTGGTTAACAATTCATAATATGACCAAACATATACACATACTTCATACCCACCATATTGGAAACAATACAGACACATGAACCCCCCAAAACAGGCACTGTGCAGCCTACAATATAGGTCTAAATGTTTAGGCTATCATGGTAGGAGCTGGATGCTATTGCTACTTGAGATAAATCAGGATAGTGCAATATTTCTATATGGAGGGCCACATTTTAATTTTTCTCTCATTCAGTGGACTGATGAGCAACTTTCAGAACGATTAGGTTTGGCTCAACAGTAGCCATGTATTTTAAGAGAAAATACAATTCTAAAGCATTAAATTGAATGTTTAAATTAATGAGTAATTGATGAAAATGGTGATTAGAAAATGCCAAGTAGCAGAGCTAATAGATTAAAAACTATTTTTGCCTGTTCATTTAAGAAGCAGAGCTGGATAAAGACCAGTGAGACCCAAGTCCTGGTCGCCATGAAAGGGGGTTGGGAACAGGGCCAAGCTAAAGAGCTGCTGTAACTGAAACACCTCTGGTGGTGCATGCACATAGCTGGTCTGGGTAGAAATCACACAGAAATGATTGTTGGAAGCAGGTTGCCTTTCTATCCTGATTTTCCTCCTCTCCCTGCCTGCTTTGAGGGAAGAAAGCTTGAAGGGCAGAATGGCCTACTCCTGCACCTATTGTCTATTGAGAGAAGGACAATGTGTGTGGCTCACTCTGTCTCAGCATCCTCCCCCCTCTCCCACTTACATACATGTTTACCCTACCTCCTCTACTTGTATACATATCACACACATCCACCCACCCTGATTTTTGTTCCTGGGTGATATGCAGAGAGTTTGGAGAAATCCCATCTCTAAGAGCCTTCAACAGTGGCCACGTGCTCTCACCATTTTCAATCTGCAGTGGTGCGTTGGCAGTTAGAGTCAGGCTGTGCCACCCAGGAAGAGCACAGGAGGCAGCTGGTTCCTGAGACAGACTGGACTGAAAGCTTGTCTCGGGACTCTGGCATTGGGATCAAAGTTAAGAATAAGGGTTGAAACAACCATCATCCTCTCACTCATTCCCCTCATTCTACATGTCCCATCTATGCTGCACTATGTCAATAATGTCCCCTCATACTACCTATTCCCAACAATCCACCCATCTCCATGGCAGCTGATACTGTCAGGCCAATTAACTAATCTTCCCTCAAAGAGTGTACCACCAATCATCCCCATGGTCCTTTTTAGCCCTTAGGAAAGCTCAGTACCAACTTATATCCACATTCAACACCCTTTGTCCTTCTCTCCCCATGCCAACTCATCTATTATCCAAAATAGGCATAACACAGGAGACATTCTGACAGAAAACAGTTAGACTATTGAAGAAGGAGAGTCTTAGTACAGGAGTATTCAATACATTGACAACACTTTGAAAGGAGAGTTGCAGGTAGATAGGATAGTGAAGAAGGCGTTTGGTATGCTTTCTTTTGTTGGTCAGAGTATTAAGTACAGGAGTTGGGAGGTCATGTGGCTGTAGAGGACATTGGTTAGGCTACTTTTGGAATATTGCGTGCAATTCTGATCTCCTTCCTATCGGAAAAATGTTGTGAAACTTGAAAAGGTTCAGAAAAGGTTTACAAAGATGTTGCCAGGTTTGGGGAGAGTTTGAATAGACTCGCACTGTTTTCCCTGGAGCGTTGGAGGCTGAAGGGTAATCTTATAGAGGTTTATAAAATCATGAGGGGCATGGATAGGATAAATAGACAAGGTCTTTTCCCTGGGGTGGGAAAACTAGAGGGCATAGGTTTAGGGTGAGAGGGGAAAGATATAAAAGAGACCTAAGGGGCAACTTTTTTATGCAGAGGGTGGTATGTGTATGGAATGAGCTGCCAGAGGAAATGGTGGAGGCTGGTACAGTTGCAACATTTAAAAGGCATCTGGATGGGTATATGAATAGGAAGGGTTTGGAGGGATATGGGCCGGGTGCTGGCAGGTGGGACTAGATTGGGTTGGGATATCTGGTCGGCATGGACAGTTGAACTGAAGGGTCTGTTTCCGGCTGTACATCTTGATGACTCTATGACTTAATATAATTAAAAATATTTAATTAGTACTTCAAATATCATAACATTCAAGGATATGGCACAAGTGCAGGGAATTGGGATTAGCACATCTTTCGTGGTAGTTATTGTCAGTGCAGACTAGATGGCCGGAGGACCTTTTCCGTGCAGCATGAATCTGTGAATCTCTTTTTGAGTCTAAATGATTTATGGAAGTAAGAATTTTACTGAAGTACTCAATGCTTTATATAAACAAACATTTCACTTAAGTGCTGAACCTTATTAAGTGTTTGACCCCTCTCATGGTGCACTGGCAGTCTCCCTCCCTCAGGGTTAGAAGATTCAGCTTCAAGTTCCAATGCTTTGAAAATGTGTTATAACATGCTTGAACAGATTGATTTAGAGAGAAAATTAAGTCGCTGAGCAGTTAGAGCTATCCATCGATTGGCACCCCATTGTGAAAATGATAGTTTAGGAAATCTGTCATGCAGAACAAATCTTCTAGTAGTTATAAGTGAACAAGCATACTGAATTAACTAACAATATTTTCTTTTATCTCGACATATTTACTTTGGACTGTTTCTTGAAAACCAATGGGTTTATGCACTTTTTACACGTACACATACTTTCTCACATTCCCAAAAGCAAAAATGCCCTCGGTGTACCTTACTTCTCCAAGTGGGGTGGGATATAACTCTTTCCTCCAACCCCCACCCCTCACACCCTACGCATTCTCCGTACTGTGTACATGCTCCCAGGTCCACACATGCATCCTAATGCTCTCGATTCATCCCCAATGGCTCATGAAATCTCTATGCAAACTCAGTACCCATTACCACCCACCACTATTCCCCACTTCACCTACCACGTCAACTCATTGAGCATCGTGCACTCGGAATAAAAATATAGTGCTATTGCTTGAAAATGTATATTAGAAACAACATTCTATTAAGAAAAACTCTCATCCATAAATACATTTTGATTCCTGTTGCCACTTTTTGACTGACTGACAATTGTTGACAGGATTTTGGTAAGTCTTGGCGAATTGCTTAGTTCTGAAAGATTTATGCACTTCTCACACTTACTCTTTTTCATAATTAACAGTACTAAAGGTCACTGATCCCATGCCAAGGATCCCTGATCCCATCCACAAACTGACATCGGATTGAATCCTCAAGGGTACTTCAACTTTCTGAAGAGGTACCCAGGCTATCGAAATGAAATGTATTGAGACCTGGTCTAATCTCCAAAAGCGGGTTTCATTGGAGGTAGCTGATCATTTAAATCACCAGCTGCCTCCAGGAACAGAGCACACACAAATTGCAAACTGCTACCAATGCCACCTTGCAAAATGAAAACTGCCAGGTTCGGGGATTGGATTGGGTTCCCGACATCATCCAGCAATGGAGGCAGTCTCCACATTGAAAATTGCTGAAAATCCTTCCCTCTCACATGGTCTCAGTGGCTCACACACACTCACTCTCACTCGCATTCACTTACCCACCCTTATTCATACTCAATTTCCATCACTTCCTTGTACACCTTCTATGCCTCTCTCAATCTTACTCATCTACTCAGTTACTGTGCTCCACTCGCCCTCTCTCATGCACGTGGCCCATTGCGTTCAAAAGCTGCTCTGACATCTTGTTTGCCTCCTTCAGGGGCCAGTGTTGACATGGGATGAATAACCTCAACTTCCTCCCATATCATCCTTCAACTTGAAGCCTGTTTCCCCCACTCCCTTGGTGATCCAAACCCTCTTTCCTCTGCGTACACATAGAAACGTGGAGCTGCTTTCCTCACACCAGCCCAACTGGCATCCCATCCCCTTCAGCCTCTCCCCCCTCATCCCAGCAGACCTGCCATTGCTGCTGCACAGGCCTCAGGCTGAATGAAGCTATTCACATTTGATAGTGAACCTAACAACACCAAATGCAGGAGAGCAACAGCCTCTGATTAAAAGAGCATTTTCCTTGCAGAATCTTCCACTTTCCTGCTTTTTCAGAAGGCTAAGGAAATTTGGCATATACACAATAACTCTTACCATTTTTTATAGATGTACCGTAGAAAGCATCTTATCTGGATGCATCACAGCTTGGTATGGCAACTGCTCTGCCCACGACCACAAGAAATTCAGAGAGATGTGAAAGCAGCCCAGTCCATCCCGAAAACTAGCCTTTCTTCCATTGACTCCTTACACACTTCCTATCGCCACAGGAAAGCAGCCAACATAATCACGGATCCTTCCCACACCTGTTAGACTCCCATCCACCCTCTTCCATTGGACAGAAGATACAAAAGTTTGAAAACATATGCCAACAGATTTAAGAACAGCTTCTACCCCACCTTTATCAGACTTTTGAACAGACCTTTCCTACATTAGAGTTGATTTTTCTCTGCAATTTCTCTGTAGCTGTGACACTATATTCTGCATTCTGTTCTATTACCCGGATGTAATTACGTAAGGTATAACTTGTCTGGTTAGCATGCAAAACAATACTTTTCACTGTTTCTCGGTATATGTGACAATAATAAATCAAGTCAAATTAAATCAGATCAAATTTGTAACACCTGCTGCTAACTAGATAGGACTGTTTAAGCTCTCTCTTTGACAATCCAGAGGCCCAGGGCAAGGGGAAGTTTAATGAGGGTTTATGATTTCTACTACTGGCCTAAGATTATTTCATGGGAATGTTGGATATTAAACTTCAAAAAGTGTTCCCTCTTTGTAACATTGTAATATTAACTCTGTCATGTAAAACTTAGCAAACATCTCACATTCACATGTAACAGTTAATCCTTATTTTTCAGGAATCAAACTTTAAAAGTTTCTGAACCAATCCTGGTGATTTTAATAATTTGATCATTGTAAATGTATAAGTACAAAAGAAAATGCATACTGGTCCTCTCATCCTTAAAACATTTTATGCGAGATTGTTATGGGTGATATATAGATATATATATATATGTTAGATAGTGAATATAAATTCTTTGCTGCTTTTTTATTATTTTGTTAAATTGCAGTGTTATGTTTCGATTGACTTGAGCCCAGATGAAGCACTCATGTTAAATCCTTAACCAGTGTAAAAGTTAACCCTTTGATTTTTTCATTTGCAAAATGCAGCTCAAAAGTTATACCGGTATATATGGTAAATGTTTATATCTTGATCTCAATTAAAGAATGGTTCTGTTGTCTTGTAGGAAAGTGTAGGTTCTGAAGTTAGTCATGTAATGTAACAAATCATGTTTGACTTATCTCTCCTGGTCTCTTGGATTGACAGATGCATTTGTACTGTTTACTTTAACACTTGTTCTCTGAATTGACAGTTCATTCTTTAAACTATCGCAGGCTCTAACAAGAAGGGTATGATTTATAACCAATGTACATTTACAGCTACAGCTCACTAAAAATATCAATGGATAACAATGTAAGGGCACCAGCTCCATTCAATCATTGTAGCACTCAGTTAATGAAAATCACATCACTGTGCTGAAAGAAAGATTAATGTAGAAGGTCTTGGGAAGATTAAAGTTGATTGTATTGTGTGAACTGTAATAAATAATAATTTGCTGATAAATAGCATCCATAAACATAACTCACTTATCATGGTCAATTTAACTTATTTCTAATACTATGTGGATTACTTTATTTATAGGATCCATGTAATTGAATTATCTTGTATCTGTCAATTCCTCCCTGGCCACTTCCTTGAACTAAAACATCTCTGCAATAGATGGACCTGTGCTGCCCTCACAACAGGTGTGAAAGTGCTGCAAGGTTTTGTTCCTTTTTGCTGTGGTTCACACTGGCTCAATGGCTCAGCATATTTTACAATACTTCAAATAATTGGCTGGGTGTCATTTATCCTTTGGAATTATTAAGCAAATGTAAAATTGCACAGAAAATATTCAGAGACCTTTTAAAACTGCCATACCTGTGAAAGAGTTTTAATATTGGTCTAGAGATAAGAAACCTTTGAAGAAGTATCAAATCCATTATGAACTTTCGAGACCTGTCAAGAAGTATCAAGGACGGTTGAGATGATTTTTTATGAATGATCCTGCTTTTCTCAATTGAGTGTAATCTGCAACATAGAATTTTAAGTAGTCAAACTTTATTTTTATCCTGCGTCCATGGGTGTTTTATTCCTGATGAAGGGTTTTTGCCCGAAACGTCGATTTTGCTGCTCGTCGGATGCTGCCTGAATTGCTGTGCTCTTCCAGCACCACTGATCCAGAATCTGGTTTCCAGCATCTGCAGTCATTGTTTTTATCTACTTGTAGATACAAAGTGAGCCTACATGTCAGGTGAGGAGAATGATGTGAAAGGTAGACTTAGGCACTGAGTTGACCTGGGAGTGTGAGGGACATAAAGGCTGGGTAGATGGGGAATAGGGTGGCCAGGGTTTCTGAGAAACCATGAAGAAGGTCTCTGACATTAGGTAGCAAGGACTGAGAATGAGGAGTGTGTGAGGCTGAGGGAAATTGAAGGGGTGAGGGTTGGAAGAAGGTTTTATATTTTATTCTTCTATTTCAATTTTTGGACGGAGTGCAGGAGCCCCAAGGCAGGCTTTCTGCCTGGCTCACCTCAGCAACTAACAGCATATTCTGGGTTGCTCGCTTGAATTCCTGTCTGGCCCTCTCCCCGAGACTGAAAAGGGGAGTATGGGCAGCCATTATTAAAATGAGTTTGTGGATCAGGGAATTGTCTGATCTGTGCATACCAACCCAGAAATGAAAACTGGGGCCTAAGTGTTAAGGTATTGAAAGTTTGACGAACATGGGCAGAGACACCTCAGTTTCCACTTTCTATGCCAGTGTATGCAAGAAAATAAATGTACTACGTTCAGTTCGGTACATTTGTGAGACTCCTTCTGAATATATCTTTACTGTAGCAATATTCTATTTGAATTGCAGCATCAAAAATTATCCCATTATAGTTTGGGTAGAAATGTTAAACCCTATGAAATAACTGCTCAATTTTCTAGCTGCTAGTCTCAGTTTAACAGGCATCAGGATTTACCAAATTATCTTCCCACCATCCAAAATCGGAAAGGCATCCATCATCAGCATTGGCTCCTCATTCGTCAATGCTGCAAATTTTAAATTCTCATCTTCATTTTCAACTCCTCCATCGTCAGACTACAACAAAACGACGGTTGGAGGAAGAACGCCTCATCTTCCGGCTAGGAACCCTCCAACCACAAGGGATGAACTCGGATTTCACCAGTTTCCTCATTTCCCCTCCCCCCACCCTGTCTCAGTCAAATCCATCAAATTCAGCACCGCCTTCCTAACCTGCGATCTTCTTCCCGACCTCTCCACCCCCACCCCAGTCTGACCTATCACCCTCACCTTGACCTCTTTCCACCTATCACATTTCCGACGCCCCTCCCCCAAGTCCCTCCTCCCTACCTTTTATCTTAGCCTGCTGGACAAACTTTCCTCATTCCTGAAGAAGGGCTTATGCCCGAAACGTCGATTCTCCTGTTCCCTGGATGCTGCCTGACCTGCTGCGCCTTTCCAGCAACACATTTCCAGCTAGTTTCTTCTGTAGCCTATTTGATAACCCTCTTAAAAAGGTGTCTGTGGGTATTAAACTACATTAAAGAAAGAATACCAATGTAAAGGAGAATGACAGGATACTGCCATAAAGCCAAAACGATGCTCTGTCTAGTGTACAAAGAGTGATATAGAATACAAATTTCAGTGCCATAATGATGCTAGATATGTAGGTCACATATCCTAAAGACTGGTGGATCAGATCAAAAATCATGCTGTTTTAGCTGTTCCCAATTGGCAAAGTATTTTCTGTATTTTGTAAAATTTTTTTGTAAATATATTTACTATCAATTTTTTTTAACTTTACAAACATACAAAATTATTGAAAAATACAATCAATAACAAATATCAGTATAATAAAAAGAAAACAAGACACGAATCACAATACAACTACTGCCTACTAATTACTAACCTACCCTATAATACAAAACAAACCCTAACACAGTGCAAAGCAACACCAATAAATAACTAATAGATTAAAAAAAAAGCAAAAAAAAAACAGAATACAGAACAACTACACTCCTGAACAAAGGAACAGGAGCATTGTATATGTACCCGTATTAACTCAGGAGTCCCCCTCCAGGGCCCAGAGCTTGACAAACCTAACCATTCTGGTTAAACAAACACCCTAGTTAAGATAACTGACAAATTTATATCCAAATAACTCAAGTAGGGCTGCCATGTCTTATAAAAATGGTCTGTTGTGTGGTGCATCATGTTTGTAAAAACGTCCAAGGGAATGTGTTCCATAATTAATTTCTGCCATCCCAGCAAGCCCAGCGGGTTCCCAGACACCCAGTTCACCAGAATATTCTTCTGTGCACAGTAAGCAAGAATATTAAATAGCTTCTTCCCATGCCTGTCTAAAGATGGTAAATTTGGTGCATTGATTGTATTTAAACAGCCCATACTTGCAAAGTTCTAAGTAATGTCCAACCTTAGATGGAAATGACTCAGCAAATAGATTGCATTTCCTAATTAATCCAGACAGTGTTAATAATTATCTTGATAATTATTGATTTAAATGTGGTACATTTGCAAATACTGGAAGCTATATATATTAATTCAAAGGACCCTTTCTTTTTATGCTGTGGGCCTATTTCCACTGGACAAATAAATGACAACACTCTCTGGTTTATTCCTCAGGACAATGTTTTGATCAATCAAAGCCAACCAGTCTGGTTCAAATTCAAACAAAGTTTGGCAGGTAACCATCAGTTATCATGCAACTGTTTAATGCTCCATGACAATGTCTTCTCCATTCAGAATTCACCTGACAACATCAGCACTCTCCTCCTGTACAGTACAGACATTTTGTTCGCTTTGACATTGGTATTCTTGCAAATTATCCGTTTGAGGACAAGACAACCTGGAATGTGCTGCCTGACTGGGAGGTAGAGGCGAGTTGCCTTGCATCCTTTAAAAAGTATCTGGATGATCATTTGGCAAGTCATATGGCTATGGACCAAGTGCTGGTAAATGGGATTAGGTTGGAAGTCAGGTATTTCTCATGTGTCGGTGCAGACTTGATGGGCTGAAGGTCCTCTTCTGCACTAGATGATTATATGATTCTAAGACATTAAGCTTCACTGAAATGTGTAAGTTTTCTACAATACTCAAGTTCTACCAAATTACTATTTAGAGAAGCCGTATAAATGGAAGATTTTGGGCTTCATTGGCAAGCAAGCTTTTCCCATCTCCACGGAATTTGAAAACAGTGGCCTCCTTATGTCTGGCCAAGCCTTTGTGTGATAACCCGCATTTCTTTCCTATGACCATTATGTCCTGGATGATGGGTCTATAAATCTCCTGCACTCGCTTACGAAACAAACGATCACATCAATGTCTAGCCCATGGATTCTTGCCTATTAGTCACAATAATTTGACAATTTCTTCAGGGTTCTAATTAATTTCTGTATGTCAAAAATAATGTTTCCATTGAAATGGTAATGTAGCTCCAGTCTCTCATTGAATGTGTTTCATGTGTTGACCCAACCCATGCAGCCCATCATGACTATTAAATTGAGCAAACCTGAGCAAGACCTGGTAGGGACATTCTTGGTTAGCACATGTGGGGAATAGATGCTTTATAGTTTTACAGCTTCAAAGAAAGCTGCTTTACAATTTACAATATTCTTCAGAGAATTAGGGAACTGAGTGTGTATAAATTTTGGTGCAAAACCTTTAAATTTGAATTATGTGTTCATAAAGTAATATCCTTGGTTTATCTGGTAAAAAAAAGGACTTAGGAATCTCGCTTGGATTGTTGTTAAAATAGTTCTATCAAGCACAAATGATCTGCCCTCATTTTAACTATAATCAAATATGGCAAAGACCCCACTCATGCTGAGGATCTCCACTCATTTCACTTCTGGTTTTCTGAGGCACACTAACATGTAATCAAAAATATGTTGACCTAGAAATCGTTGGAATGATGCATCTCACAGCAAGTGACCAATATTAGACATTTTACCTTGCTGTGCAGAGTGCATTATATTTACATTGCAAATTGCTGAGAACATGAACTAACAAAGTTGTAGTGATGTCAGTGTTGTGTCTACAACCTCATTAACATCAGGCCCAAATATTTGACTGCAACAAAGTCAAAAGGATAGAGAAAGAAGGTAAATGATGGTAAACATAAAGTTGCAATTCAGCATCAATTTAGAGGCAGAAGGTGAAGTGAAAGAAAGTTAGTTAAGAGAAAGAACAAAGTGAAAGGAAAATAGTGAAGCCAATGCAGAAGAACAGGATGTAGTGGCCCAGTTACATTTGGGAATAAAAGAGGAAGATGCTGAAAATACACAGCAGGTCTGGCGGCATCTGATGAGAAAGAAACTGAGTTAAAGTTCTGAGTCAGGTATGATTTCTTCAGAAGTGATGGAGGGTACAAGTGTGATGGGTTCCATGTCGTTGAAAGAGGTGAAGAACAGAGAACAAAAATGTATGGTGGAAGAGAACAAATGGTAAAACTGTCATGAGCAAAAGGCGCTGGGAATGGTTGTAATAATAAAAGCACATTCTTCACGTGTTGGCGTTAATGCCAGAATAATTAACAGCTTTATCTGAAAAGAAAAATATGGAAAATAAGAATCAGGGCAAAAAATTAGTGAAGCAAAATGGGGGACAGAGTTGATGGTCTGAAGGTGTTGTACTCAACTTGAAGTTCAAAAGGCCAGAAAGTGCCTAACTGGAAGACGAGTTGCTGTTTTATGAGCTTGTGTAATGCTTCCCTGGAATAACTGCAACAAGTAAAAGTTAGAAATATGAGTGTGAGAGAAAGGTGCTGAGTTAAGATAGCAAGGATTGGATGCTCAGTGTCATGCTTGTGGCCTGTAAATGGGAAAATGCAGAAGCCTTGCCAACAGCTGCCATGAAAAACAAGCAACAACAAAAAAAACTACAAAAATTGGTGGAGAGATATCGTACTCAATCCTAAGTAATGAAAAGTACTCAAGTGAGTATTGCAAGTTGAGGTGCTGTTCCTTGAGCTTACATTGAGATTTATTGGAACACTGTGGGAGACAGAGGACAAAAAGATCAAAGTGAGAGTAAAATAGAGAATTAAAATTGAATGGATGTGTTCTTTAAAGTGATCATCCGATCTGCAGCTAGAGTGCCCAATATGCAGGAAAAATAGCTTTTTAAACCTTTAGTTATGTCTTCCCCCAACTCCATGCGCGGGAAAAGGTTCACACTGTCAACCCTATCTAACCCCCTAATCATCCGATCTGCAGCTAGAGTGCCCAATATGCAGGAAAAATAGCTTTTTAAACCTTTAGTTATGTCTTCCCCAGTTCTTAACTTTGAATAGTAAAATGTACATGCAATTGCAAAGTATTTCATATTGATTGTTTCATTTACTTCTTTTTGTTTCATTAATTGTAATTCATCTTAAAGCTCCATCAGAGTTGGAATTAGATGCAGAGATGGAGAAGATTTCAGCTGGTAGTTTGTGTTATTTTTGTCACTATTATAAATTCTGCCAAAAAGTCCTTTCTCTCAGTAATGGAAGCCAAGTTCACATGTGAATATATTTCATAGTTCATCAGGTCAGGAAGAAGGTCAGTGATTGACAGTGAATAGTGGCTAAGTCTGGTTGTGTCGAGCATAAAACGTAAATGGAAGGTAGTGGATTGTACAGAAGCTGGTCATGTTGCAGTAAGTTTTTGGTGAATGGTTATCACATTAAAAATACCAGAAAATTTCCACGTAGCTGAAAGAAATGAATTTTATGCTGGTTTGTTATTTATTTGTGACAATTATTTCCAGCTTTTTGAGGAGCCCACATGTTTATTGCTGTTTGCGGGACCTTTTTGCATAAAATCATTGCTTTATTTGCCTCCCAAGCAACAGCGTATACTTCAAAAGCACTGCACAGTTGTAAACCACTTTGAAATGCACTGAAAGCACGAAAGGCACTATATTTGTGCAGGATAAAGGCAAAGTACTGCAGATGCTGAATCTCTGTGTGAAAGCAGAAAATGCTGGAGAAAGCAGAGCCCACGGATCTCAGAAGAGAGAAGTCAGAGTTAATATATTGAGTCCAATATGACTTTTCTTCAGAACTAATGATGGCTGGTAAATGATAGGGTTTTTAAAATGCCATTGAATATATGTTCTTCTGGGGCAGTGCCCTCATCTTTAAACAGGTTCAGCTGTTTCATCAATGACCTTAACTTCATTGTAACAACAAGAGTGAGGATGTTTACTGTGAGGTGCTGGTCCACTGGTCATTTCTCCCCATGTCTGCATGCAACAAAATCTCAATGTCATCCATGCTTGGGCAGATAAATGGCAAGGAACCTTTTCATCATACAATTGCCAGGCAATCACTATCATCAACAAGAGACAAGCTAACCATCTCTCCTTGATATTCAATAAGTTAACTATTGCTGAAACCCCAAGATCAACATTCTCATTCATGACATTGACCAGAGAGTTAATTGACACAAATATTGTGGATAAAGGAACAGGTCAGAGACTGAAATTTTCTTTACAAGTGACTTATCTCCTAACTCCCCAAAACCTTATCAAATATCTGCAAGACAAAAAGCTGACTGACTAACCTCCACTTGCTTAGATTAATACAGATGAAATAAAACTCAAAAAGCTTGCCATCATCCAAAATATAGCATTCTCTTTGAGCAGCCCCAATCTGGAACCAACTTAAACATTCACTCAACCAACGCCAGTGTGCACCATCTCCCAGATGTGTTGCAGCGACAAGCCAAAGTGTGACCTCTCCCATGTTAATTTAACAATGGCAATAGACACAGAAACACTCTCACCAGCAACTTCCTAACCAAATCATACATACCATCCTGACTTGGAAATTTATCACTGTTCTTTCATCACTGCTGAAGTAAAATCCTGAAACTTCGTACTGTGGATGGAGCTAGATGACCAGGACTACAGTCAGAACAGTGAGTCAATGACTCTATCTTCTCAAGGACAATTAAGGTTGGCCAATAAATGCTAGTCTTGAGAGTGTTTCTCATATCACATGAATGATTTTTCTTCTTTTGTTTCAAAACTGAAATGGAATTTTTGTACAAATGGACAACATTTTCATTCTATATTTGTCTTGTGTATTGGGACTTCGTCTTCCTTACGACATTTCAAAATAGTTCACAAGTTGACAATTGTTAAGCACTTGAGCATGCCATTCTTACACATTGTATTTGGTTAGAGTTGAAGAGACTGGAAGCAGAGTTCTTACTGACCTTCTTAGCTATAATATTCCAATGGAGTGGGCTCCTAAGCCAGAGCATGTCCACTCCATCCGTTTAGTTTCTCCTTATCCCTTCTTTTCATTTTCTTTTCTTTTTTCTTCTTTTTTCTCTCTCTACTTCCCTCCATTCCTCAGATGGCATCAGTGGTGGAGAGTTGAGCCAGCGCAGACTTGAGAGACTCCTGGCCTCGAGGTGGAGCCCAGTGCAGACTACCTACTTTGGAAAACTTGTAATGCTGAACTTGTACTTTTATTTCTTTGTTTTTCTAATTTATACCTGAGATTTTGTCCCTAGGTTTCTTTGTTCCTAAAATGGTGCCAGAAGTGGCAAATTTGTACATTATTTGTTGTACTCATGTATCCCTGTACTTGAGTACATGTGACAATAAAACAATTCTAATTCTAATGGCAGGTAGGCCTAATGAATTCTAGAAACAGTCAACTAAAGTTATTAAATGTGAGGAGAAAATTCCTTGGAAATGATGTCGGGTTAGCCAACTTAAACATATCAAAGAAAATATTGCTGAAGAGTTTGATCTTTATTGCCCAGGTGCTAAGCAGTGCCTCAGTGGAATGTCTGACATAAAGACTCCACACCTCTTCAGAAGATGATAAATTTCTGTACCATTAACTTGAAAATCTAGACATGTATGTCTAGAGTGTACACCTCTACAAATGATCCTTTCTGGGTCTTTTATAGATGATTCAGGTGGTGAAAAACAGAAATTCTTTTTTTGTGAAGATAAAAAGTTGGAATGGATTTTTTTGATCATTAAAGTAATTGAAAGGGTTGGGGAGCAACTAATTTGACAAGGTAGACAAGAATGTGGGAATGAGAACAGGTTTTGGATTAGTGGTGCTAGAAGAGCACAGCAGTTCAGGCAGCATCCGAGGAGCAGCAAGATCGACATTTCGGGCAAAAGCCCTTCATCAAGGGCTTTTGCCCGAAACGTCAATTTTACTGCTCCTCGGATGCTGCCTGAACTGCTGTGCTCTTTCGGCACCACTAATCCAAAATCTGGTTTCCAGCATCTGCAGTCATTGTTTTTACCTAAATGAGAACAGGGTCAAGCAGCTTGCTTGGATTGCTTTTTTAGGGTGGCAGCTCACCGGTAAATCATGACTCTGTTTGCTGTCTCAGATGGACATAAAACATATGATTCAAAGATAAGCAGGGCAATCTCATTCTTCCTGGCATGCATTCATTTCTCAACTAACCGTTAAAACAGATTGTCAAGCCACTTATTTAATCCAAACTTGTGGAACCTTATTGTACACAATTTGGCTGTTGCATTTTCTGCAATACAGTTGCAGTTGTCTGTGAAGCAATTGGGACATACTGCCATCATAAAAGGTGCTATACAAGTGCAAGTCTTTCCTTTGCTGAATCTCATCCAACAATATCAAAGAATTTGTTATTAACTTGTGAGATCTGCCAGTAGTTAGACACAAGTAGTGCACCTGACCTAACTATTTCATTGGTGATATACTAGGAAACTGCTTCTTAAGTTGACTCTTTGCATTTTCGGTGGCAATCCTGCTGCCATGTATTGAAACGTTGATGCTAGTCAGTCAGCATGGCTTTGTCAGGGGCAGGTCACATCTGACAACTTAATTGGGGTCTTTGACAAGGTGACACAAGTAGTGGATGAGGCGTAGTGCTTATGGATGTTGTATATTTATACTATGGAGAGCATTTGGTATGGTTTGTTCACAAATTAGAAATGTTTGGGATTGATGGATCCTTTGCAGCATGTTTAAAAGTTTTTTCAAAAGATAGGAAATAGAGGATGGTTTGGATGGGCATTTCTCAGGTTGGAGACAAGTTGAAAGTGGTATTCCCCAGGGATCAATGTGGGGACCTTTGCATTTTCTGATATATGTAAATGATTTGGAGATGGGTGTTGAGGGAAAATTCTCTAAAGTTGCAGATGATGCTAAGCTAGGGAAAATACTGAATTGTGAGGATGACGTTGAGCGTTTGAGAGAGATATTAACAAATTGTCAAAAAGGGCAGACACCTGACAGATGAATTCCAAAGCAAAGATATGTGAGATAATGCATTTTGGCAGAAGAAACATGAAGAGACAATACAGAACTGAAAAGTGTGGTGCTGGAAAAGCACAGCAAGTCAGACAGTATCCCAGGAGCAGGAGAGTCGATGTTTCAGGCGCTTCATCAGGAATGTTTTGGGGGGAGGGGTGTTTGGTGTGATCAGAGATAAATCCGAGGGTGCGATTGGGGCTTGCGGGGGGGGGGGGGGGGAAGTAACTGAGAATGCAATAGGTAGATGAAGGTGGTTGGTGATGGTGATAGGTCAGAGCGGAAAGTGGAGCGCATAGGTGGGAAGGAAGGTGGACAGGTGGGACAGTTCAACAGGACGGTGCCAAGTTGGAAGGTTGGATCTGGGATGAGGTGGCGGGAGGGGAGATGTGGAAACTAGTGAAATCGATTTTGATGCCGTATAGTTGGAGGATTCCAAGGCAGAAGGTGAGGCGTTCTTCCTCCAGTCGTCGGGTGGCTTAGGATTTGGCAGTGGGAGGAGGCCCAGGACTTACATGAGCTTGGTAGAGTGGGAGGGGGAATTGAAGTGTTCGGCCACAGGGTGGTGGGGTTGTTTGGTGCGTGTGCCCCAGAGATGTTCCCTGAAATGCTCCATGAGTTGGTATCTTGTCTCCCCGATGTAGAGGTGACCACATCGAACACTGTAGATGAGGTGGGTGGATATGAAAAGATCCTCTGGGGCCTTGGACAGAGGTGAGGAGGGAGGTGTGGGTTTTACACCTCTTGCAGCAGCAAGTGAGGGTGCCAGGAGTGGAGGATGGGTTGGTGGGGGGTGTGCACCTAGTGAGGGAGGCACGGAGGGAATGATCTCTGCCAAATGCTGATAGGAGTGGCAATGGAAATATCTCTCTGGTGGTGGGGTCTGATTATAGGTGGCGGAAATGGCAGAGAATAATGCGCTGTATCCAGACACTGATGGAGTGGAAGGTGAGGATGGGGGGGGGGGGGGGGGGGGGAGGCGTTCTATCCTTGTTGTGGTTGGAGGGGTGGGGTTCAAGGATGGAGGTACAGGAAGTGGAGGAGATGCACTGGAGGGCATTGTTGATCACTTAGGAGGGGAAATTGTGGTTCTTGAAATAGGAGGCCATCTGGGATGTCCTGCAGTGGAATTGGTCCTCCTGGGAGCAAACGTGGCAGGTCGGAGGAATTGGGAGTAAGGGATAGTGTTTTTACAGGAGAGAGGGTGGGAGAGATGTGGTCCAGGTAGCTGTGGGAGTCGGTAGGTTAGGTTTGAAATAGATGTCTGTGTTGACTTGGTTGCCAGAGATGGAGGTGGAAAGGTCCAGGAAGGGGAGGGAGGTTTCTAAGATGGTCCAGGTGAATTTGAGGTCAGGGTGGAAGGTGTTCGTGACGTTGATGAACTGTTTAACTTCCTCATGGAAGCACGAGGTGACGCCAGTACAGTCTAACTACAGAACGTGGACTGTTCCACATATCTGATGAAGAGGCAGGCATAGCTGGTGACCATGCGGGTATCCATGGCTAACCCTTTGGTCTGAAGGAAGTGGGAGGATTCAAAAGAGAAGTTGTTGAGGGTGAGGATCAGTCCAGCCAATTGAATGAGTGTGTCAATGGAGGGAGACTGGTTAGCTCGGTGGGTGGCGTTCATGGAAACGGTGTCATCGGCAGCTGTGGCTGTGGAGGCAACATGGGCAGTGAAGTTTCGGTGAGTGGCATCAGTGGGGGCAGAAGTGGCACGTTCAGCAGTCAAAGATACTACTTTGAGGGGAGTACAGGAGCAGAGGGACCTCAGGGTTTGTGCCCATAATTTTCTGAAGTTGGCCAGGCAAATTGAAACAGTTGTTAAGAAAGTTTATAGGCTCCTTGGGTTTATAAATAGGATAAAAACAAGGAAGTTCTGCTACATCTTGACAAATCATTGGTCAGACCAAATTTGGAGTTTTGCGTTAAGGAAGAATGTGAAAGCCCTTAATAGATTTACAGATATTTACTAGAAAGATATCACAAATGAAGGATTTTAAAACAAGTAAGGATTAGAGAGATTGAGTTTATTCTTCTTGGAGCAATGAAGATTAAGAGGTGATCTTATTGAGGCATTCAAACTTATGAACAATTTTGACAAAGTAAAGAAGAATATTCTGTTTCAAATAATTGGTATGTCAGGAGTTTGGGGTCACAATTTCAAAATAGTCAGCAAGCGAGCTAAAACCAGGATGACACGAAATGTCTTTACTCAGGCAATTATTAGGTTTTGGAATAGACTGCCTCCGAAAATGAGGGAAGCGGATTCCATAGGAGGCTTCAAAAGAGTACTGGATATACAGAGGAACCTCGATTATCCGACATTCGATTAACCGAATTTCGGATGATCCGCACAAGATCGCATGTCCTGATGGGTGGCTAACTATGTTATCCGGCATCAATTATCCAGTATTCAACTAACCGAATGAAATACTCCTCGCCCATGTCCTTTGGATAATTGAGGTTTCTCTCTGTTTGGAAGTAATGAATTTTGATGGCTATGGAGATAGGGCTGGAGAATGGGACTGGCTACGTAGCTCTTCTGAGAGCCAGTGCACACATGATAGGTTGATTGGCCATCTCTGTACTGTGAAATTCTATGATTCTGTGAAAATTGTTTTCAACAATGCATTTGCCATAAGGGTTAATCCAAAAAGAGGCATGGAATTTCTTAATGCTTTTCAGCATGCTAACCTTCACCATTGCTACTCAGTCAATGGACCTCTCTGTACATTCTCTGTAGTTGTAACATTATTCTGTGTTCTGTTCTATTACCCTGATATGCTTATGTAGGGTATAATTTGTCTGAATAGCATGCAAAACAATAATTTTCACTGTATGTCAGTACATGTGACAGTAATAAATCAAATCAAATCAAATCAAACCATTGTTAGGTTGATAGCAATTTACTGAATTTGAAGGGCAGAAACAAAGTTCAAATTGTTTATCCAAAACAGTTGAGCTAAGAGAACATGACTCCTGGTGTTAAGTGAAAATATACGTCCTTAATGATCAGAATATGTGTTTCGGAAGTAACAAAGGATCTACAAGAAAACTAACACATTATGTTATTTTGCATGTGATTAATAGGGCAATTTAAATAATTTGAATATTTCAAAACACAAAAATTGCAATCTGTCTTTTATAAAGCTTATCATTGGAAAGTTAATGTTGAATCGTGAACGGCCCATTCAAGATTTTAGGCTGAATTTTATGTCTTTTTGACTAAGAGCAAGTTGCATTGTTATGGAGGGAATTTTGCAACAGAGCTTGGTGAGTTTTCTCAATGTCTTAACGAATTCACTTAATTTACTCCCTATCCTGTGCCATGCATTCTGTCTCATTCTAGCCCTATCTTACCACATGCCATTTCCAAAATAACTCGCCACTGCCAGGAATGTGTAAATATGTATGTCATGTATGTAAATAGTGTCCTGCATAAGTAAGAAATGCCTTTGATTTTTGTCTTGCTTAATATGCAAAGTCTGTCCAAACTACTTTAGTACCTGTGTATGTATATAAAGATTTTTTTATGAATAAAGTAGAATCTTGCAATACAAAAAACACACTCACCAGTGTTGGAATATCCCAGAATTGAATGGCAACCCAACATCATCTCTAAAAGCCCATTGTGCACCCAAACAAGTCCTGTCAGTCTGGAGCTAGCCTGCCTGGTGGCTGATTGTTGCCACAAAAGTGGCAGGAAAATGAAAATTGGTGCCCCTTCTTGTGACTGAGATCTCCTGTTGGATGTGGTGGCACAGAGGCAGGATGTCCTGTTGTCCTAGCACCAGCAGTAGAGACCATAACACCAGTCCATGCCAGCTTGATCCAAGGTTGCCACCCAGGTCAATGCAATCTCAGCCATGCGGAGACATGCATCGCGATGTCAAAAGAGGACAAATGACTTTCTCTCTATTCCATCAGGGTCCTTTGTCGGTAGCAGTCCTCTTTTATCAAAATCATTTTGGAATTAAAATTTTAAATTGCCCATTACACTTCAGGCTTCTGATCCATCATTATGACACCTCGCACACAGGGCCAATGAATAGAAAGAATTTCATTACAAATGGTGAAAATAAATTAAAGAACAACAAATGCACTCTATCTTTCTTTTAGCCTTAGTTAATAATATCATTTCAATTTCAGCCAGCTCTCTTTAATTTCTGAACAAGGTGTCACTTTTAACACAATATGGGCATATTTAATTGGTATACTTGGAGGATCAGAGTCTTTAACATGTCAATAAAAGTTAGTGGATTCTGGGCAGTACAGACTGTGGTCTCCTTGTACAAATATGAATCTATGTTTCAAAAAGTTTGCGAACCAGTAATGAACCAAAGGTTTCTTTCTCTATTGTGAGGCAAAGATTTCCTGAATGTGGGCTGTCATGGGAACCTGCCAGTAACCTTTTAATAAATCTACCCTAGTAATGTAGGCTGCTTTACCTCCCCAATCTATGCAAATTTCCAGCTCCGGTATCAGATATCAACTCTAGTCACTGCATTGACTTGTCTGTGCAGAGTCTTGTGGAATTGAGAAGTATGTGCATGAGCACAATGAGCACAAGAAGAAATGTCTCCTCTGGGTAATTTGTTTGAGAATTATTTGTCAAGCAAGTAATCTGCAAGCACCATATGAACTAAATTATGTAGTGATTTTGAGATTTATCTTAAATAATCTTGCATTAAGTGTGGAAATTGCAGTATTGCTTCATCTTTCTCCTACTCTAAAGATTGTTGTATCTTTGCTGGTGTAAAAGATTTGGTGATTGTCGTTCCATGGAAACAGAAAGGGACACAGATTTCTTACCATTGCTTTTTCACCAAATGTTTGTGGTTGGATATCTTTGTTATGGATATCTTGGACATCTTGATATCTTTGTCAGTGAATGGCACTCTTCATCTATGTTTGTTATGAACCTCATTTAAAATTATTATTTTAAATAGTACATTTTCTTTTATCTTCATGTGCTTACTTTTTATTTCTACTTGTGTTTACCTTTTGTGTATTTCTTGATAACCTCGCAATTGTTAAATTTTCCATCAACATCATAGAATTAGACGGCTTAGCAGAAGCCATGTAGGCTAGAATGCCAGTGCCGTCTCTATGAAAGAACTATTCTATTTGATTAGATTTCCTACAGTATGGAAACAGACCCTTCAGCCCAACAAGTCCACACCGACCCTCCGAAGAGTAACCCACCCAGACCCATTTCACTACATTTACACCTGACTAATGCACCTATCACTATGGGCAATTTAGCATGGCCAATCAACCTAACCAGGCATCCTGATGAAGGGCTTTTGCCCGAAACGTCGATTTTACTGCTCCTCGGATGCTGCCTGAACTGCTGTGCTTTTCCAACACCTCTAATCCAGAATCTGGTTTTCAGCATCTGCAGTCATTGTTTTTACCTAATCCACCTAACCTGCACATCTTTGGAGTGTTGGAAGAAACCAGAGCACCCGGATGAAACCCACACAGACACGGGGAGAATGTGCAAACTCCACATAGACAGTCGCCCAAGGCTGGAATCAAATCTAGGTCCTTGGTGCTGTGAGGCAGCTGTGCTAACCCACTGAGCCACCATGCCACCCAGAATCCGATTAGCATTATTTTCTGGCTCTTTCAACACATTCCTATCGTTATTTTTCTTCGAGTATCGTACAATTTCCTTTTGAAAGTTAGAATCGAATGTGCTTTACTACTTATATGACAGCCCCCCAAAACATATAAAGTAGTATTAAGGGTATGTCTGGAAACTAGAATCTGAAGTAGCACTTTTTTTAAAAATGCTAACTGATGTGCTGTGTATTATTTCTTTTTACTGTTTTAATTTGAGTGTTGTCAAATCACTCGATTCCATAGCTGACAAATATGCAGTTGCATTCAGGAAGGTCATTTGATTCCTGCTACCTATAGATGACATTGATAAATGCTCAACAGTTCACCAAGTTGCAAGCTTGCCAAAACAAACAATTAAGAAATCTGAGCTAGATGCTAGATTTGCTGGATGTACTCAGTTGGTCATATAATATTTGCAAAAGGAACAGATGAAATGATATTTCAGAATGACATTTATTTGCTGTTACTGGAACAACCTTGAAATATGATTGCGAAGTGGTTAGTAATGTGGCCATATCACAGAATCACTTTCAATGGAATATAAATTAACCATCAAACATAAATAATGTTATGTTTGTAATCAAAAAGATCTATCGATATTTAATTTCCATCATTTGATTGGCATACCGGAGACATTTCATGAGCTACAAATGATTTTCAGAAAGATAAATGCAGACCTGAAATGACCACTATGATTACCTGATCACAGGTTGAGACAAATCCAGGGAAACTATGTGGAATAAACAAAATTCACTGCATTGAGTTTGCCATGTTATTCAAAGACTGAAACTAGTCAATTCAGTCAGTGTCAAGAAATTTCACTTCTTCTATAATTCACATTTCCATGATAATTTGACATGTTGGCAAATGAAACATTACTTGCAGAGTATTCAATTTGAAAGAAAAATGCAGCGCACACAACAATATATAAGTTGTTATGTTTAGGAGAAAAGGAATGACCATCTCACCTCTTTTTAAGACCCCTCTTGGTTGTTGCAAGAAATATTTTTTATATCTTTCTTTTAGCTTGTAGTAATCACAAATCAATTAAATTTAGTTAGTGTGATATGTATACAGTCAAGATTAGAGTGGTGCTGGAAAAGCACACCAGGTCAGGCAGCATCCAAAGAGCAGGAAAATTGACATTTCGGGCAAAAGCCCTTCATATGTGTACAGTCAATTGCAACTTAAACCATGAAGCAGCCTGCAATCTTTACACAAACGTATCCTCATTGAATGTGTCTAATTCTGGGAAGTGGGAATGAAACGTAGTTGTTTTCCTCTGGATAGAGAGCATTAGTGACTCTTCCTAAAATAACAGTGGATGGAAAACTGCAAGATGTTACAAATGTTCTCATTTCCAGCTTGGAAGAAGACAGATGTAATTGGCACAGTCACCTTCACAGCATCTGTCAATGTGGTCTTACAGCTCTGAGTTTTTAATGCTGGCTGCAGCACTTGGCAGCTTTTCGTGAGGATGTATTTAGTGTAGCACATTTCTGAAAACTTTTTCTAGATGTGGTTTATATTGGAGATTTGTGCCCTGTAAGCCCCAGGGAGATATGATCTCCTGCTGCAAACTTCTCCCTTCCCAGTCTTTGATCATTCTCCAAAACATACAGCATTTCAAGCTGAATGGCTACTGATTCCGGTGTTTCTGGAAATTTAAGTTTTCTTTAGAGTCAGTAACATGCCCTTCGGTACTTGCCACACCTCTTGCTGTGGACATTTGAAACTTGAGCTCCTAAATCATGCACCAACATCTTGTAGAATCATATCAAGAGCCAGAAGAAACAAACAAAACTAAATGGACTACTGACATCAAAGAATCAGAAATAACAATAACACACCAAGTACAGTTGATACTATGAAGTCTTCTGCAGTAACATTTAAGGACTTGTGACAAAATTGGGACAGCTGTATCATGGTTAAATCATGAAATCTGTACCATTGTAACTCTCACTAAATGTTAACTGGTAGACACTTATAATACCATCCCAGGGTATGTCTTATCTCAATGGCAGATAGCCCCACGACAGGTGGCAGCACAGTGATGCATAGTCACAAGAAGGTTTCCCTCAGAGTTACATTGAATTTGAACCCCATAAGATTCTCATGGCATCAGGTCAAACATGGAAAAAGACACCCATTGCTGATTGCCACCTACTATTCCTCCTTAGTTGAGGAAACAGTACTTACTTGTGTTGACACCACTTAGAATAATCACTGAGGGTAGAAAGGGCACAGAAAGTACATTGGGTGAGAGTTTTAATGTGCATCACTATGGGTGGCTCAGTTACAAAGCTACTTAATGAGTCCTGAAGGGCTGATCTACAGGAGGGGGTAAGGCATCCAACAAACCCAAGCATTTGTGACCTTATCCTTACCAATCTACAAGTCACAGATGCATCTATTTCTGATAGTATTAGCAAGAGTGGCCACAGCACAGTTCTGCATTCCAATATCTTGTTATGATTTATTACCATTGCCCCAAACAGGATAGATTTCAAACAAACCTAACAGCGTAAACTTGTATCAATGAGGCACTGTGTTCCATCAGCTGCAGCAGAATTGTATTCAAGCACAATTTGTAACCTCATGGTCAAGCATATCCCCTCATACTACAATTATCATCAACAAGAAGATCAGCCCTTCAACCATGGAGCAGCACCAAGCATATCTGAAAATGATATATGAGAGTCCTTGGATGTTTAACAATAGAATTGACCCCACAACCAGGAGTTTCAGCACTGCTAATTCTATTACTTCCAGTCGTGAATGCTAATAGAGAATTAAACTACTAACAAGAAGAGAAAGCTCCAAAGCATTCATTATTCTGAAAGATCCCACCCATCCCAGTTCATGGTACAAAGGTAAAATATTTGTATCGTCTTCACATAGAAGCATTTCTGCTTCCTCCTTAGGTCTCCAGCATCAAAAATGCCAATCTTCAACCAATTCTATTCACTCCGTATCATTATCAAGAATTAACTGGATGCACTAAATACAGCAAAGTACATGGACTCTGACAACATCTTGGTTGTAGTATGGAAGACGTACAATTGCACCCAATTAAGCTGTTCCAGTGCAGATACAACACTGATGAATAACTCATCTCCTGACTCCCCAAAGCATGTCCACCATCTACAAGGGTCAAGTCAGGAGTGGGATGGAATACTCCTCACTTGACTGGATGAGTGCAGCTCCAACAACACTCAGGAAGCTTGACACTAACCACGACAAAGCAGCCTACTTGTTCAGTACTCCACACACTGCCTTAACATGTACTATCTCCACAATCAGCACACAGTAGCAGCAATATGTACTACCCAAATGTGCACCACAGCAACTCACTATGTTCCATTTCACAGTATCTTTCAAACACTGAAAGATTACCTATCAGAAGAACAAAGACAGCAGAGGCATGGAAACTGAACCAACTGCGAGTACCCTTTTATGTTGCATACTATCTGGCTTGGAAATTTATCATAATTCCCTCACAGTTGTTAGATCAAAATCCTACAATTTCCTTCAAGGCAGCATTGGACACACCATGATGTGGTTCAAGAATGTAGCTCACCACTACCTTCTCCAGAACAGTTAGAGATGAGCCATAAACGGTGGCCATGACAGTAGCACTCATATCCCATAAGTGAATAAAGAAACATCAGTGTGAGAGCAAACATTGTTATTATTCATCATCCTATGGTCCAACATTGCAAATTGCTCTAGAGTGAAAGAAAACAAACTATCAGTTTTCAGTAGATTTTAGTACAAGAACTGAGATATTGATGTCTGCTATTGACTTGTAAGAAGAGTGATAGTTTATTCAAATTTGTAGAAGAAACAAATGTTCCAGCCAAACTGCATTATGCAAAATGACTTAACCAGGACAGTCAAAATGTTGATTAGTAGTAAATATTTCATAATCAGCGGTGGTGTGAATACACTTCAAAATATGTGCTGTTAAATATTTTACATTGGTATTAAAAATCTACCATAGTCCTGCAAACAGTTTAAAAATTCTTGTAGCAAACACATAAGATATCAGGTTTACTCTCACCACTGTTGTAGGCATGTGGCAGTGGAAACTGGACACCCCTGGAGATAAGTATGTTCTGATGAGAAAATTGTCTGTAATTATGGTTATCCAAGAGGCTGTTGTTCGCTGACGAAAGGTTTCTAGTTGCTTTTACTTCAGCTACAAAAAGCAGCAGTGGCAATGTGCACATTGTTCTATTCAACCAGTATAATGGTCCAGCAATCACATTCAGAGTGGTGGCTTTATCTTCCAGTAATGATGCCAAATTATTATGGTACCAACTTCTAAACAAAATAAAAAGAAAATACTATATTCATTGTTCTTACAGAGAACGGAATGCATTGCAAAGGTCACGCTGATTTTAGGTCTGCAGATGTCATTTTAATGAAGGGTTTGGTAGATACACTGAAGTTTTAAAACTTTAGTGTAGTAGTATAAGAGTGACCCTTGTTGACAATTGAGTCAGAATCAAACCCAGACAAATGATACTGTGAGAAAGATAGTGGCGCTCTTTGATAATTTGTACAAAATATAATTTAACAAGAGAAATAACTGTCCTCAAAATTCATTATGTTACAGGATTGTTTTTTAGATAAATATTTAGAATTGGGTCAAATGTATTGAGTGGAAGATTGTCAAAAGTATAAATAATGGCTACAGAAATGCTTTGTTGATAAGCTTAACCATTATTCCTGATAACAATCAAATATTTGAAGAAACACTCCAGAGATTTCTCCTTAATTAAAATAAATTTGCAAAGTCCCTTAAGTGATTCTCTATCGTCAGCTCAATAAAAGATTGGGCTGAACTTAATTAGGAATCAACAAAATCAATTTCAACAAGTTTCATGGGGGTTTTCTCTCTGTTAGCGAGAGTGAGTTTTTTCACAATATTCTCCACAGCTCACCTCATCATCTGTACCCCATGCCTCTATGGTGCCCCACCCATGCTATGTTCTGTTTTTCCAGCAGGGAATGTTCTTGCCTTTGTTGGGACCGCTAGCATTCCTGGGGCCCGTGCCATTTTTGAAATGCAGTTGTGCATCAGGTCAATTGCTGTCAGTCCAGAGCTGCCCTGCACGGTTCCTGTGTCTAAAGCATTGCCTTGAAGTTGCCCAGCAGAGGCAAGTTAACTCCCTGCTTTGCCGTCAGTGACACGGAGCGCCTGGTGGATGGTGTGGGGTAGAAGAGAGCCATCTTTTTTCCTCAGGCCTGCCAGTATAGACCATGACACCAAGTCGCTCCAGCCTCATCCAAAGTTGCCACCCTAGTCAGTTCTATTTTAACAGCCTTGAGGAACGCCAACAATGCAGCAATCAGGTTAATGACCTTCAGTACTTCAGCAATGTAAATGCCACCTTTTGTACATGTCTCCCTGCTATCTCACAGTTTAATTCTGTGATTATATCCTTCTTGCACCAAGGCTGATGCTCTACCAATCTCAATATTGCACGGAACATCTTTCTTCACTCATTCTCACTCACCTCAATCCTACCCCCAGACTACTGACCATGTGTGGCCTCTGAGCTGTCTACACATTCACTCAGGACACCTCTCCAATGTTGCCACACCTTCACCAGCACTAACAGCTGGCCACTTGCAACTCACTCAGTCCCATCCTTTGTTTCAGTCCAGGAGAAAATGACCCACAGTAGGACAGAAACAGTCAAGTCAGTGGTGGACTGCCCATCATCAGCCTACTCACACCCTTCAAGGACAGGATTGTCACCTTGTTAGGGGAGGATAGATATCACTCATGGTGATGCTGGAACTTTCATGTCCCAGCAAGCATTAAAAGTCAATGTAGCATATAGTGCTCCTCTCCTGTTTTCACTACTATGAATATATTGTTAACATGCTGAACTCCTATCACTATTTTGCAACTCATACTCGCTTTTATCTCCTGAAGGTTTTATTGACATCTGCACCAACCTCAGGAGAGCATACCTATAAGACATCCCTTCCTTCACCCCCGGAGAAGAAGCCACAAATCCCTCAGGTTGCCTCCTGCACCCTCCACCATCGCAGATACCAACACCTCAGTGGTTTCATTGGCAAGGTTAGCGTCAGGAACACAGTGAGGTCAGCAGATCACTGGCACATTTCTTTATCTGGCCAAGAAAGAAACATCCCAGATCATTGACACATAGTGAACTCCAAAGAACAGGCAAAGTTTTTACTCCAGGCAGAAGATGACCCCATAGTGTTGACTATTAAGATCTTTATCCAAATGCACAGGCACATGCACAAAAAGCAGGTAGATTTGTCAGAGGCATTGACAAAATGACTTGAAAGGTGGAAGACTTTACCAACGCTATTGGCACCATACCATCTCTGGTGTGTGAGTGTCTGTCTCCATGGACAGGTTGATGGTTGCCATGGAGACCCAGATCCAAGACACTCAGTGCCTGTTGGAGATGCACATAAAGCTGCACTCCATTGCTCAAGGCAACACGGGTGGGGGGACCTTGAACTTACTTTAGGTACCCCTTTCTCACAAAGTGACAAGATGATGCCAGTAAGCACTCAGCTGGAGCAGGAACCTAACATAGACCCTGAGAAGTCTTCCCCAAGGATAGTCCAGAGGTGACCAGGCCCTCCAGCAGTCCACTTGCCATCCTCCAAACTGTAGGAGTTCAAGCTGAGGAAGGTGACCGTGTATCTGGACAGGACACATTCATCATGTGTAGGCTCCCTCGCCATAAATGGTCCCAGGTCTGGCCGCAACATAACAGTTACAATTTGCAAACTATTTATAGGATAAAGTTTTGACCTAAATTTTCAGATTTATGCCACATTCCACTGGCAAATCTTTGCATTTTTATTTGATCACTTTTAAAAACTTTTAATTTGTCTATCAGTCAGTGATCATCAGGTTGTAATTATCTTAATTGTTAAGTAGGAGGTTTAGGGCCTTGGAGTATTCTTGCAATGATATCATGGAATTGCTCCTCACTAGGCATTAGTACAGTGTAGGTGGAGTTAAGAAGGAAAAGGAGTTAGACCAAAATGCAGAGAAGCCTTTAGAGTAGACCAGCTAGCCTTAATCTGAAGATAGAATTTATGGAATGGTCTTTCTATATGTTAACAGTATGATTGGTACCTGCTATACCACTGGTTACCGTGTATTGTGGTATTTAGTCTGCATATGTAATAAATAGTGCTGTCAAGAAGTCCAGGCCTGATGACACTTCTTGACTTTGCCTTGTCCTCAACCAGTCTGTCTTGAATCCAAATTCTTCGATATGAACATAAAACCAACAGAAGACGAACGGGTTTAACTACTTTTTAGATAGGATCTACATATTTATTACAGAAAACTGAAGGTGCAGACATGATTACAGTGGAAGACTTTCATCTTGATTGCCTGAGTGTTCAATATCGTACGGTTAGAATTTATAGAAGGAAATTGGCAAAAAAAACTCCTTGGCACTGCCATTTTTCTGTATTATATGAATGAGAAAATGTGGACTACTTTGAGAAATACAAATGTAACCATTGCCCACTGTTCTTTTCTTTGTATAGTCCACCCAGGTGATACGTGAAGGTGGAAATTTGCCCCATAGTTTTGGGATCATTGATCCTGCTTCACCATATTAATCAAATGATTTAGTTTTCATCATTTAAACTATTAAAACATAGAATTCATTGCAAAGCAATGGGATTAGGATAAAATCTCAACTGGAACAGCAACATATTTGTACATGAAAAAACATTGAGTTCTTATTCCCTGATGTGCGTCACTCAACATCATGGAAATGATTTGTATTTTTACAGAGCAGTAATGTTCCGATGTGAAAGCCTGAAGAAAAAAAAGCTTGTTTTGTTTTAAAAAGAAATCCACAACCTTCAAACAAAATGCTGAAAAGATAGCACTTGGCTGTCAATTTTCACGGAATGTAATTGCTCCTAAATTGCCTCTACAGGTTGAACTGTTTTGTGCATATAAATTCAAGTTTACAGAGGTGTCTATGCACTCTATTTATTTAGCAATATCACCTGTGATTGCCTTTTATTTTATTCCCGGTCTCTCTTGTACATCTACATTTTAGAAAATATCTTGGTGCCTGATTTGGCCATGGTTCATCACTTGGCATTAAGAAAATTAAATTCCTTCTGTTGATAATTTCATCGAAAATGTTGGAGTAAAAATAAAGCAGAAAATCAGCCTGACTTTCATCATGAAATATGCAATGAGAAGAATTTCATCCCATTTAACACATTGTCAAATAATTTTATACCCTTTTTTTGCAGACTTAATCAAAATCTTAATTAAATAAAGAATAAATTGTAAGTTTAGAAGTTAACTAATTCGAAAAGTAGTTGATTGTCATCTGAACACTTCTTATAGAGGAAAACAAAATGTTATAAGTATTTGAGATGATGGACTTTCTGTTCTGAAGGTTAACAGCAAGAATGTAATTTCAATTTGGTGCTTCAGAACCTTATTCTGTAGATGCTAACGTTCTGTCCTGGGCACATAAACCCCTCCGGTTAGTCTGCCTGTGAGAAATAAAGTTAAAAATCACACAACACCAGGTTATAGTCCAACAGGTTTCATTGGAAGCACACTAGCTATCGGAGCGACGCTCCTTCATCAGGTGATAATGGAGGGCTCAATCCTAACACAGAATTTATAGCAAAAATTTACAGTGTGATGTAACTGAAATTATACATTGAAAAAATGATTGTTAAGCCTTTCATCTGTTAGCATACAGTGACAGTTTCACTTCTTTCATGTGTAAATCACAAAACCTTTTTTTAAAAAAGTTGCATTCTTGGGTTAGCTGTTAACAATGGTGATAGCCAGACAATATGTTGAAGGTGTTAGCCCCCTCTGTTTTCTGTCTATGCCATGATGTTTAGATTGATTCTAATCTAAAAAGTGAGATAACGGAGTTTTACATAAATTCATGCAGTTTTTGAGCTCAGAGTTCTCCATGAATGCATGCAGTTTTTGAGCAAAGTACAATGTAACCCTGCAAGTACAAATTCACCCTATAAAATATATGTGTGCATGTGGGTCTTTGTCTGTCTGTGCGTGTGTGTCTGTCTGGGTTGGGGGTTGTGAGTGTGAGAAAGTGTATGTGTGCAGTGAGTGCAGAGTGTATTAAGTCTGTGAGGGGGTGCATGTGAGAGTGTGGGAGTGTGTGTGTCTCTAAGGGTTTGTGGGTGTCTGTGTGCGCATCTGTGTGTATGTGTGTCCGTGTAT
>NC_057716.1:40022801-40027895 GCF_004010195.1 Chiloscyllium plagiosum
GTGCCCATTCATCCGTTGTCATAGCCTTTGCTCAGTTTCCCCAATGTACCATGCCTCCGGGCATCCTTGCCTGCAACGTATAAGATAGACAACGTTGGCTGAGTCACATGAGTACCTGCCATGTACAAGATGGGAGGTGTCCCCATGCGTAATGGTGGTATCTATGTCCGCACTCTGACACGTCTTGCAGTGTCATATGGAGTTGTCCTGAGAGCCGGGCAGCTTGCGACAAACAACGAACTGTTTGAGGTTTGGCGGTTGTTTAAAGGCAAGTAGTGGAGGTGTGGGGAAGGTCTTGGTGAGGTGCTCATCCTCATTGATAATGTGTTGCAGGTCACGAAGAGCATGGCGTAATTTTTCAGCCCCTGGGAAGTACTGAACAACGAAGGGTACCCTGTCAGTTGCAGCATGTGTCTGTTTCCTGAGGACGTCATTACGGTTCTTTGCTGTGGCACGTCAGAACTGGCGGGTCGATGAGTTGAGCATCATACCCCGTTCTTGTGAGGGCATCCCTGAGTACTTCCAGGTGTCCGTCACGTTCCTCCTCATCTGAACTGCTCCTGTGTATGCATAGGGCTTGTCCATAGGGGATGGCTGTTTTAATATGTTTTGGGTGGAAGCTGGAGAAGTGTAGCATTGTGTCTGTGGGTTTGTGGTAAAGTGTGGTGCCTGAGGTGTCCATCCTTGATGGAGACGCATGTGTCCAAGAATGAGACAGATAGTCGAGAATAGTCCATGGTGAGTTTGATGGTGGGATGAAAGTTGTTGATGTCACTTGTAGTTTTATTAGTGACTCCTCACCATGGGTCCAGAGGAAGAAAATGTCGCCAATGTACCTGGTGTACAATGTTAGTTGGAGATCCTGCGTAGAGAAGAAGTCTTGTTCGAACCTCTGCATAAAAATGTTGGCATATTGGGGTGCAAATTTGGTCCCTCTGGCTGTTCCATGTGTCTGGATGAAGACGTGGTTGTCAAAGGTGAAGACGTTGTGATCGAGGATAAAGCGGATGAGTTGTAGGATGGTGTTTGGAGATTAGCAGTTGTTGGTGTTGAGTACTGAGGCTGTTGCCGCGATGCCACCCTTGTGGGGGATGCTGGTGTAGAGTGCAGAAACGTCCATTGTGACAAGGAATGTTCCCGGTTCGACTGGTCCATGGGTGCTGAGTTTCTGTAAGAAATCCGTAGTGTTGCGACAGAAGCCGGAGATCCCTGTACAATAGGTTTCAAGATGCCTTCCACATAGCTGGAGAGATTCTCACATAGGGTTCCATTGCCCGACATGATGGGACATCCCAGTGTGTTGGCTTTGTGTATCTTTGGAAGGCAAGTAGAAGTCGCCTACATGAGAAGTACGTGGGATGAGGGCGCATAGGGAACTCTGAAAGACTGGATCCAAAGTTCTGATCAGTGTATTTAATTCTCGGGTGTGTTCTTTGGTCAGATCGGCTGGTAGTTGCCTGTAGTGTTCCTGGTTGTTCAGTTGTCGGTACACTTCCTTGCAGTAATCTGTTCTATTGTGAATGACAATGGCTCCTCCTTTATTTGCTGGTTTGATAACAATGTTGTGATTGGTTTTGAGAGCCTGGATGGCATTGCATTGTGAACGGGTGATGTTTTGCTCTACCTTGTGGGTACGACTGATAAATCTGGCATTTATATATTTCCTGATGGTTTGAGCGTACATGTCAAACCCAGGGTAGCGACCCTCCGGTGGGGTGCAAGTTGACACCTTCGTTGGTCGCTCCTCTACAGATTCTTGTGATGACTGTTCCAGTTCATCAGTGGGCTCACTGGGATCACTGCTGGCACCTTGAAAGAATTCCCGGAGTCTCATTCGTCTGATGAACTCCTCCGTGTCTGCTGCCAGAACCAACGGGTCCATTTTGGTGGTGGGGCAGAAGTTGAGACCCCTACTCAGGACTCCAATCTCTTCCGGTCGAAGGGTGTGGTCCGATAAATTGATAATAGATTTCCCCGTAGTTATAATGTTATCTACTGTATTGAAACTGCATGAATTTATGTAAAACTGCATGAATTTATGTAAAACTGCATGAATTTATGTAAAACTCCGTTATCTCACTATTTAGGTTAGAATCAATCTAAACATCGTGCCATAGACAGAGAACACAGGGGGCCAACACCTTCAACATATTGTCTAGCTATCACCATTGTTAACAGCTAACCCGAGAATGCAACATTTTTAAAAAAAGATTTTGTGATTTACACATGAAAGAAGTGAAACTATCACTGTATTCTAACAGATGAAAGGCTTAATAGACAATCATTTTTTCAATGTATAATTTCAGTTACATCAATTTTTGCTATAAATTCTGTGTTAGGATTGAGCCCTCCATTATCACCTGATGAAGGAGCGACGCTCCGAAAGCTAGTGTGCTTCCAATTAAACCTGTTGGGCTATAACCTGGTGTTGTGTGATTTTTAACTTTGTACACCCCAGTCCAACACCGGCATCTCCAAATCATGACTACTGTGAGAAATAATGTTTTGCTGAAAATGCAATTTGCATTTATTAACTGCCTTGGGTGTTAAAAGCATCTCAAGGTTTTTGAGGAAGAATAAGTAAGACTAGATAAAGGAAGAGCGAAAAAAACAAGACCAAGTCTGGTTAAAAAGTAGGATTTATGGTTGCGTGGAATCTAATGATTTTCCATGGAGCAGGAAAAGCATCAATTAGAAACATTGAATTGTGTGGAAGGTGAAATGTCAGTTTCTCAATGATGGGATGCAAGTTGGAAACTAAATTGATGTCAAATTAAGAGTGGATTTTGTGACATTTCATTTTTGTTTCATTAGCATATACTCATTAAAACACATAGTTACCAGATCAAACTGTGCCTTAGCAATTTAGTCAACAGCAAATGAGAAACATGTGCTTTCAGATTTATGACAACTTAAAAGGTGGCGTGGAGCAGATGGGGTAGTCTCCATAAAGGATTTGAAATGATAGAACCTACTTTTCTTATGCAGTAGCTTTGTTGGGAGGGGAGGCTGAGCTAGTGCGTTGACCATGAGAGGTCGCTTTTGAGGGAGGTTGGGAAACAACAATTTGAAGAACTGTAGTGAGGGTTGGAGGAAAGGTGCTGGAAGACAGAGGAAAGGTCAATCCCTAGTGAAGTGAGGTAAGGAACAATAGAGGCAGATTAAGAGTTATTGAGGGTATGTCCATGGGATAGTTGGGAGAGTTGAGACTATTTGAGGGCAAGTCTTGGGTGATAAAGGGAGGATGATGGTTGGCAGGTCGAATGTGATGGGGATTGCAGGTTGAAGGTGTCAGGTAGCAGACTGATGGCAATAGGGAGCAACAGACAATTGATCAAGTGTGATAAGGTCATAGTGTCGAGAGTCAGATAAGGCAGGTCAAAGGGGGCAGGTCGGGGCAGATCCAGGATGCCAGGGGCAGCACAATCGTGACTGAGGTGTGGGGCCAAATCTCGGTTGAGAAGCAGCTGATTAAAGGTGTTGGAGGAAGGTTCAAAGGTGGTGAAAGAGAATGTCAGAAGTGACTGAGGGTCCATGCAGAATGATGACCTTTGGTCTACTGTCATCAAGGGAGGAAGAAGGCTCAAATAAATGATGCTGATCATATATTTATGGGCCTTCTCACTGCAGTTCCCACCAGGCAGGGACAATACTCTTGTACACTGAGTATCCTTTTATGCTGTGACAGAGGAGGAGAGAAACTAGTAGAAGATCACTATTGACCAAAGGCCAAAAGGATGTGAACGAGTGACAGCAGAAAGTTAGATAGCTGAGAAACCTGGTAACCAGAGATTAGTATAACATCCACCAATAACACGTAACTGAACATACAAAGTACTGGGTAACAACCTACAACAGCAAGAGACACAGTGTCAAAGCTGACCCAGGATGTCACAGCAATCAGACACTGAGCTATGTCAAATTCTGCAGGAGGCAGCCCTGTGTCCGTCACCTTAAAAGTCACTGTGATCTTGAATTTCAGCACCACCAGGTCATTTCATATAGGTTACATGGTGGCTCAATGGTTAACACTGCCTGATAGCATCAGGGATCCAGGTTCAATCCCATCCTTGGGCAACTGTCTGTGTGGTGTTTGCACATTTTCCCTATGTTGTCCTGGGTTTCTTCTCACAGTCCAATGATGTGAGGGTTACGTAGATTGGCCATGCTAAATTCTCCCATCGTCATCGAGGGATGTGCAAGCAAGGGGAGTTAGCTTTGGGAGATGCAGGGATAGGGTGGGTTCGAATGGGATGCTGTTCAGAGGGTTGGTGTGAACTCGATGGGCTGAATGGCCTGCTTCCACACTGTAAGGATTCAATATCTCTATGTGCAGAATATCCCAGTGAGCACACAGATGTCAATAGGAGTTCAACAGTGTCTTGTTTGAAAGAGCCAACAATTTTGTATAGTTCACCACAAACCCTGAGAGCTAGTCAGTCAAAATTGTAGAATTCAGCTTCATATCTGGAGTTCTCAAAAATATAGTGGGCAATTGATTGCGCACATGTGGTATTGAGAGACCCCTGGGAACAGCCAACAACATTCACTTTCTGAAAATGGTTTATTCTGTCAACGTGCATCTGGTTTATGAGCACCAAAAGTGAATCCTGTTGGAACACACTCACTTCTCTGTGAACTCCTCAACTCATCCATTCTCAATCACTCTCAGATGTCATGGCTGTTTGCCCCCTGTGAGCAGCTGGACATGTGGTCCAAACCTCACTCTGAACAACTTCTCTTTCCAATCCTCCCACTTCCTCCAAACCTTCGACTGACTGAACTGGTCCTCACTCTGAACAACTTCTCTTTCTAATCCTCCCACTTCCTCCAAACCAAAGGAGTAGCCATGGGCACCCGCATGGGCCCCAGCAGTTATGCCTGCCTCTTCGTAGGATATGTGGAACAGTCCATCTTCCGCAGCTACACTGGCACCACCCCCCACCTTTTCCTCCTCTACATCGATGACTGTATCGGCGCTGCTTCGTGCTCCCACGAGGAGGTTGAACAGTTCATCCACTTTACCAACACCTTCCACCCCAACCTCAAATTTACCTGGACCGTCTCAGACTCCTCCCTCCCCTTCCTAGACCT
>NC_057716.1:40028671-40047302 GCF_004010195.1 Chiloscyllium plagiosum
ATCACCCTCACCTTAACCTCCTTCCACCTATCGCTTTCCCAACGCCCCTCCCCCAAGTCCCTCCTCCCTACCTTTTATCTTAGCCTGCTTGGCACACTCTCCTCATTCCTGAAGAAGGGCTCATGCCCGAAATGTCGATTCTCCTGCTCCTTGGATGCTTCCTGACCTGCTGCGCTTTTCCAGCAACACATTTTCAGCTCTGATCTCCAGCATCTGCAGTCCTCACTTTCTCCTATGTGGTTCCTCACTGACAGGGATATCTGCAGAACAGCCGGGTATGATATCCAGACAGAGGCCACAAAGCCCAGCAGAGGGGAATAGCATCAATACCACAACCAGGGCAGCAAGACAACAGACCAATGGACTGAAAATAACATTCTTCTGCCTAAGACCCCTCAAGTGGAGTGCTGAAGTATACATTACAGATAATCTCTTGGATTATTTGTTGTCAGCCATTTCCTATACACTCTCACATTTCAAAAAGGTGAGTACTTACCAATTGGGGGATGGAACAGCCAGATTCATCCTCAGACAAGAATGAAAGGCAAGTGTCAAATAATGCATGGTGAGGGTGCACCCGCAGACTCAAGGGCTTTAGAGTGATGTGTCAGGCAGGTTTGGGAAACTTTCAGTGCAACCAATGTCAGCCTGAGCTGAACTCCTGCTATATCTTTGGATTTCTGCCCCAATAGATGTCATTGTGGAAGTCTCACCAGATCTGGGATGTTCCCTCCTGACCCACTATCTACAACAACAAGGAGGAAAAAGATTTCAGGCTCTTCGCGTGAAAAAGCCGCCCATCAACACGTCGCAGACCTCTGAGTGGGAAAGAGTTCACTCATGAATCAGCCATGAATGAACTTATTCAGGCAAGGCCTTGCTTAGAAGTCTGTATTTTCATCTCCAAAAATATGGAATGCCTCAAATGTTGATGTTGCTGAGATAACAGCTTCCAATTAATGATGTGGACATGAGCAACGGATGCTGCCATGCCAACCAGATTCCAATTCCCTGACTTAACAAATGTTGGCAAATACAGAAACCACTGTATGTTAACATAGATATATGTGAATAAAGAGTAGGAATTGGCCACTCGGCCTCTTGAGTCTGCTCCATCTTTCAACACAATCATGGTTGATCTGCTTTCTCCACATTGCAACCCAGCACCAGTAAGCTTTCATCCCTTGCTTATCAACAAAGTTATCTACTTCTGCCTTAAAACATTTCAAGGACTCTGCTTCCCCCACATTTTGTGGAAGAGAATTCCAAGGACCACAACCCTCTGAGAGAATACAAATCTTCATCTCTGTCTTAAGTGGTCAAGGAAGTCAGATATGCCACTACTTCCGAGGTTTCACAATGTTCGGTGTCTGTAAACCCCACAGCAGCCGTCATTGGTCAATGAAGTACCAAACACTTAAGAAGTTCATTGAAACAGTCTCAATAACATGACCATTGAAAACACGTGAATAATGAGGTCAAAAACCATTGCAGAAATCTTCCAGTCTGGAAATTTTTTATTCATTTGTGGGATCTGGGCATTATCATTGAGAAGGTCATAGTGAACAGTTTTCTTGAATTCCTGTAGTCCATGAAAGGCAGGTCAAAGTACAGTACTATTTAGGACTTTGACCCAGTGAATGTGAAGGAACTCCATATATAGTTCTAAGTCAGGGTGAGATGTGGTTTATAGTGAACTTTGAGGATGGTATTTTACCATTGCATCTTCTGCTCTTGTCTTTCTAGGTGGTAGAGATCCCAGGTTGGATAGACTTTGAGGAGTTAGAATCTGAGTTACTCAATGTAAAAGTTCCCAACCTCTAACCTGCTCTTCTATGTACAGTTTTTAAATAGCCTGCCTCGTTCAGTTTCCAAGGTAAACCTCCAGAATATTGATAGAGGGGATTCAGTGATAGTAATGCTATTGAATGGCAATGGGTTAGATTCTTTCTTATTGGAGATAGTCATTGTCTGACACTTGCCTGATGTGAATGTTACTTGCCATTTGTAAGCCCTGACCTGGATGTTGTTCAGGTCTTGCTGCATTTGGGCACAGACTGCTTCAGTATCTGAGGAATCATAAATGGTGCAGAACATTGTGAAATCATAACTGAACATCCCCAGTTCTGACCTTATGAGGAAGGAAATTGATATGCATTAGACATTAACACAAGAAAAAAAGTCAGCCTTAATTATCCAGTAATACAAACTGGGGAAAATAAAGATCATAAGACATCTCAGTAATTAACTGGCACACAATGTAAGAACAGATGTTATTGAATTCCTAAGCTTTTGAATTAACATTTTCTGATTGCAGATTGAAGGATATCAGAAAATGTCGAACATTAGTCAAAATTAGCATATCTATTCTTTCCACAGATCATGCACAATCTATCATATCATGCACCAATTTGACGTGGTCAAGGATGAGCATTTTAATTTTGTTAGAGAAAGAAAAGCCATGAGTTCCCTAACAAAACATTTTGCTTTCATATTTTAAGGCTGCTTTTGCTGATGGCTTTTTCCAGCGATATTACCAGGTGATGTCTGTTTCAATCCTTCTGCTTCAGATAGTTTCTCAGGTTCAATATCACTGGCCACTTCTGTAATTGAACTGCAACTCCTTATGATCAGGAGAGCACATTTGCTGCTCAGGATTTAGTTAACTGAGAAAGTGATCTATGCATTGAAGAAATAAGATTGCTTACTGAAATCCAAATCAAAAGCAAAATATAGAGGATGTTGAATACCTGAGATAAGAACAGAAACTACTGAAGAAACCGAGCAAGTCTGGTATCACCTGTGGAGTGAGAAACAGAGCTACTGTTTGAAGTCCGATATGACTTCTTCAAAACAGATGAAGAAAAGTCTTACCAGACTTGAAATGTCAGAGATGATGCTGCCAGATTTGTTCAGTTACTTCCATATTCATCATTTTTTTTATTATTACTTAGCAATTTTCTAAAATGTAAATAATATCAGAAAGGACTTCTCCCATTACAGGTGAATTCAATCACACTTTGGCAATTCTATATTAACTTGAATTTCTCATTAAATTTAAAACCTTTCACCCATTCTGGAACAAACCTGGATTGTTCTATAGTCAAAAGTCCATTGTGTAAAGTCTTAGATTCAAATGCACACCTTTGATGATTGAACTCCATTTGGTGTTCCAATTAATTTATCGCAGACAGTGTTGGAGATGACTTTGTGTCTTTGACAGTTAACCTGATGTAACAAAATCCTAGCAACATCATAGTATAAGTTAAACCACGATCCCTCCCAGGCCAAAAGGGTAAAGATATCAAACATTTACATAATACAATTCAGTAATCCTCAAGCTTTTCCAGATGAGCCCCACTAAATGGTCAAGCTGGACGTCTAAACAAGGAAGCGCTGAGGGCAGGAAGGCCAGGAAAGTAATGGGTCTGAATGAGTTGCAGAAAAGATTTATCAGGATGTTTCCACGAGTAGAGGGTTTGAATTATAAGAGGAAGCTGGGTAGGCTGGGACTTTTTCCCCTGGAGCATAGTGGGTTGAGAGGTGACTTATCGAGGTTTGTAAAACCATGAGAGGCATTGCTAAGGTGAATAGCAAAGATCTTTTCTCCAGGGTAATGGAGTGCAAAACTAGAGGGCATAGATTGAAGCTGAGAGGGGAAAGATTTAAAAGGGTCCTGAGGGGCAACGTTTTCACAGTGGGTGGTGTGCGTATGAAATGAAATGCCACAGAAAGTGGTGGAGGTGGGTACACTAACAACATTTGAAAGTCGTTTGGATAGGTACACAACTAGGAAAGGTTTAGAGGGATGTGGGCCAAACACTGGCAAATGGAACTGGTTTAGTTTGGGAAAACTGATCGGCATGGACATGTTGGACTGAAGTGTCTGTTTCTGTGCTGTATGACTCCATGACTCAGGATGTAAGCAGCTCACCTAGCATTTGGTCTGACAAGTGAATGAGCAGGTGTCCTAGGGTCACTAAGTGGGCAGGTAAAATAAGAGTGTCAAAAATACAAGTATACACAGAGCAGATTTTATTTAAACTTAATGTAAGTCATCAGTGATACTACCAAGAAACAGTTTTATTGGAAGAGTGGCTGAGGAGCAATGTTGCACTGGATTGAGCTCAATGACAATGATAGTAAGTATAGGAATACAATAGATGATGCAAAGTGAAAGATTTTATTTTTAAAAATGTCACTTGTGAACATCCACAAAAATGATGACTAATGACTTAAAGATTTTTACGTCAACCAGTTTGAAATTATAGCCTGGTGCTAATAAATTATGTATTTTTCTTAACAAACTTTAAACATTTAGCTGTTTTCTTCTGGAACATGGAAATAATTGTATTCAGAGAGAATATGTGGTTAATCTGTGACCTTTGAAAAAGTATAAAATGCAATAAAAGATCAAAGTGCTAAAAGTTTAGAGTTTACAGAAATCTGGCGCTGTCTAAGCTGACTTCTAAGCATTTTGTCAAAAATAAAGTCTGGTCCCTGTACATTAGTTTCTTCATCTTCTCTGACGTGAACAGACATTTAAAGAGCCAACCACAATAACTCATAATAGTTTGAACAGCTAATGTTCCATTTTAGGAATTGTAACTGGTTGTACTGTGAGAAACTAAAAGATCAACATCTTCAAGATTTGAATTCTGAGGGCACCTTATGCAACGTTACATTGCTTTTGCTTAGTTGGAATTCTTCCGTCAGTTTTCAGCCCAATGCTTACGGTTGGATTTAGTTACTGAAAAATTCCTGCCTTAAACTTACAGCGGCTTCTCTCAAACATACTAACAAGGGAAGTGAAAGTTGTGAAGAGTTGAAAACCTGCCAAAAAAGCAGTATAAGCCAGACAGCCATCGAATCAGATATATTTGGCAGACCGGAGAGGCAATTTTTGCTCTAAATGTAACATATACACTTTATTTTCAGAGTGACAAATTTAGTTCACTGAATATTGCAATGAAAGCAAAGGAGAATCTGATAATCTTTACAATCAGCATCTCTTTGATATCTTTCATTATCATTCCTCTGCAAAAGTACAAACCCATTCTTGTTCCCTACATCCTTGCAAACTGTCACCCAGTCTCTAACTTCCCTGTTATTACCAGGCTGTGAACATATTGCCACTTCACAAATCTGAACCGCATCTTATTTTGCAACTGAGGCTGGAGAAGGTTCAGAAAAGATTTATTGTGATGTCACCGGGAATGGAAGGGTTAAGTTATAGGGAGAAGCTGGATAGGCTGGGGATTTTTTCACTGCACTGTAGGAGGTTGAGGGGTTTACCTTATAGAAGTTTTTAAAAGCATGAGGGGTATAGATAAGGTGAATGACAGGTATCTTTTCCCTACGGTGAAGCATTTCATGACAAGGGGCCTATGTTTAAGATGAGAAGAGAAAGATTTAAGGACACAAGAGGCAACTTTTTTACAGAGAGTGGTTTGTGCGTGGAATTGAACTTCCAGAGGAAGTGGTGAATGCAAGTATAGTTACAATGTTTAGAAGACATTTCTATAAGTGCATAAGTAAGAAATATTTGGAGGAATGTGGGCCAAGCGCAGGTGGGTGGGACTGCTTTAGTTTAGCATTAAGGTCACCATGGACTGAAAGGTCTGTTTCCATGCTGTATGACTCTACATCTCTATGACTCTCCAATCACATTACATCCCCTGCCACATCACTGAAATGCCTTAGTTAAAGTAACAAATGACATCCTATGTGACTATGACCATTGCATATGAACCTTCCTCATCCTCCTCTATCGTGCCACAGCCTTTCTACATCATTCTGTCCCAGTGCTTCCACATTTTTCAGTTGGTACTATAGCTTCAGTCAAATCTTATCCAGTCATAGCCAGAACATTTAGTTTGCTTCATACGTTGATTCATCTGAAGGATTTATCCAAAGTTCCCACTTTTTCTGCACATTTCCCCTCAGTGATACATGGCATCACAATTTACCTATTGTTAAAAAAGACCTTTTAATCACCTGTCGAGATTTCTTTGTTCACGTGGTCCTAATGTTTATCTGGTTAGGTGCTTATGAATTGGTTTGGGGTATTTTTGCATTTAAAGACACTTTCTTAGCTAAACGTCGTTGTTTCATATTGCTAGCTAATATTTCATAAATTACATTTAAGATCCAAACTATATTATGGTTGTGCAGGCTGCTTTAGTTTGAGATGGATTTCTTCCCCTCTGCTTGTTACCTAGTGGTTCCCACTTGCCAACATAAAGGACCATGGGTCTGTACATTGTTAGTCTGCTCTCCCATTTTATAGGAAAACTCCAGGTACAGACAAAAATATTTAAAGTATCAAATTTCTTGAATATTATATTTGCTCAAATTTGTTTAATCTAGATGGAGATGGCGTTGGGAATTCTTGAAATGGGACAATCTGACACTCATTCCAGAAATACTGGTGATCCAAATTCATAATTTAACCCAAAAGCATCCATGATGGCAATTTTGTCTTAATTATGTGGCAGATTTGTTGTAAAGTCAATGACTCCAGTTTGTTCATGAATATTTGGGGCTTTTTTTCTCATTCTAGCTGGGAAAAGCTAAATATTGACCTGATGGAAGTCTTCAACATTGGGAAGGATTATGAAAAGGGCAAAAATAACAGCATGTCCCCACTGTTACCAAGACAGGGGAAACATATCTAACATGATCACAGAAAGAAGGAAAGATTGGAGGAAAAATGCAATTACACTGGAGTTGTTTAGAATTTGAATCTAATGTGATGAAGTGATGAAGTGATCGTGTCCCTACCTCTGAGCCAAGAGTCCGGGGGTTCAAGCCTCACCTGCCCTGAAGATGTGTAATAACATCTCTGAACAGGTTGATTAGAAGACACCTAGAATTTGACTCTGTCATTTAACATTGTTGAAGCATAGTCCATAAAGTCTCTTTTAAAAAAAATAAACATTATGAATAGACCATGACCAATAATTGGAGTAGGAGAATCGACGTTTCAGGCATAAGCCCTTCATTCCTGATGAAGGGCTTATGCCCGAAACGTTGATTCCCCTTGCTCCTCGGATGCTGCCTGACCTGCTGTGCTTTTCCAGCACCACACTCTCGACTCTGATTTCCAGCATCTGCAGTCCTCACTTTCTCCTATTGTTAGAGTAGGTGGCTGTTTGTATTTGTAAATTTTTGTTTTTCTTTAATACATTCACTGATATTTATGATTCTACCTCCACACAGTTGGAACTCAATCTCATCTGAAAAACAGCTTCTGACATTGCAGCTCTCCTTCAGTCCAATATTAAAGATTAAACTGAATTAAAACTGCTTAAAGATTAACTGAATCTGCACATCGAAGCAAATATCATATAGTATTTACTAGCCTTGAGCTAGTAAATCTTTCTATGTTTTTTATTTTGCAGGTATTTGAGCCAGTATTCTCTGAGATTTCAGAAAAATTAGAGGTGATCTCATTAAAACTTACAAAATTCTGAAAGAGTTGTGAAGGGTAGATGCAGGAAGAATGGTTCCCTTGGCTGGATAATCTAGAATCAGGTTACATCATCTCAGAATAAGAGGTGAGTCATTTGGGACTGAGATGAGGAGGCATCTCTTTACTCAAAGGGTCGTGAATCTTGAGAATTGTACATCACAGAGGGCTGTGGAAGTTTAGTCTCTTAATATGTTCAAGACAGATTTCCGAATCTTACTGCCATCAAGTGACATGGGAATAATATGCGAATATTGCATTATTGTTGAAGATCTGGGTGGGTTGCGCTTCGGCAGGTCGGTGTGGACTTGTTGGGCCGAAGGGCCTGTTTCCACACTGTAAGTAATCTAATCTAATCTAATCAGACATCTAGAATTGTGGGGCTGAGTGACCTAATCAAACTCTTGCGTTCCTATAAATGATGTCAACAATAATGCAATTAAACAGCACAAAAGCATTTACGTTTTCGATATGGTCTGTACTATCTTCTAATTTTGTAAGCTCCTTTTAAGTTTTAGCCCACAATACCATCACCATAATTTTATATTTTTCTGAATTATCGGAAAGCTTTGGCTGCAATGGCTTTGAATCATTTGATGTTGTCCTTAAAAACATATTAAAAAATCAGGACTGGATGCCAGATGGATGC
Source organism: Chiloscyllium plagiosum (assembly GCF_004010195.1). NCBI lineage: Eukaryota > Metazoa > Chordata > Chondrichthyes > Orectolobiformes > Hemiscylliidae > Chiloscyllium > Chiloscyllium plagiosum. Next base: position 40,036,792 of record NC_057716.1, read on the forward strand.
GAGACTATTACTGACCCATTTCTGAATAAGCTGTTTTATCCTTAAGTCTTGATTTAAAGTAATAATAATGCCTGTGTTAATTCCTGGTGTTGTCTGGGGACAAACTTTCCATTTGTGGCTTGGAGACTTGCCAGAAATGTATCCAAAACAAGTGATAAATATCTTTTCTGCATCACTGTCCTTTGCTTCACAGCAGTCAATAATGTTTTGTTCTAGTGCCACAATGTGTTGAAACCAGTTCAATATGAATGGAAATTACCCATGAATTTCAATCTGCAATGTGCCAGCCAGATATTATTGGAACACAGTGGACACCCTATTTATCTGATGCTCTGTTGAACCAGTGGCTGCACAGTACTAGTAACTCTAAGGTTTCTTGCCATTGATGCAAATCTCATATTTCAATTTTAATCCAACACGGTACCTGTTTTTCTGTTGAGGTTCTTTTTGTGATATTTGACTTAAACATTGACAGATTGTATTTACTAAAACCATAGTTGGCACGTTCCAAAACGTGGATGGAAAACATCTTCAGAAGTCACTGGCAGATGTGTTTATATTTTGCGGGAGTGGAAACTTTGAAAGTAACCAATTAATCCTGGTGAGATATTAGTCAAGATGTTTAGGATTGCTGATCAGTGTAAGACAAAATCATTGATTTTAACCTCAACTGAACTCATCATTTTCTGTCTCCTCTGAGTTCACTGTCTTTTTATCTTCCCTAAATTTCTGACTTGTGTAAACTTCCCAACCACATTCATGGCCACTGTCTTAACCTTGACATCTCTTGAGTTGTTGTTACTTTCATAGTTTCGATCATAAATAAGGCTATCCTCAGAATATTTCCTTAAAATTCATTTTCTGTTGTATCCATTTGTATTGCACAACACAGTAATCTGTAAATATTGTAACATTCAGGGAATAGTGTGTTCCATGGCAAATCATACATTCAGTTTAACCTAGTAACAAGGGCAGAGCTTATTGTTATGTTTTCAACAGGTCACACAGAGCAGTTGAAGGTTGGATGGATAATCGGTATTAATCTGAGCTGAAAGGGTGCTGAAGTGGCTTGAGGCTGAATAAATGCTGTTAGCAGGTTTCAAGGATTTAGGAGTCAGGAGGAGTCCTTGGAGCCATAGGAGCTCAGAAGACGTCTGTGAGCTATTAACGGTTCAGTTCAGATGAGAGTGAAATTGAAGCATGTCCATTTCCCAGAGTCTAAGAGAGTCCCAAAGAGGAAAGAGAACTACCAAGATGGGAGCGGTCATTGAGGCAATCCATGATGGAGTGGCTTTTAAGGAAGCTCTGAAACTAGGTGTTTGAAAATGAATAATTAGAATATCTTGTGAAGTTTCAATGTAATTTGGTGCTCCACTATGTCACTAAAGTCAGGGAAGAGAGGTGTTGCTGAGAACTCTATGGGATCTGTCTCCACCTCATTTGATATGCTCTGCAGACCAGTTTGGTTGTTGTTCTTATTTATCTCATGTTAATTCCATATGTTAGAATATGTTACATATATATAGTCAGTTCTGCTATAATGTAGTAGTTCTGTTCTCGTGCAATCCCGTCTTGCAAGAAAATCGTGTAATAGCAGCACCATTTAAACTAATGGGGCTGGAATCGCATTATAACCAGTTTGTCAATGGCGTTATCGCAATAATGAAACCCGCATTATAGCAGAACGAACTGTGGATGTATTTTTACCGTCTTAGCCTTTTGTGAATAATATTTTTATCTTTGTTTGAGTAAGTTTTGTTTACAATAAACAAGTTACAGTATTAATTGTTTAATGAAAGAGACCTTCCAGCTGACTTGTTTGTGAACTTTTCTTCAATGTCTTAGAGAATGTAAATTCACCTTGAACGAAATCAAGTGCTTGTATGATGAATTTAAATCAAATTCTTTGGTTTTGTGTTTCGCAATGAAGTTGTATCACTTAATCTATGAAAAGTTGAAGCTATTGCAAATGTTGCAGATTTTCCAAATGTGCTGTGCAGAATGTGATACACCACGTACAGATGTTGTTTCATTCCTGACTTTTGCGATGCTACATGCATGGCCTTGCACATGCCACCTGACAAAAGAGACCACCAAGAGCAGACTACATTAGCAGTTTGGATGTTAACCAGATCATACAATCATTGTCATCACATTTATTTTCTTTGTTGATGGGATGTGGGCATTGCTAGCCAAACCAAGATTTATTGCCCATCGCACATTATTAAGAGTTAACCATATTTCCATGCATCTGGAGTCAGGCTGGACCAGGTAAAGATAGCAGATTTCCTTCTGAATGTAGCAGATTTCCTTCTGAATGGCATGAGCAAACCAGACAGTTTTTTTTATTGATAATCAACAGTGGTTATGTGGTTATCATTAGATAGATAGTGTTAATTTATTCCACGTGACGTTTTGAGTTAGTAGTCCAGTGACATTACCACTATACGACGGCCTCCAAATTGCTCACATTCTTACTTTGGCCTTGATATATGGATCCAAACCTGGTTGGCTTAGTAGGAGCTCTCATGCAAAAAGGCAAGGTATGGAGACCATCACTTGTTCTGATGACAATACAGAGAGCAATGTGACTTCCAAACAAGAGAGAAATACTCTCAATAGCGTGGGGCACTTTACCTTTCCATCCGCACTTGTATCGATGTAAGCTTAATGTCATTAGTAATCCCAGTCAGCTTGGCGAACAATCCATATTGCAAACCATCTACTCAAAAAGAGCATACACAATCTACAAGATTATGAGTTACATGATGTGTATGAACTGGACAAGCTCAACTCATTTCTGATTATTCTCATCTTTATTATTGAGCTAATCCTAGAGGCATTCCAAAACTTGACCAGATTTTCATCTTGTTTGGAATTCCTCAAAACAGTGAGAAGTGATAATGTACCTCTGTTATATAGTGATGAGTTCAGTAACTTTATAAACTATTCAGGTTTCACTCAAAAAAAAATCACACTGTATTTCCCTAATACTAATGGTGAAATCGAAAGACTTGTGCAAACATGGGAAAAGTGATGTATTCAACTGCAGATGAAAGTAAGTCATTGAAAGCAAGACCTTATTTTTCTTCACAATTATGGCGTGATACCTCACTTGACTATTCAAAAGCCTCTAGGTATATTGATCTTTGCACATCCTATACACATGTCTTCCTGAGCTATCCAATGGAACAAATAATCAACATATCCATGAAAGTAATTGAGAACAGAAAGGCCGAATAAGAATAATTGCAGATTAAACATGAAATTTAGACTGCTCCATTACAGCAAGGAGATAAAATGCTTGTGAAATGTGAATCATAGAAATGTAGAAACATCACAATCTAAAAGCAGGCCATTCAGCCCATCGATTTTATCCTTGTAACCCTGCTTTCCCCATGGGAGGTCCACCTAACCTTTACATCCCTGAACCCTATGGGCAATTTAGCATGGCCAATCCACCTAACCTGCACATCTTTGGTGAAGCTCCTATTGCAAAGAAAACAGCCTGCTTTCTGGCCATTTGATGTGATCAACACAAATGAATAAATGTGGATTGATTCATCAAACAAAACCCGTCATTCTTCAAAGTACTGAAAACATCATTCTGACATCAACATTGACATCTCAGATGAAGAATATGAACACTACACTTGATATTAGATGAGATCCTATTCCTGGGCAAAAATGTCCCCTGTGCTTAGGCAATTATTTCACAAAATGAATTATTTCCAATGGTGAACAAATCTTTCATTTCATTATGTACGGCTGTATGTATTGCTAAATTAATACAAAAGTTAGAATGCATATGTTGAAAATTCAAGTCGTGGTTCTATTTGTGATTTTTACTCTTTGAGGACAATTATCACTGAGACATTTTAAGTCTCTAATTTACAAGTAAGAGGAGGGTTATAATGTATTTTGTTCACTGAAATCCACCGTTCACTCTTTTATGTAGGTGGAGTCTGTAACAAACAAAACTAAAAAGGAAGCCATTATTTGCAGTTATATTTCTGTTGTGACCCTGTTTTGTGCCAAGAACGTCACAGAAACTAGCTTGTAATGTAAGGAGTAATAAATGGATCTTGAAAAGCTACAGTCTCTGTGGCACCATCCAGTCATAAGTATGGAGACCAATTAGCAAATTGTGTATTTTATCATCAGGGCAGTATAACCTGGCTATTCCTGACACCCCTTAACTACTATCCCTCCCCTACCATCCTCTTCCTTAATTACAACTAAGGGAGATACTATCATTGTTCTTCACTCCACTGACCTTACTGTCATATATCTGTACTAAATGTAATGAGAAATATGCTTTCTAAAAGGTCATCAATTGTCAAACTGATTACTTTTAAGTGATTTTATTCTCAACTATTACACCAACTGATTTTGGTTGATCATTTAGCAGCTTATCTGTCAATCAAGCATAAAACATTTGCTGAAAATAGGTCCATTCATCTCTTGGCATGCACCAGTGTTGCAAACCATTTTGTTTTTGTATAAAAAGCTTTGTAATGCCTGATCTATCAAAGCTAAAAAGGGAAAAACATAGAAGTTTGTTGCATACTGAAGCATGCGCAGGATTTTTTTGATCAGGATGATCTCCCACACCCTTTTTCAACATCAAACCAATCACACCATTTTTGGTCTCACTTCCAATCCACTGAACCTGAAAATTATTAAGCTTTTTTTTAGCATATTTTGCTTCTAAGCTAGTGACTTCCCCTGTTGTATGGAAAGATCTTTCCCAATCATGTCGCATCCATAATACATCAAGCACATTAAATAAGAAGATTCTATTGTGTGCTGAGTCTGCCTCTATCTTCCTCAGACCTTGGCTCTCTGCCCTAAGCATTACTGCTGTGAGAAACAGTCCCAGATGTTTTTTACTGCCGATTAAAACAATGTTATTTAAATATTTCTTATAAAAAATGAATTGAAATGCTTAAAAGGTAATGGCAGGTTCACAGCACCTATCAGAGAATCATAGAATTTACAGCACAGAAACTGTCAATTTTAAGTGGTAGAAGTGAGTACATTATAACATTTAAAAGACATTTGGTCAGGTGCATAAATAGAGATGTGAGCCAAGCTCAAGCAAATATGACTATTTCAGCTTAGGGAACCTGGTCAGCACGGACAAGTCAGCTCAAAGGGTCTGTTTCTGTGCTGTATGACTCTATGACCCTTTGACTCTATTTGACCCATCATGTCTGTACTGGCTCCCGAAAGAGCTACCCAGTTAGTCCCATTCTCCAGCCCAAACTCCACAGCCCTCTAAGTTCATCACTTTCAAATATATTTAGCTCTCTTTTGAAACCTCCAATGGATTCCATCTCCACCTCTATCCTGGTAGCATATTCCAAAATTATTACCAAAATATTATTCAAAATAAACAGAAAGAGCTTCTTGGCATTTAATGGCATCACTGAATTCCCCACTATCAAAATTCTGAGGGTTACTATTACAATTCGCAGAACTTGTTGCTTTAGCAACTTTTGAACTCAAATTAAAAGTCCAGCAATTCTTCCAATCTATACCTACTACAAGTCCAGCAAGAGCACAGTAGAAGGTCTAAATTAGGTCAGAATCTGGGTGTCTCCTTTGCAACTTCCTGCAGGCCATTGACTGAAGTGAAACTTCTGCACATAACAACTACCAATATAAATGGAAAAGAATAATGGTGATATTTGGTGATATTCAATCCCTTGAAGCTAGCAAAGTAAGTTGAGAAATTGATTTAAAGGTCATATGGAATCCTGAAACAATAAAATTGTGATGAGCATTTATAAAATATTCCTGCACCCACAACTATAGTACTGTGTGCAGATCTAGACACCACACTTTAAGCTGTGGTTATGTTCCTTGGGGAAGCATGGGTTGATATCAGATTTGCTAGAGCTGTTCAGATTCAAGGTCAGGAACCAGGAGGGTGGGGAGGGATGTGTCTAGACAGAGTAACTAGATAGAAATCGTTCCCATTGGTGAGAGATCGGAGATTGGTTTTTGGAAAAGAACCAAAAACAACTTGAGAAAAATTGTTTTTTTTTGCAGTGAATAGTTACAGTCTGGAATGAAACTTCCTGAGAAGGAATAGGAGTTAAACACCTAAAAGGGAATGGAAGTGCAGTGCTGGGGAGAGAGGACTAGGGACTGGGACGAGGTCAATTGTCTTTGTGGAGAATGAGCATGATCTCTATGGGGTGAATGTCCTCTTTCTGTGCCAGAGCTATTCTATGAGTCTACACCCACTGTCCAAAGATAGTGTGGCCAGGAAAGTGGCCTCCCGTGTTGTTTTGACTCTAACTTGTTGGTTAGGAATCTGGAGTGTATTTCGGGTTGCCAGTTTCCAGGACTGTCTCGGAATCTCCAGGTTTGAAAGATGAAGCTCTGAAGCATGGCTATAAGTAGCCAAAGAGACAAATCACAGGCTCACAACAATGATATCCTATTTGAGCTTATGACAAGTTTCACAGTCAGTATTACTGAGAAGAAATACATGTGGATTTTTCATTTTCAAATCGTTTGCAAATTATTTGAGAAACCGGTGGAAAAAGTGAAAATATTGACATGATAATAATGACAAGCTCAATGTATCTTCCGTACAATGTATGCTGTAATGGGATTCATTTTCTGTCCCTCGTCTGCTCTCTGCAAAACAGCAATAGAAAGAAGATCACAATAGGAAACTCATTACCTTAGCATCATGGACATTTAAAAAAAAAAGTACTTGTCAAATTAACTGAAAATAGGAAAAAGATGTCAAAAGACAAGAGGAAAAACTCAAGAATACATTGAAAATCTCTCATAATGCAGATGATGAGGTTCCAGAACTGAAAATGTGTTACAACTGGACTGCATTAATAAGGAAATCCCTTTCGTCCCTAATTTATAACTATTAAAATTAAGATTTAAGGTTTAAGTAAAGATTTGCTTCTTCTAGTAGCCATGGGAATCTTACAATATAAGCAAGTTTCTGTATATTGAATAGATTTCTATTATACATTCAAACAGCTGCTGCAAAACATTCTATAGAGCATTTGCAATGGATTTCTTTAATTTTCTTTTGTATCACACCTCAGCACCCGAAGGCTCTCATTTCATATGGACACGCTTATAATTGAGAGCAATTTCAAATGACCAAGCAATAGAATAGCTTTCTAAATTACATCACGGAGATTTAATTTTAGTCATTGAACCTCAGAACACAATTCCATTCTGCCTGTGTCATTCCTTTGATTTAATAGATTGCATGTTGTCAGATAACTTCAATGCTGACAGAAAATCTGATTTGATCAGGTAGTACAAGGGTAGAAATCTGCTCTGATATGTTTCCACATATTTTTCAATTGGTTCCACCCATTTTACAGTTATGTTTGTTAAACATTTGATTCATTTTTTAAAAGAAGTATGGAATAAAGATTCAGTAGAGTCTGTAAAGGTTGGGTGACCAGACTGCCAGCACCTAAAAGGTTGAAGGTGAAGGGTCTGCTGTTGCCACCTGTACTAAGATCATGCCATTTTTTATTTTGTTATGTATTAGAATAATACATTTGTGAGTAACTGCCTATTTCTGCTGCCCACCGATTAGTTGGGAGTAGGCATTAACAAAATAGCTGTTTTCCTTTTCAGAATTTTTTAAAGCTGTGACCTTCATCTCCAGAACTGGCTTGCTATTCACTGCTGTTTAATCATTTAACCCATCTGGAGTATTAGATTCTTTTTTAAAATCACATTTCCACTATTGGTCATACCAATTCTGCATGAAGCTTTCTAATGGAAGATTGATAATTTCTCATGCTGGCATGACTGATTAGGCATCATCCATTTTTAATTGTATGTCTGCAAATAACTTGAATATGGATCTTTTAATTCCAATGCAAGTTAAAAATAAAGTCATATTTCACCTTGGTTCATTCGCTAACTTGACTGGAACCCAATTTGTTCTCTATGTAAAAGAGATTTTATGAAAGGGACTTTCCACAATGTAATTTGGATTGGAGCTGTGCAGGAGTGGTCAAAGTAGATTGCAACATGCCGAAAGAAATCCCATGCCTAAGCTAATCGGTCTACTTCCAAAATTATCCCTCTCATCACCAAACATCATTGGCTCTTGACTATTCGCTTCTGAATCCGAGTCTTTGTTCCCAAATCCCACCATGGCTCCACAATATTCTGCTGCTGCATATCCCAGTTCTCATCTGACTCATTCATCTGCCTCTCCCTCATTGTGCATCCCTTACTGTCCCTCCACGTCAGTGGCAGCAGTGCCTTCAGCCATTGTCATTTACATTCTGAAACACATTTTCTAAGCTCCTCCACTTGCCTTTGCCTATCTACTGCGAAATAGAAAGAACAATTATTAGACATTAGTGCAAAAACAGTCTGTCCCATGAAAGAACAATGTGAGCAGAATTCACATCGGATGCATCAGTACGCTCTGGTGGCAAATACTGGGTTTTGGAAGAGCTTGGGAAGGGAATAAAACAGGCTATCTTCACATCTTTGCCAACCTTTAAAAATATTGTTATGACCAGACTCCGGGCAATGCTTTCCAAGCCATTAACCATTCCAGACGAGGATGAGTTGTCGACAGTTCTCTTTCTCCTTCCCTGCTCTGATTTGTAATAAGAGTAAGTTAAGAAGGATCTCTCCCTTTTGGATACCTTTCTCCTAGAACAAATGAATATATATTTTAAAAGGAGCCACTTTAGCCAGGGCCTTTTTTTGAATTGAGTAGGTAAAAACAATGACCAGGTTCTGGATTAGTGGTGCTGGAAAAGCACAGCACTTCAGGCAGCGTCCGAGGAGCAGTAAAATCGACATTTTGGGCAAAAGCCCTTCATCAGGAATGAGTTAATACATGTGAAAATAACTAATAATGCAACACATATACACAGAGGTTAGGAATATGAAGTGGTCCAAGAAAAGATAAAAGTTAAAAAGATCTGCGGACAGTCTCTCCAGGTGCTTTGTAAAGATTAGATACTAGCATGTTAATAATTTAACAGTTTATATTGGAATTCATGGTTTTGTAGTTAGTTGAAATCTTTTATCCTATTTTCTTTTATCTCAGTCGTTGCCAGGCAGGATTAGAACACAAGAGTCCATCTTGTTCTTTGATGTATTCTTACAAATATTATTAATGGGGATTTGTTTTTTGCAAATTTCTTGCTCTCAAAAATGATATGTATGTTCTTCCCAGTTGTCTTTCAATTTTATGTCATTTAACAGCCGAATATTACCAAACCTTTCAAGACACTATCGACTATCGACTCTGGAACAGTTCCTGTGGATTTGAGAGTAGCTAACATATGCCTTTTATTTGACAAAAAGGAAGTAGACAGAACACAGAATTGTAGGCCTGTTAACCTGACTCTGGTAGGAGAGAAAATGCTGGAGTCCGTTTTAAACAATTTCATGCTGAACACTTGGAAAACAGTGACAGGACTGGACAGATTTAGCACGGATTTACCAGAGAGAAGTCATGCTTGACAAATCTATTGAATTGTTTTGAGAATGTAACTAGTAGAGTTGGTAAGGGTGAACCAATGGATGTGGTTTACTTGGACTTTCAGATGTTAGAGTCATAGAGTCATAGAGATGTACAGCATGGAAACAGACCCTTCGGTCCAACTTGTCCATGCCGATCAGATATCCCGACCGGTGAGCCTGACCTCAGTGGTGGGCAAGTTGTTGGAGGGAATCCTGAGGGACAGGATGTACATGTATTTGGAAAGGCAAGGACTGATTCGGGATAGTCAACATGGTTTTGTGCGTGGGAAATCATGTCTCACAAACTTGATTGAGTTTTTTGAAGAAGTAACAAAGAAGATTGATGAGGGCAGAGCAGTAGATTAGATTACTAACAAGTCCACACCGACCCTCCGAAGAGCAACGCAGCCAGACCCATCCCCCTACAATTACCCCTTCACCTAACACTATGGGCAATTTAGCATGGCCACTTCACCTAACCTGCAAGTTTTTGGACTGTGGTAGGAAACCGAAGCACCCGGAGGAAACCCATGCAGACACGGGGAGAATGTGCAAACTCCATACAGACAGTTGCTTGAGACGCCCATATCCCTCCAAACCTTTCCTATTCATATACCCATCCAAATGCCTAATAAATGTTGCAATTGTACCAGTCTCCACCATATTGTCTGGCAGCTCATTCCATACACGCACCACCTTCTGCGTGAAAAAGTTGCCCCTTAGGTCTCTTTTATATCTTTCCCCTTTCACCCTAAACCTATGCCCTCTAGTTCTGTACTCCCCAATCCCAGGGAAAAGACTCTGTCTATTTATCCTATCCATGCCTCTCATAATTTTGTAAACCTCTATAAGGTCACCCCTCAGCCTCCGACGCTCCAGGGAAAACAGGTCCAGCCTGTTCAGCCTCTCCCTGTAGCTCAGATCCTCCAACACTGGCAACATCCTTGTAAATCTTTTCTGAACCCTTTCAAGTTTCACAACATCTTTCCGATAGGAAGGAGACCAGAATTGCT
>NC_057716.1:40047498-40097036 GCF_004010195.1 Chiloscyllium plagiosum
TCCGACAAACAACCCTCCACCACCAACCTCTATCTTCTACCTTTGAACCAATTCTGTATCCAAATGGCTAGTTCTCCCTGTATTCCATGAGATCTAACCTTGCTAACCAGTCTCCCATGGAGAACCTTGTCGAACACCTTACTGAAGTCCATATAGATCACATCTGGGCAGCACGGTGGCACAGTGGTTAGCACTGATGCCTCAAAGTGCCAGTGACCCGGGTTCAATTCCCGTCTCAAGCAACTGTCTGTATGGAGTTTGCACATTCTCCCCGTGTCTGTGTGGGTTTCCTCCGGGTGCTCCGGTTTCCTCCCACAGTCCAAAAACTTGCAGGGTAGGTGAATTGGCCATGCTAAATTGCCCATAGTGTTAGGTGAAGGGGTAATTGTAGGGGAATGGGTCTGGCTGCGTTGCTCTTCGGAGGGTCGGTGTGGACTTGTTGGGCCGAAGGGCCTGTTTCTACACTGTAAGTAATCTAATCTACTGCTCTGCCCTCATCAATCTTCTTTGTTACTTCTTCAAAAAACTCAATCAAGTTTGTGAGACATGATTTCCCACGCACAAAACCATGTTGACTATCCCGAATCAGTCCTTGCCTTTCCAAATACATGTACATCCTGTCCCTCAGGATTCCCTCCAACAACTTGCCCACCACTGAGGTCAGGCTCACCGGTCTATAGTTCCCTGGCTTGTCTTTGTTTTGTTCAATAAAGTCCCACAAAAGAGATTAGCATGTGGTTAAGGGTAATACACTGACATGGGATTAAGGGTAATATACTGACATGGATAGAACTGGCTGGCTGACAGGAAACAAACAGTAGGAATGCAAGGTCATTTTCTGAGTGGCAGACAGTGACCTTGGGAAACTGCAGTGCTCAGTGCTTGGACCTCATCTGTTCACAATATATATTAATGATTTAGGTGAGGGAACTAAATGTAATATCTCCCAGTTTGCAGATGACAAAACTCTGGGTGATAGGGTGAACTTTACTTTAGTGTGATTTGGATAAGTTGAGTGAATGGACAGATGCGTGACAAGTGGAGTATAATGTAGATAAATATGAGGTTATCCCTTTGGTTGCAAAATCAGGAAGACAGATTATTACCTGAATGGTGATTGATTTGGAAAGTACATGGTGAAATGAGACCTGGTTGCTTTCTACACCAGTTGCTGAAAATAAGCATGCTGGTGCAACATGTGGTGAAGAAGGCAAATGGTGTGTTGTCCTTCATAGTGTGAGGTTTTGAGTACAGGAGCAGGAATGAGACCACACCTGAAAAAGTGTGTGCTGTTTTGGTCTCCGTATCTGAGGAAAAATGTTCTAGTTATGGTATGAGTGCAATGAATGCTGACCAGATTGATTTCTGGGATGGTAGGAAGAAAGATTGGATCAGTTGGGAATAAGTCACTGGATCTCATGAGATGAGAAGGATCTCATAGCCACCTATAAGATTCTAACAGAACTAGACAGGCTCAATGAGGAAGATGTCTCTAATGACTGGAGAGTCCAGAATCAGAAGTCTCAGTATAAGGATATAGGATAGGCCATGTAGGACTGAAAGAGGGAGAAATTTCTTTTCACCCAGAGTGTGGTGAGCTTGTGGAATTTTCTGACACAGAAAACATTGAATATTTTCAAGAAGGAGTTAGATATAGTTCTTACAGCTAAAGTGATTGAAGAGTGTGGGGCAAAAGCAGAAACAAGATACTAAGTGGGATGATTAGCCATGATCAGATTGAATGGCAAATCAGATTTGAAGGGCTGAATGCCCTACTCCTGTTAGTATTTTCTCTGTTTCCATGTTTCAGCATATCCACGTTACTCTTATGTTCTGTGACTTGCCTAATAAACGCAAGTTTCCCATATGCCTACTTAATTACTTTATCCGCCTGTCCTGCTACATTCAGCGATTTGTGGATATGCTCACCAAGATCCGTCTGACCATTAGTCTTTCTAGGGTCCTACTATATAAAGACTAATCCCTTGTCTTGTTAGCCCTCCCCAAAATGCATTGTGTCACAGATTTCCAGGTTGAATCACATTTGCCACTGCTCTGCCCAAGTCTCCAATCCATTGATATTGTCCTGCAGTCTACCATTATCCTCCTTTCTATCAACTACCTTATTAATTTTAAAACCATCATTGGAGGTAAAAATAGTTGAATTCTTAGAATTGGATAGACAACCTGAGATAGTCAACGTTAGTTTGATTGCAAAATGACAGACTGAGAGTAAGCAGGGGGAAGTACTTTAGTTAAGAAAAATATTCACAGCCTCACTACTCTCTGCATGAAGAAATTTCTCCTTGTCTCAGTCCTAAATGGCCTACCCATTTCTGAGGACTGTGGTCCCTGATTCTGGACTACCAAATCATCACAACCACCCATCCTGTGTTTGTCCTGCTAATCATGTTAGAATTTGATAAGTTTCTATGAGATATGTTTTGAAAACAAGAATAAAGAACAGAAATAAATTATATTACTCAATACAATAAGAGGAGCAGATAGATCTGAATGCAGAGTTTCATAAAATGTTAACATTGGTTGAATAGCGTTTAAAGACTATTCTGAGACATTTGGGGCTTCTAGGATTTGTACGAAGAGGATGTAATCCCTCAACCCTCAAAGGAACTCTCATCAAATCCAATCTTGAGAAGATGCCATTCAGGCCTCAAAAGGGCAAATTGAGAGAATCTCTAAGGTCGCTCAAGAAAACTGTCAGACATTTCACTTTGACAAAGTAATTAACTGAAAGGCTCACCCTTCCAGCAGAATTTAAAGAGCAGCAGAGGCCTCAATATAACACCCACCCATAGTGTGGCAGATATTTAAATGCAATGTGTGAGATGAGAGTGCTGAAATTCTTGGGTTGGGATGGCAGTAAAAAGGGATTTCTGCATGTAGAGTTCATTTGAATCTACATTGTGTAACATGCATTTTAGATTCTGATGGGAGAGTGTGTCTTTCACTCAATTATTTTGTCAAAGTTATGTCTGGGAGAGTTCTTGAGTGACCCTGGGGATTCTCTCCACTTGCCCTTCTAAGACCTGATTGGAAGTCTGTCATGCTGACACTAGATGAGAGTTCCTTTGAGGGTTTTATGAATTCTTCCTAAAGAAACTCAAGTAAAGATTTCACATGTGAACTGTAAGGAGCATTTTTAAACTTTTGCAGATCTCTCTTTTTCTTCAATTGTGATGAAGCTTTATTAGGGGAAGCAATGGTGTTGTGATAATTTCACTGGCTATTGATCTGGGCACATGCTTTGAATCCCTCTGTGGCAGAGAGTGAAATTTGAATTCAATAAACACCTGGTTTTAAAACAAAATAGCTTAATAGTGATCATGTAAACACTGTCGATTGTCATTAAAAATCCAATCTGGTTTACCACTCTCTTTGGGTAAGGAAATCTGCCATGATTTACCTGGTCCAGCCTATGTATGAATCTAGATCCATGACAAATGTGGTTGATTCTTACCTGATCCCTGAACAATTAGGGATGGCTAGTAAATGCTGGCTTAGCCAGCAATGCCCAACATCATGAATGGGTGAAAAGTAATGTAGCTTGTCATTGAAATGCACCAATATCTCTAGCTCCTGGGAAAAAAAAGATGTTTCTCACATAACTCTTATCTAGCCTTACAGGCAGAAGCTGTTGACCATTTCACTAATATAAAAATTATCCTCATCCTATAATTTGGTATAAGATCTATAACCTACTGTGAGAGTGAATTCCATTAAATTTAAGGAATTCAATCCCACAGAGGATTTAACTGGCAGCACTAGGGTTACAGAATACATTTTTTCAGGTGGAGAGTATTCAATCATTGGCTACTGTACAACCTAGAAACACCAGTACGAGAGCCAAATATTGTAGGTGCTGGAAGTGCATAACAAAAACAGAAACTGATGGAAACACTCAGCAAATCAGTCAACTGCGAGAGAGAAAGCAGGTTAATATTTAACATTTGATATTTTTCATGAGATTATCCTGAAACAAATCCTGTTTATCTCTCTACAAATGCAGGATACTTGGTGCATTTTCTATTTATTTTATTTCTGGAAATACTTGTCCATGAGTACATATCCAGAATGATAAATGTTTCATTCAAAGTATTTCTAATTAGTAAACACAAAATCAAATATACAGAACTTCATACTTCAGAAATCATATTGTACGTTTAGCACTACAGCACATACAGTACCGGCAAGATAGACTGTGAAGGAAAATGTAAAACATTTTCATTAATATTCTGGAAAAATGAATTGAAGGTGCATCAACATATATCTACCATTGCATAGTTTCTAAACACTTTCACTGTCTGTGCAGTATGATGTATTCAACAGAGTAGTAACATTTCCAATGGTGCATAAGTATTAATAATTTTAATTGTTAACTGTGTCAACATGAGTAGAACTCTTGTCTTTGAGTAAGAGATTATGGACTAGGTCTCTCCTTTGATATTTTTCCTAATCAACCTGTTCAACGGTGTTTTGATGCACCTCCAGAGCAGGCATCCTGGGTGAGGGATAGGGGTATTACCACTAAAGCTCTCTCTTTAGGACATGTGCACAATGATAAGTAGTATTGAGAGATTAGTGCACTGGGTAAAAACAATAACTGCAGATGCTGGAAAAGCACAGCAGTTCAGGCAGCATCCGAGGAGCAGGAAATTCAACGTTTCGGGCAAAAAGCCCTTCATCAGGAATACAGCTGCACTGTCAGAGTGCTTAAGCATCACCCTCTTAAGTAGACATAAAGATGCCACAACACTATTTTGAAGAAGAGCAGGGGAGTTATCCTTGGTGGCCTGTCTGATATTTGCCTCTCAATCAAAGTTAAAAATAAATTGTATGGTCATTATCACATTACTGTGTGCAAATTGACTATTGTTTTCCTACGTTACAACAAAGGCTATGCTTCAAAAGTGCTGTAAAGTGCTTCAAAATGCTTTGAGATCATGAAAGATGCTATGTAAATGGAAGTCTTTCCAAGTATATAGCCATCAGACCCAACTCTTGTTGCTAAATCGAAAGTTGTTTTGAACTTTCTCCCTCTTGTAATAATTATTGTAACTCTAGTCAGTCAATTCTGAGTAGGAAAGAATTTTGTAATTTTGTTTACAGTCTTTTAAACAAATCTAATGAGAAGCTAATTGCTACAATATGAGGAATTTACTTTGTTAGTTTTTGCAACAGAAAGCAGCTGCTATTCCACTTTTGCAAAATACATGTAAACCATTACAGTTGTATTTATCAAATTTTACTCAACGTGTAAAATAGTTGTGAACCAAAATTAGAATTCTTTTGTAGCATAATTCCAGTTTTATGCTTTGCATTGAATCTTTCCTTTCAATCATGCAAATTGTTGTATAAACAAAACACTGAGGGATTGGATTGCCCCAAGCTGTTCAATTATGTTCCATTAGAAGAAAGCTCAATATTATAAGTGGGAAGATAATGTGTCACGGTATGCCCATGAATAGAGAGCCAAAAATGACTTGCTCAGTATAGTAACAACACCAGTAGAACAATTATATCCTTCGGAAGATTACAATCTTTGTTTACATAATGTTATTATGAATTACATGAAAAATTATGGGTGAAATTTTATACCGTCCTGTCACAGGGCTGTCAGTGGTCATTGGGTGGGACAGGGGAGAGTCCATTTTAGCAGCATGCCACCATCTACTCACATCCATAGGTACTTTACCCCGTGGTGGGGGAGATTTCTGGTAGCTTACCTACCCTCGAGCCACTTAATGATTTAATTGCAGGCCTCCTTCTGATATTATGCCAGTGGCAGGAGCCTTTTAAACAGACTGAGGTCTTTACATTGGAGGCATCCCCCCTTTCCAAAGTGCAGCACCTCACACTTATCTAAATTAAACTCCGTCTGCCTCTCTTCAGCCGATTGGCTCATCTGATCTAGGTTCCATTGTACTCTGAGATTATCTTCTTCACTGTCCTCTATACCACCAATGCTGGTGTCATCTACAAACTTACTAACCATACGTCCTATATTCACATTCAAATCATTTAAATAAATGATGAAAACCAGTGGACCCAGCACCGATCCTTATAGCACATCGCTGGTCATAAGCTTCCAATCCAAAAAATAACCCTCCATCACCACCCCATCTCCTACCTTCAAGCCAATTTTGAATCCAGTTGGCTAGTTCTCCTTGGATCCCTTGTGATCTAACCTTACTAACCAGTCAACATGCGGAACCTTGTTGAACACTTTGCTGCTGTGCATATAGACAACATCTATCACTCTGTTTCATCAATCTTCTTTGTCACCTCTTCAAATACTCCATTAAATTAGTGAGACATAATTTCCTATGCACAAAACTATGCTGACTATCCCAAATCAGTCCTTGGCTTTCCAAATGCACATACATCCTGTCCCTCCGGATTCCCTCCAACAACTTTCCCACCACTGATGTCAGGCTCACTGGTCTGTGGATCCCTGGCTTTTCTTTACCACCTTTCTTAAATACTGGCATCACGTTAGCCAACCTCCAGTCTTCTGGCACCTCACCCATGGCAATACAAATATCTCAGCAAGGGGCCCAGCAATCACTTCCCTACCTCCCAAAATGTTCTGGAAAACACCTGATCAAGTCCCATGGACTTATCTAACTTTATGCATTTTAAGACCTCCACACCTCCTCTTCTTCAAGAAATTACTATTTATTTCCCCAAGTTTCTTGGCTTGCATGTCCTTCTCCACAGTAAATAATGATACAAAATATTTGTTTAGTATCTCATGTGCTTCCAGGTTGATCTTTAAGGGGCCCTATTTTCTCCCTAATTATTCTTTTGCCCTTAATGTCTTTATAGAGTCCCTTTGGATTCTTCTTAACTCAATTTGCCAAAACTATATCCTGCCCCCTTTTTGCCTCCTGATTTTCCTCTTAAGTATACTCCTACTGTCTTTATACTGTTCTAGGGATTCACTCGATCCCAGTTGTCTGTATTTGATTTATGTCTCTTTTTTCTTGACCACAGCAATAATTTCTTCAAGTATTCCCTATACCTAGAAGCCTTGCCCTTCACACTAACAGGAACATATTTTTCCGAACTCTTGTTAACTCATTCTTAAAGACCTCCCATTTTCCAACAGTCCCTTTACTGAGAATAGCCTTCCCGAATCAACTTTTGCAAGTTCCTGTCTACTGCAATAAAAATTGGCCTTACTCTAAATTAGAACTTTAATATTTTGATCAGTTATATCCATTTCCATAACTATTTTAAAACTAATAGAATTAAGACCACTTGCCCCAAAGTGCCAACATGTCAATCATCCAAATCCTTTAAGGTTCTAATACATGAAACCACTTAGTCATCAGTTGTAAAATAGTGGTGAAACTAATGGAAATTGGACAACAGGGCTGTCAGTCAAATAGACTCAGGACTGTCAGCTCCAATGGATGACTGAGCTGTCAGTCAAGTCTCAGTATGCTGTGTATTCTCAACTGGACATCAGTGTCAAAGTCTGAAAGGGAAAGTAAGCACCAGAGAAAATTGGTCTCCTAATTTTACACTGAAATTGTAACTAGTGACTAGTGTTTGCATCCTGTTTTGGTAGTGTTAAGGAAACTTTATTCTGTGGATTGCTTTGCTGCAACTGATCTCAGAGTATTTGATAATACTGTATACTGTATCTGGAATAGGAAAATGTTATGTTTTTTCAAGTTCTGTTTTCTCAATCTCTTGCATTGAGGCCATAGGATATAACACCGACAAAAGGAAGTGTGTGGCATTTTGGGATATGGCTGATTTCAGGAAGGATTTAAAAGAGAAAGCTTACTATTTGAATTTGAGCAATTGAAAGTTGCTCATAAATCAATTCTCCAGGCTAACATTTTACAACCTCAGACTATAAGCCCCCACAACCCCCTCCGACCCCAATTTTTTATTTGCATCAATTTGCTCTTAGTGGAGCTGAATATTTTCTGCTATTAACATCTACCATTAACACCTAACCTTCATCTCTATATCACTTATCCACTGCAATCAGTACTTTCTTTGTCTTGTTTGTGGGGGAAGCTCTTATGTTCCACATATTTCTCCCCCACATTTTCTACAGAATTAAATCACTTTTCAACCACACTTCAGTTCTGAAGAAGAGTCACATTGGACTCAAAACAGTAGCTTCATGGTCTTGATTTGACTAATTATCATCACATGTACCCAGGTATGGGGAGCAGACAGGCAGATCATACCATACAAAGTGCATTAGGGTATTAGACCAGAGTGAAGAATATAATGTTATGGCTGTAGAGAAGGTGCACAGAGAGCGAGATCAAATTTAAAATTTGAGAGGTCCATTCAGAATCTAATAACAGCGAGGAAGAAGCTGTTGTTGAATCTATTCGCACATGTATACAAATGTCTATATCTTCTAAACTATGGAAGAGGGTGTCGAGAGTATAATTGGGGTGGGAGGCATCTTTGACTATGCTGGTTGCTTTCCAAAACAGAAAGTATAAATGGAAGGCTGGTTTGTGCAGTGGACTGGGCTGTGTTCACAATTCTTTGTAATTTCTTGCAGTCTGAGGAAGAACATTTCCCAGGCACGCTGTGATACATCCAGATAGATGCTTTCTTTAGTGCACCTCTAAAAATTGCTTAGATTCCTTGTGGACATGCTGGATTTCCTCAACCTCCTGATGAAGCAGAAATGTTGTTGTGCTTTCTTGACATTACACCGACGTGGATGGACCAGGACAGATTGGTGATGGTCACTCCCAGGAACTAAATATTCTACCATCTCCAACTCAGCTCCATTCACACAGACAGGGGCCTGCCCTCCACTTCGCTTCCTGAAGTCAATGACCGGCTCCTTCATTTTGTCGATATTGATGGAGAGATTGTTGTCTTTACACTGTGCCAGCACTCAATCTCCTTCCTGTATTCTGTCTTGTCATCGTTTGAGATCCACCCTATAATGGTGGTGTTGGCAGCAAGCTTGTAAATGGTTTTGGGCAGAATTTGGCCGCACAGTTGTGAGTGTATAAGGATTATAGTAGGGGGCTGAGTACACAGCCTTGTGGGGCTCCAGTATTGAGAATTATAGTGGAGAAGGTATTGTCACTGCTTCTTACCAATCGCAGTATATAGCTCAGAAAGTTAAGGGTCCAGTTACACAGGGGGAGCTGAGACTTCTATGCAGACCTTCATTGAGTTTTTCTAACACTTTCTGTTTTTACATCAGCATCTTTTACTATTGACTTATCTGCTGTAAGGGCAGCACAAAGGTGATTGTTTAATGTTTAATTTATTTCATTGTTCCATAAACTCAAGCAACGTGACTGAATAAAGAGCTTAGTAATCCTTTTGATAATTCGCACATGATATTCCGTATATCTAATCAGGTCTGGAAACAGGCATCCATGACAAATGTTGCTGCCAGTTTGTAATTTATAGTTTTATATCTGTGTCACCAGCAATCTTACTTTTGGCATAATTACCTTAGACTCTCATTTTCTACAGTGCAAATACATTACCATAAAATAATTAAAATATCATTTAAATCAATTACTTAGGACAGAATACTAAATTTTCTAATGCTGTGGAGTTGAAGAAGGAAACAAAAGAAAATTGGAGAAGAACACAATGCACAGCCACTGGTGGTATTCCTACTTCAAGCAGTCTTGACAGAAAGAAGGTCAACATAGCTAAGACTATCCATCCAATCCTTTTTGAATATTTTATTTTTAAAAAAAAAGTTAATTTGACATTTTCTTTGTTTATAGTGCTCCTTAAAGGTTATCAGTTTGGTTTAGTTGGTTCAATTTGGTTTAAACTTGCTGAAAAGAGTAGCAGAGAAGTCCGCCTGGCAGAGGTGGATAGCCACTTGAGTCCATTAATGGGGCAACTGATATCCACTGCCACCAGACTCTTACCAACAGTGACCAGATCAATCACTAAGGCCAATACCAGTTAGTTAATTGAAGGCAGCCTCCTAGTGGAAGACCAAGGGTGGCAACGAAGCTATTACCTGACTGCGGTTTGCAGGATTGCAATGGCAACTGCCATGGTCACAACCATCCCAGGAAGAGTGCTCTTGACCCACAGCTGTGATCATGAAGGATTTTTGAGTCCGACAGGGATCCCTCATTTTTGGATGTCCTTAATAACCCCAAGCCTGTCTGGGTATGACTGCAAGCCAACTATTAGCCATCCCACTTTGCTGGCCATCCCTACATCCCATTAATTGGGGATTCCAAAGGAGATTTCTTAATTGTCTTCCTCTGGGACAGATTGAGAGTAAATTTCTGCCATGGTTTCCCGACCCAGAATTAGAGTCCTAAAGTCATAGAATTGTACAGCTTGGAAACAGACTTTTCATTCGAACTCATCCATGCTGAATAGATATCCTAAATTAATCTAGTCCTGTTTGCTTTGAGACCAATGTCGGGTACTCAGCCCAACCTGGAGTATTCATCCTATAATCATTAAAAGAGAGTTTTCCATAACCTATTTGTGCCCAAATGCCTGAAATACAAGGAACTTTTAATATTCGTACAGTATTAAAATCTGTAAATAAATGCATAACCAGAAATGTGCTTTTACTAAAAGTGTCATGGATTGTAATTCTCATGAGATCTATTATTAGTAACCACAGTGCATACTCAGGAGCAAGGCATGTTAAAATTAAAAAGGAACTATTATTAGATTTTGTTTTATTATTAACTCAAAAGGATTGCAAAAGCTTTGGCATAAATTAAAAGTGCAGTCTTTGCAACAATATTAAACACCTACCTGGCACACTCGTACCAAAAGCATAAATGCTCAATAATCATGCTTGACAGGGAATATACAGTGCAGGGCCATTTCACTGCCATTATTTTATTTTGAAATGTTAAACTGATTTCTAACATCAAGGGCATGGACACAAGTGAAATAAAAGCAACAGTATATTTAATAGCTCTGGTTAAACAGGCCAAACATGATAATACAATTCCAATGTGAAAAGAATGTTTGGCAGTAAATTTGATAAACAGAAAAGACCTCATTATAAATTTTATTTTCTTAGGTGGCAAAGGAGAGAAAATGAGAATATATTTTATATGGCTAGTTTATATGATTTGGATTGTGTTGCCTGAAGGTAACTTCCAAAAAGGAATAGCATAAACAAGTGAAAGGGAAACAATTTCAGACTGATTTAAAATGGGTGAGGGATTAATTAGTTAGGTCTTTCAAAGATCTAGCACAGGCGTGATGGGCTGAATGGCCTCCTTCTATGCTTATGATTCTAGGACTTACCCCTTGAGAGAAGCAGCAGATTCGCTTGAGGCTGAACCAGCAATCGTGTTATGGTTGGCAACAAAGGCCACTGAGAGACAATTCTAACCAGGGAGAAGGAGGTGAGTAGATAGTAGACTGATGCAGTCACCAAAGTGTCAAGAGATCTGTTCTGCTAGCTACCCCAGCCCTGTGGTTTTCCTGTTTAGTGTTCAATTAATTAATTACCTAAGCCGTACACCTCAAAGCTCTTTATTTGTTAAATAGTGTCACTGTTGTAACATAGGAAATATGATAGTCAATTTTCACACAGCAAACTCACATCAATAGTGTATAAAATGAAAATGTAAGTTTTTTTTTATCAGAAAGTAGAAGCAAACGCTTCATTTCCACCTGTAAAAATGACCCTGATGAGCTAATCCAGTATTGAGTTTTAGAGCTCAGCTAAATATTCACAATGAGGCAACTGTAAACTGTATCAATGGATACAGCCAGACATCTGTTCCTCCAGATGGCCTCATCATGAATGATTGACATTTGATTGTTTGACATATTTATGCGGTTATAATAAATCATTCTTTAATGTTTTTATTTTTATTTGAGCAAATTATAAAGCTGACTAAGGTAAAGCTTCCATTATTGATATTGCAATAGCTGTCTGATTGAAACTTTTATTGGGCTGTCAAAGGGAAATTTTTGATTGGGTGTTTTTTAAATGCTTTTCAAAACTTACCTTTGTTGTTTGGTTCTATAGTGGGTGAGTAGGTTATAGGGAATGGAAAGGGACGTGGAAGGAAAAAGTGAGGCATGGAAGTGGGAGTTATTGGGACGTGGAGAAGGCAATTCAAGAGGCAATATGGACATGGAGAGAGTGTGAACACCATGGGCAATGCTGGGGAGCTGAGGAAAGGACATCAGTGATTGGAAGCAGCATGGAGAGTGAGCAGGGGTTTGAGAGAGTGTAGGAAGTGAGAGTTAGAGGGCATAACAGTCATTAATACAACTGGGACAAAGACCTATGGAAACTCAATAAATCATCTTTAAACCAGCCAGTGTTAGCACTTGCCCGTTCTCATGGTGGTTTTTGAGTTGCTTCTGAATCAATGGGGCTGATTCGTCTTGTTTCCACCTCCCAAAGAAAATATAATCTGAACGGGGCTATTTAGATCCAGGTGGCCATTTCCCAATTCAAGCTTCCTGAGTTAATGGCAAAAATCCTGTATATGTCAGGTATGGGAGCATAGTAATGTTGCTGGACTAATAACCCAGACACCTAGGCTAATGATCTGGAGATACAAATCGAAATGTTATTGTGTCAGCTAGGAAATTTAAATTCAATTAAAGAAATCTAGAAAGAAGCTCGTATTATTAGTCATGACCATGAAACTACTAGATAGTCAATAGAAATCAGGGAAGGAAATCTGCCATCGGTGCTTAGTCCGGACTCTGTGTGACTCCAGACCCATTGTTGATTCTTATGAAAATGATTCAAAGACTGTTAGGCATGGTCAATAAACACTGAACCTGCCAGTAATGCCCACGTGCTATGAATGAACAAAAATAATATAAGTGGAAAATATTCTGAAGAAACAAAATAACACATGATGGTCCAGTGCAGCTGCCTTTTTATTTACTCTTGGTACGTCTTTGATATTGGTGACTGAGATGAAATGATAATATACATTCAAATCACGCTGGAAAGGAACTTGATGGTGTACCCATACACTGCTCATCTTATCCTTCTAACCAACAATGGAAAATTACATTTATAAAGTATTGTTAATGTTGAAAAAGATATTTTTCAGAGATGTAAGAAAATATTAATGTTGATTGATAGAAAGGTAACAAAGACTTGCATTTGTATTGTTTTAACCGAAAGAATTTGCTGTTGGTCATTTTAAACCAGGTTTCGCAAATAGGGTTTGAGGAAACAGACCAAAAACCTAGTTTTAAAGAACCAAAGGAAAAGAAATGTTTAAAAGCTACTCCTGTTATACACAGGAGAGGAGGACAGTAAAAATAATTAGTTCATCTCTCTCTTTTGTCCACGACATTATTAATACATGTCAATTCTTCATTAACCTTGTCAATCTTTCAAATGCATGCAGTGCACTATCTCAGTCATTTCTGCAGCTTAAAGATTTTAATTCACAGGTTTTCATGATACATACATTCTTGGGGTTAGCATACTAATTTGCAGAAGACTACTTTTAACTACTTAATCAATATAATTTAACACTTCACAGGAACAGCAGTAAAGTCATTGATTGTAATGTGATCAGATACAACCAGGAAAAGTTTGGGAGAGAGCACAGACTACATAGAAACCAAAAGAACTGCGGATCCTGTAAATCAAAAACAAAAACAGAAGTTGCTGGAAAAGCTCAGCAGGTCTGCAGCATCTGTGGAATGAAACCAGAGTTAACATTTCGGGTTCAGTGACCCTTCCTCAGAGTTCCTTCACCCGAAACGTTAACTCTGATTTCTCTCCACAGATGCTGCCAGACCTGCTGAGCTTTTCCAGCATTTCAGTTTTTGTGCAGAATACATAGAACCCTGCAACTTCAGGCTATCATATATCCTTTGGGTAAGTGCCTATCAACTCGTGACCAGCAATCTTAATTTCATGCTGAGTTCTTCAACTAAAGTCTACTTTTACAGTGGTGCTGAGTATGGCCACTTTCTAGCTCCTCTGCATGAGGAACAATTCACATGGTACACAGTTATGTCCATTAATTTGAAAGCAGCCCCAAATGTTTACGTTCACATTTCTTTAAATCTAGTGGCGATAATGGATGTGGGAGTTGACAAGCATAAGGCCTTTTGTTGGAGTAACAATATCCAATCAACATTAAACTAGACCAGCAACAACCAGGCAGTCAGGCTTTTTTTTTTGATATGGACAATATCTGACCATTTCATACAAGAATGATTGATACAGACATGCCCATTCAGGTATCATCAGGTCAACCTAGAACAACAGAAAAATAAACTAGTCAGAGGATGTGACATTGAGGTGAACATACTCCAAGTTAATGTACTATAACATGATATTTGAACACATGGAAAATCCAAGATCATGAAGTAGGGATCCTTTATGCTACTTGGCATCAAGTCATTACAAATATAAATATAAACTAGGTTTAAACCAGGAAATATTTTCAGCATTGACATGGAATGAAGTTTGTAGTTCACATGAGGTGGGTTGTCTTGCTGTTCCTTCTTCCGATTGCCCCTCCTTCCTCCAAAGACACCTTTTTATCCCCCAGAGAGGATCTGTTTGACAGTTCCAACTGCCTTTCCTTATCACTATTGCCTGCTACTGCTACTCCAGTGCCATTTGCTGGAAGTTATGATGACATTTACATTCTAAATAGTCCATCATTCAGATCTTTTTCTTAAAAAAGAATAGATATGGCCTGGGGAATTCTCAATGTTGCATACCTTGGTTGATGATTCCAGTTGCTGTGACAGCCGATGTAATAACACAGTGGTAAAATTATATCTTCATCAAAACAGAGGTGTTAACTGAGCGATGCTTTTGAGTCTTAAGCAATGGCTGTATTGCCAACAATACTAGGGGGGAGAGAAGGTATATATTCCAGTAAGGTTGGCCAAAAAAGTAATGTTGTAATGTGTGTTTTGCAATTGAGAGAGCTTCAGTATGCAGGATTTGAAGGGACTGCAGCTTTTTGTGAAAGAAAGTAGAATTTAGAGAATTGGCTAGATTATATTCTGCTACTAGCAGCTTTAGGAGTAATTTATTGCTCTGGACTATGCTAGTAGTTTCTCCTCTAGTTGTTTTCAGCAGTGTGGATTTTCAATCCAAACACAGAGGAAGCCATAGAGCAATGCTTCTCAAATGTTTTCCCACAGTGACCCCATTTTGAGGCTTGAAAATCATCATGACATTTCAGTGAGAACTGTGACAGCAGTGGCCTGTTAGAATGGGAACACAGCTGATGTAGCTTGGCCTGGTCCTAATGGCAGCCATTACCAGCTCAGATGTCACTTGGTCTCCCAACCATGCTCACTTTGGGAAGCCCTGACTGAGAGCATAGTTTCATGTGAACTACTAGAAAGCAGTTCATAGGGAGCATGGAATACAGCACAAATATGGCAATAATACTCACAGATGTCACATAATACCTAGTAAGGATTTACAGGTTAGCGGGTTAGAAACCAGGGTTTTTTTTATAATTATTGTTGATGTTACTTGTTTGAAATTAACATTGTGTGCCTGGAATGAATGAATGGTAAAGCATATGTTCTTGAGGTACGAATGTTTTTAAAAAAATTGATCTGTAAGTGTTACTGGTTTCTACAGACTTCCACTTACATTGAACAATGAGAGATAGTTTAGATTTTCTTTTCCTTTCTGTTCCAATGAAGAGTTAAATTAGACTCGAAATGTTAACCCTATTTCTCTCTCCACCCCAGACGCTGCCAGATCTGCTGAGTTTCTCCAGCACTTTCTATTATATCTAATGTTTTATTTCAAACCTCCAGCAGACAGTATTTTGTTTTTATGTTAAACTAAATCAGTTTGGATAATGGAACCCAGCTGAGGAGAAAGCCCCATTTAGTCATTATAAACAACTAATCTGGAATTAGAGTTCATCAGCTAGCCATGACCATATTTAGTAACAGGCTGGTTTATGAATGGAGTTGTGGGATAGGAGATGCTAACTGTTGGTTTGAAACAAAGATACTGCTTTCCCAGAGTCAGATAGAATGTGAGTGATTAACTGTGAGAAGAGAACTCGTTGTTTTCTCTCCCTCTCCCCAGCCATTCTGCAATTGTGTGCTCTGACCATAGGCAAACTCTTCAACAGCTCCTGACTTCAGAGGAAATGTCAGGGATTGTCCATCAAGCCCTTTAACTGTCTCAACGTAGAATCTGGAAAAATCACAGTACAGCCTGAAACCAACCAGTGCATCAACCTAAAGGATCCATTCATGGTTGACATTCTCTTAGACACTCATAAACAATTTAAACAATGCCCACCCTTTGGCCTGTAAATCCTTGGATGCGTGTGGGAGTGCGAGTTGGCATGATTTTAGTTTGAGATGCTGGAGTGCAGTTCATAGGAGGACAGATTTTAAGCACAGTAAATAATATTACCCTTTTTTTAAAAAAAGAGCTTTCTTCAAATCTGTCTGTGTCTTTCATAGTCGCAGCACTTAAAACATTCAAATACTCACTAAAGTGACAGGCAAATTATTATTAGAATACCCATTGGGTCAACCAGGAAGTTTGTAAGAGGTGCAAAGAGAGAGGGACAATTCTCCCATTTCTGCCCTGGCCAGAATATTGTTGTAAAAAAGATACAGAAACTCTGGACAGCAAAATAGAAAATCTGCAAATATAATACCAAAAATGTGTGGATCAGGGGTGACATAATAGAAGTCTTTAAAATTTTGAGATGCTTTAGTTGAGTGGATACATATGTTTCGTGTTTGGGGACGAGCACAACTAGTGGCTGTCATCAAGAAATCCAATAGGGAATTCTGAAGAAAGTATTTGCATAAAGAGTGGTGATAATGTGAACTTGTTACCTCAGGAACTGTTAACAGTGAGTAGTATAGAGGCATTCAAGTGGTAGCCAGACAGGCATCAAAGGGAGAAGGCAATAGATGGTTCCAATGATAGATATGGATGAGAAAAATTAAGAACAGGCTCAAGCACAGCTTACACACTGTTCTTCTGTCTGTACATCTAGGAGACCTAGGTTCAAGTCTTATCTGTTTCAGAAGTGTGTAGTAACATCACTGAACAGGTTGACTAGAAAAGAAAAAACTTTTTTTTAAACACAGTCATGGACTGGTTGGTCAAATGACCTGAACTGTGTCTGAATTAATCTAACATAAAAGTTTTTTTTAACCAGTTTGCTCAGGGCAAACTGAACTGCAGGTTATAATCACACACGTAATGCATTATTTTTCCTACCTGGAATTCTGTTTCTTTCAGTCACTAAATCTCTTAACTTTTGGCATTAATCATTCCATTTGGAGAAGTTCTTCACTTGAAAGGATTTCTGTATATTCAATATATTTCCCTCTTAATATAATAGTGAAAAACCTACCATAGGATCGCTTACAGAGAAACAGATGATATGCTGGTTTCAATGACCGGAGTATTAAACCAAATCATAGACAATGCATTATCTGCCACTGACTTGGAGCTGTACTAAAGTTGCTTGTCATTTTAAGCAACCATAATCTAATTGATGTCATTAGGAACAGTAAAGTCAGAATGTATTTGTCTCATTAGGAAAATTAACAGATTAAAATGGGATTGCTACTTTCAGGTTGTAGCTCAGTGGCACCCAGTCTTTATGATTGTTTTACTTCTGTAACTATAAACAACAATGGAATACAATGCCATGCCCTGGCAGACCACATATAAGGGCATCATAGGATATGTAGATAGGGCAGGAAGATAGAATTAAGCTACTAGGTCTTAGATAATGGTATGGGTTTGAGGGCTACTTCTGTTCTTGTCTCTTATTTGTTTATATGTTCTTATGCTGTAGCAATTGTGAATTATCTGGGACTTCTTCACAATCAAATTCAATTCCCATTAAGTTTCTGCCACTCTTCCTCCAAAATGGCAGATCAAGAAATTTCCAAGGGGCTTACAAATGGTCATTTTTAATATATCGCTATCAAATTCCCATTATACTACTGAGGATTATTCAGAAGATATGCTGTATGAAGTGAATACAAGGTACCTACTGAAGTCAGTTGAAAGGTTGTTGATAAGCAATAAGTATTTAATATAAATCTTAAGAAAATACATGCAACTAGTGGTGGCATTTTATGGTTGTGCAATAATCTTTTGTTTCTTAATGCTGTTTGAAGTATGACATAGAATGTAAGATGTAACACTTGAAATATGACAGTAAAGCAGAATGACGACAATGTACTACATTATTATAGAATTTTCAAAGCAGCAAAATATCCCAAGATATTTCACAGGCCAATTATCAATTAAAATTTAACATCAAGGCATGTGAGGAGGTAATGGACATATTACCAAAACCTTGTCAAAGAGATAGGTTTTAGAGAGTATTCTAAAGGAGGAGAAAGAGGCAGAGAAGAGGAGATAAAGGACACATTCAATTACCCAATATTCCAGCAATGAGAATCAGGTATGTACAAGAGAACAGAATTGGAGGAATGCAAAGACCTTGGAGATTTGGAAGGCAGACGGATATTGCAGAAGCAGGGACAGCTGAGGCTAGGGAAGGATTTGAAAACAAGGATGAGAATTTTGAAACCAAAATGTTGCTAGACTGAGAGCCAATGTAGATGTGAGCACAGAAGTGACAGGCAACGAAGACTTTGTGCAAGTTAAACTATTGACAGAAAAGTTTTTGTATTATTTTACATTTACAGAGAGTGATAAATTAAAAGTGCACATATGGGGTGGAATTTTCTCTGCTTAGCAGAGTCTTGGGTCTTTGGACTTTATGTGGGTCCTCAACTCAATGATCTCTGGATTATGGGCACCTGGGCAAACTTCCCAGAGACAACATATTACTGACCATTTCCAGGAGCTATGTAAATTTAGAATGGTGTGTGGGCAGTGCAGGCAGGATGGGTAATCAGAATTGGGGATAGCCAGCAACTGCACTAGAAAAGGTGAGTACTGCTGATGTAGGTGCAAAACTATAGGAGTCTTTCAAGATGAAACACCTTCTTTGAAGATTTCTTGAATTGTTAAGCATGGCCACTGCTGCTGGGCCCTAAGAGTGTTGAGAAATCCACTTGACAGGATGGAGTGCAGTTGCAGCTATTGTCCTCTTACTCCAGTGGCTCAGGGTGGAGTGTGGGATGGGTTAGAGCAGGTCACCAGGAAGTGTATTCCAGTGGCTCAGGGTGGAGTATGGGATGGGTTAGAGCAGGTCACCAGGAAGTGTATTCCAGTGGCTCATGGTGGACTGTGGGATGGGTTAGAAGGTCATCAGGAAGTGACCTCCTGGCACAAGTCAAGATTTTATCTCAGTGACTGACCCATGCAGTATTGGGAGGATCCCAGTTACATCACCAACTTTTATCTGACTAGCACTTAATTGGTACAATTAACTAGGCAAAAGTGAGGACTGCAAATGCTGGAAACCAGAGTTTAGATCAGAGTGGTGCTGGACATCCGAGGAGCAGGAAAATCGACGTTTCAGGCAAAAGCCCTTCATCAGGAATAGAGGCAGGGAGCCTATCTAATGCTGCTGGGCAGGCAACCAATGCCAAACAGTTCAGGAAGCAACATGTTGGGGAGCAGTTCCAACACAAGGTGTCCTTAATGTTTCTGATGCCTTCTCCAAAGCTGTCTCCATGGGATCAGGAAGATTCCGTCCTGCACTTAACACTTTGACTTTATCAAGTTACATGTTTATTTAAATTTCATGGATTGGAAATTTGTTGGGAATGAATGTTGAATTCTTAAAGAATGAAGTCATCTTCAGATGGTATATCTCCAATAGTCATCTTCAGTAATCCCTTGATTTTATCCATGTCTTCAGATAAGTTTTCAAGTCTCCTGTTATGTTATGTCTTATTTGTAAGACTTGGCCCTAACTGAGCCACTTGTTGGAATTCTGTTGTTTGGCCAAATATGAATGCTCAGTTATCATCCATTACCAACAGAAGAACCTTAGTTATTATTTATTGGTTTAAGAATGTTTTGATTAACTTATTTAGGTGCAATTTAATAACATTTGTTCTATCCTATATGCATTAATATTATTTATTAACTTGTGTTTTAATTTACTTGATAATGTTTCTCTGTTAGAAAACATACAGTTGTAAGAAAACTGCATAGAATGTAACATGTCTTTCTTGACAGCAAGAATATTGGAAAAATTCACCATTAATAGTATTCATAAAGATAATGAAGATGTGAACTTTTACATTAGAATAGACGCACACTTCATTTTGTAATATTTTGTTGTTAAGCATAATAGCTAGCCAGAAAATAAGCTGCATCAAACAGTGCCAGCTCGGTTAAATTGACCCAGTTATCAGATCTGCACTTAAAAGCTTGGATTTGTGCTTTTAACATGAGGTAATCCAGGATTTTACTACAAATCAAGAGCTTCTGCTAAAATTTATCCCTCATACAAAGAATTATGAAGTGATGTCATGGTGTTGTTGCTCGTTTTCTGATGATGGTTGATTGGGAGATAGTTTTGCTGTGGTTTACAATCTCTTAGAATGTAACTGTAGTGTACATCTCAAAGGCATGGAGATTGTTACAATGTCACTTGTGTGTTTAAGCAAACTTGGATCATCCATCACATAAATAGACACATGTGCCTGTCTGTTTAAATAGGTACAGAATTCAATCTAAACTGGCTCTTGATTATTCATCAAATTCTGCAATATCAAAGGAGTTGCCCCTTAAACTCTCCAATGGAACAAAAGAAGTAACTAGCTCCATATGAAGATTTTGTTTTCAGAAGATGAGGAACAATAGAACACTGAGACTATTCGCCTAGTGCCAAAACTTACATAGGATACCCTTTCACCAAGAAACCAGAAATTTTGATGACTATGCATTGTTCTAAGGGCTATGATTACTTTTTAAAAATAATCAGTTGGGCTGCCACCAACAAGGTGCACCCAGGCTAATCTGAGTAGTGCAGAATGAAGCATAGTGTTAAGTATGATAATATTTTGAAATTTAGAAAATGTTTGGCATTGAGTTGCTCACTTCTACCATTATAACTCAGACAACATGAGGTTTAAGAGCCTACTGGATTGCAAATAGCAGATGTGGCTTAATAATGCATCATTTTTGGGCCCTTTCCAATGTCCTGCTCCCACCTCCCCCCAATGTTTCACAAAACTTGCATTCATAATGGCAGCATTGGGAATGCTACAAGATTACACTGCTTATTAAGTCATAGCTTCCATGAAGGAGAAGAAAGGAATTTGATTTATATAAATTCTACAATTCAAAGTTGTTTGCAACCATTGAATTATTGTATTCACTGTTGTTATAAGGGGAATACAGCAGCCAAGATCCCACAAAATCCGTAGCCAGTTAATCTCTTTTTGGTTGAGGGAGGAATATTGGCAAGAATATCCATAGTTCCTAATCTTCAGTGACCCTGTGGGATCCTTAACATCCATCAGAATGACTGGAAAAGACAAATGGGGACTTGTTTTTTGATTTGATTCAAAGGCTGCCACATCTGAAAATCCCTTAGTACTGCTTTGGAGGGCTACCTAAATACATCCGCTAAAGAACTGGGTTGTGGCTTGAATCCATAACCTCTGTCTCAAAGGAAATAACACTAGAAATTGACATCTAACCTGACACTGAATATATTTTCTGGAACCTTTCTCTGTTTAACAAATTATATACAATCAGGCACTCAATTTCTTTTCCAAGGAAAATTTCCTGTTATAGATTCATTCTGCAGACCGCTAATAAATAATCCTGCCACACAAAGCTTATACATCTTCAAACTGAAGTTTGAGGTATAGCAGATCAGTGAACTGGAGGTAGACAACATCGTGTCTAATCAGCTGTCTGTTTTGATTCAGTTTAAGGTGCCAAGTTATTCCAGTTGCTTGGAGCTGGGTTCTTGTTTGTTTCGTAGGCAAGGAAATTCAGTTGCAGCCAAATAGAAAATAATATGTTTTGTCATTATCCTTGCAATAGTGACCTAAGAAAAGGTTGGATAGCAATGACTTAAATGTTCATGATGACAGTGGCAAGAGCTTGACATGTAATGGTGGTACAGAAAAGCAGTGCATTCCTCAATTTCAATAGTCCAACAGAAATGTTTATAGTAGAAGATATGCTGACATCCTTTAATCTCCTCCATGAAATGTACAACATTCCCTTATTAAATTCACAATTGGAGAAGCAGCAAATGCTAGTCTGGACTGTGAATCGTATTTCGGATGGAAGACCCTTTGAAAATGTGCCCAATTTTCATGCCTTTGGATGAGGAAGCATTCAATTATTTAGGAACTAGCTTTGGGGCAGAGAAATTGTGGGAATGTGAACTGACAGCATAAAAATCCCCAAGCAATAGTTCTGGCCGTGAATAGCATGACATGCCATTCTCAAGTACACTACAACAATAAAAATGTCTAATCTTCCCCCTGCCAGTTTCTGTGTATTAACATAACATGCTCTGATGATTTCTGAATAATTAACGTTGTTGAGTTTACAGTAATGGAAAGCCAAATACTTAACAGAACAAAGAAATGTATTTGATTTTTCTCTTTTTTGAAGTGTGTTGTGATAACTTTAGTGTGATTGAAGTTCCCTTCAGAGATTCATAGATCAAAACACCTTGATATAAATCATTATGAACTTGATGGATTAAATCAGAACAACTATAATAGGAGTTAGTGTAGAGGATTAGATTTATTCATACACCTTCTTTAGCACCTCATCGAATTTACATTTACAGCCATGTTCTGCAGTATGGTCAAATTTGCTTTGGATGTCATGATCCTGAATTTAGAAGTATGTGTGTGTCCTGAGCAAGTGTTTGTTGTGAAGTCATCCATTAATACAATTGAAATGGACTGTTAATTGACTATCTTCACAATCAGTTACAGGTGGTAATGAGGGAAGGGGGAGGTATTTCCTGAGACACGAGGGCCAATGAGAGGTCCTACAGTATCAGTCAGTGAGCAACCCCACTGAAAGAGATGGGTGCTGTTGAAGCAGAAAAGTAAGTGTGAGACCAACATTGGAAGCACTTTTGACAAACTGTTGTGAACTTAAACTTAATGAAAGGCACTCAGCATGAACAGGATAGTCAGCCAGATGATTTTTGGGAAACGCAATTAATTTGTAGCTTCAAATTCTACTTTTAATCCCACCTAAATTCCACAAGCTATCTTGTGGCCTCAGGCGACTGACTGTGTGGAGTTTGCATGTTCTCCCTGTGTCTGCGTGGGTTTCCTCCAGGTGCTCCAGTTTCCTCCCACAGTCCAAAGATGTGCAGGTCAGGTGAATTGGCCATGCTAAATTGCCCGTAGTGTTAGGTAAGGAGTAAATGTAGGGGTATGGGTGGGTTGCACTTCGGCGGGTTGGTGTGGACTTGTTGGGCTGAAGGGCCTGTTTCCACACTGTAATGTAATCTAATCTAATCTAATCTTGATAGGCTTTGAGCCCATGCCCCAGAGCTTTGTAGCCTTTGAGTTACTAATCGACAAATACGAGCACTGCACCTCCTTAAACCTATAGATTAAACTAGGATTGTGTTTCCTGGAATTTAGAAGGTTGGGGAATGATTTGATTGAATAGATAGTGTAGGTAGAGAAACTATTTTTACTATTTGGGAATTCTGTGTCTAGGAGGCATAGTCTAAATGGGCGAAAGTGAGGATTGCAGATGCTGGAAATTAGAGTCGAGAATGTGGTGCTGAGAAAGCACAACAGGTCAGACAGCATCGAGGAGCAGGATTCCTGATGAAGGTCTTTTGCCTGAAACTCCTCCTCGGATGCTGCCTGACCTGCTGTGCTTTTCCAGCACCGCACTCTCGACTCTAATCTCCAGCATCTGCAGTCCTCGCTTTGGCATAGTCTAATTGTTAGATCTAGACCTCCTCCAAACAATTGGAAGTTTGGAAACACCTCCACATGTAAAGGGTGGTAGAAGTTTGGAACTCTGTTCCATAAACAACAGTTAATTCCTGGTCAAATGATAATTTTAAATCTGAGACTGATCATTTTTTGTGAACCACAGATGTTAAAGACCATGGGCAAAAACAAAATTGTGGATTTAGGTCACAAATCAGCCATAATATCACTGAGTGACACAGCAAATTGAAGGATATAAATGATCTGTCTCTGTTTCAGTGTTATAGTGAATAGCTTTACTCTGATGACACATTTGTAGAAAGACTCGTGAGTGCAGGCAAGATGTAAAACCACATTTCCAAGCATCTTTATGCCATTAATTGTTTATTTTAGTAATTTTCAGGTAGGCAGTTATCTACCTGAAATATACTGTGTATGACATCATATAATCATATCATGTCACTATGTTAAAAAGAGATTGGCTTT
Organism: Chiloscyllium plagiosum; assembly: GCF_004010195.1. Taxonomy (NCBI): domain Eukaryota; kingdom Metazoa; phylum Chordata; class Chondrichthyes; order Orectolobiformes; family Hemiscylliidae; genus Chiloscyllium; species Chiloscyllium plagiosum. The sequence continues at coordinate 40,071,796 of NC_057716.1, forward strand.
TAAAATAATAGAATTCCCCTAAAACTATTAAGTGTACTGAAATACCACATACACTGTATCAGTTCAAGAAGGCAGCTCATCACCACTCACTGACATTGCCAGTGACCCCAACATGAACAAGTGAAAACATATGAACAAGTGAGTAGGTATATGAATAAGGTATCATTGTCAGACATGGAGCCTTGTCATTACTTCAGGAGGGAAGGTTGTGTCACCACCGCTTGGATCAAGTGTTACCTCAGTCTTTCCAGTTTCAATAACTATCTATATAGTTTTTCTGTAATCTGCCACCTCAATTAAAAGCTTGGCACACAGGTGGGACAGACCAACATTTAAAAGAATTTTAGTGAACATTTTTATTGTATCTTTTCAGGGGACAAACTGAACAATTTTGTCAGAAGTTCAACCCTTTGAAACAAATGTTCTCATTTTGGTGCTTATTTTTAAAGAATCAACATTTAGCATTCACTTGAAATGAGGTATTTTATAAATGGAATATGTAACCTGATATGATAGTTTAAAAAGTTTTAATGCAATATCTTTCTTATTCAGATTAAGATGCCTTGTGAAGCAAATAGAGAAAGGTGAGATTAATGTGACCGACTTAAAGAAAAATATCGAATATGCAGCCTCTGTGTTGGAAGCAGTTTACATTGATGAGACAAGGTGAGTTTCTTTTGTCTTTTAATTGAAAACCCATATGGCACAGTGTGCATTTGATTTATGTATATATATTAAAACACAATTTGTGTACGCATTGATAATTATTGCTAACCTCCTGCTTACAATTCAAAGAAAATTTTTTTTCTATTTGTTTTCTTGTCCTATAGTTTCAAGTAATGTTTTCTGTTTTCTTGCCTATGAATATCAAGAGATTATGCACTCTCATTCTATTTTCTCTTTCCATTTATAACTAATTGATGGAAAGCCAAGTGTGGGATGTGCAATTTGTGTGCTGGATGCCCTGAAGTGGAATATCTCCCTTTTAAATTCCTTTGTGTGCCATTTTAGTGCACCATTTAACATTATTCCATTCAATTCCTGTCTGTGCTATTTTGTTAAACTAATTTAATTAGTCCAACAACTGTATTACCAGGAAGAGTAGCCAGGAATTGCAGCAGTGTGCTATAACATTTTTTGATCTCGTTATTCTGCTAAAGAAATAAATTGTGTAGAACTAATTAAACAGTGCACTAAACCATTTCGAGAAAAAAATACATTATTTGTGTGTCAATATATTAGGACTCATTTTTGCTTTTGCCGTTGATAGAAAATGAGCATTTGTACAAGCTGCTGAGGTTTCTATATAACTGAACTTCAAGCAAAGAAAAATTAGAAGGGGTGTATAACAGATAGCTGATCCAAAACCATCCATTTTCTACAATCATTGAAAGTTAACTCAGCCTATTTTGTCAAAACTCATGATATGTATTGTTCTGCTATGTATTATCAAAAAATGAGTTGCTTATCTCTGAAATTTATGTGGGTAAGATGGTGTAAAAGAACTTTTCACCGCTCTGCTGCACCTGCTAAAATTAGTTCTAGAATTTTCTCAGTCTTGAAGAATTTCTATGTACATATGTATATATCTGGATTGATTGGCAATCAGGCAATGAATTAGCTGCTGATAAGTTTCCCATACCTTCACTGCATGAGAACCCCAAACCAATAGCTTAGTTCTAACCTAGCTACAAGGAAGAGTAGCCAGGAGTTGCAGCAGTGTGCTATAACATTTTTTGATCTCATTGTTCTGCTAAAGAACGTTTACAGACCTGAGGTAAGTAAATCATTAACTTATTTCAGAAACATCTTAGTATACACTCATCTAGTCACAAAACTGCAAGAAAGAACACAATCATATAACATTTGCAATAAAGTACAGTCTCATGGGCATAGCATACAGTGACATTTGGTAGGACTCTTCTTCAGAACTGGAGACTCAAACAGTTAACTTTTTTTTTCTCTCCACAGATGCAGTCAGACCTGCTGAGTTTCTCCAGCATTCAGTGTGTTTGTTTCAGATTTCTAATATCTGGAGTATTTTGCCCTTATACAATAAGACTTAACCCCTTAAAATACGTTGTGTCCAAAGCTGCTGATTCTACTCATTGTAATACACCATCCCCCACTTCTCTAATTACAATTTCAATTTTAAAGGGACTTCCATTGTGGCAGTTTCACTAGTCTAACATGTTCTCAGCATCTTTAGAGGTTTTTGGGAATTTACATCCTCTATATAGTCTCTCAGACTGTTGGGCAGAAGAATTAACAGAAGACTTTAGCTCAGCATTCAGTCTGTCATCTGGAGCTCTTGGACAATACATCATCATTGGTCTATTTGACGGGGTTGGACTTTGCGGCCATTAGCTTCTGTCTAAAACCTTGTGCATGCCCAGTACCATTTTTGGTTCAAATGAGGTAGTACTGCAGATGCAAAACCAAACTGACTGTGTGGTTGGAGATCTGGCACGCTGTGTGCTTTGTGACATTTGGCACCGATTTCTATCTTACTGGAATAGCACTCATTCTGTTTCTCCCTTGTTTCAAATATACATCTTGTACAAGCAGCATGAATGTTGTGGGAGAGTCGAGAGTTGAGTTTTAGGTTTTCTTCCCACAAAGAATTTGCATTGAGCTAAGTCATTTGGGAATGGAGCAATAACTCAAGTGCAAATTGAATGTCATTGTTTTCTTCAGCAAGGCTTTCACTACACACACTTCTCTTCCAGTTTCAGCATTAACTTGAGGCTATCTTGGAGAGCTAGAGGACAAACCTCATATGATGTTGTGAGTTCTTTAATGTATTCGTTGGAAAACTCTGGTCCATTGTCTGAAATTACAAGATGTAAAATTCCATGTGTTGCAAGTACTCCTTCACTGATTCAAGACTATGACTCTGCAGTTGCTTGACTTCTATGTATCTTGAGTAGTAGATTACCACCATCAGGATATTATAATTTAAGTGTTCACAGTCATCCATCCAAAGACTTCTTCATGGTCTTGATGGAAAGAAAAATTATATGAACTGTTACTTTGTCTCCTGACAATGAATTCCATGAGTAATAAAATTTAATGTCATCTCTTCTAATGATTTTGAGAGTCCTGGAACCAAACAGAATATTTTACTCCAGCTCAACTTCCTGCGATATCCAAACGCCCCTGCTGTAATCATTGCATCAAGTCTTAGAGACTGTCAGAAAGATCAATCCCTTGGCTTAAATGAGTAAATCATTCACTACACAGAGGTATCCTTTATTTTTGTAATATTGTCTGAGAATGGGAATTTGTGGCATGTACGCTAGCCAACATTTGACGCAGTATTCTCTGACATGAATAGATTTTTCATCAGCTTTCTATGCATCTGTGGTTTCAATCAGTAACTGGATTGTTACTGGTGGAGTTGTACTTGTTATTAATGTAAAGGTTTCCAACTCTTCAATAGAATCCATGTCTCCATAGTCAAGGTTTTCCACAGGGACATTTAACTAAGAGCTGCAGTAGTCTGCTGTTTCTCTCAACGAGGATATCAGTACTCCAGCAGTTTCTGCTTTGATTTTTAGTTTTGACACAGAAACGCTCTCTGTATCATTACTACCGTCTCTTTCATGGATCTTGCTAACTTTTGAGGATTTTTGGCTTTCTCTGTGCAAGCTTCTAAATGTGATAAAGAGTGTAAAGTAATACTACTTTCTGCAAAAGTGAGATGAGCCGTCTTTTGCAAAATTATTTTCACCTCTTTTTTTTTTTTCTATAACATCAATATCAGTTAGTTGGGCAGTTCACGCATGCTTTTCCTGTCTGCTGTATTTTTACGCAGCCATCATTCTGCTTTTAAGTGCAACACTTCACCGCATTTTTAGGATACGATTCTCTACATCACCGCAAATCATCAATAACGTTTGCTTTCTGACCTCAGCTCATCTGCTCAATTGAATTGCCCTTATAAATGTTAAATAATCTCTTCATGCCACATGGCCAGATAATGCCTCATCTGAGACTCTGACAACAACTCTGCCTTGGATACACTCTTCTTTTAGACTGTCTCATTGGAACTATGAGTTGACATGTCCCAAGGTTGCCAGTGAAATAGTTGATGCACTGGTTTTAATTTTCCAAAACTCATCAGATTCAGGAAAGATTCCTTGAGATTGGAAAATAGCTGATGTAACTCCTGTATTCAAAAGAGTAAGGAGCAGAAAACAGGAAGCTACAGGTCAGCTTAATATTTGTCACAGGAGAAATGTTATTAAAGATGTTATAACAGAGCACTTAGATAAATTTAGGGTAATCAGGCAGAACCAACATGTGTTTTGTCAAATGGAAATTATGTTTAACAGATTTATTGAAGCTCTTTGAAGAAGTAACTTGTACTGTAGATAAAGAGGAACCAGTGGATGTGGTTAAGGGTGCTTAGATTTCCAGAAGATATTTGATAAGATGCTACATCAAAGGTTACTGCGGAAATAATAGCTCACAGTCTAGGGGATAACATATTGGCATAGATGGAAGATGGACTGGCTAAGAGGTCTTTCTCAGGCTGATGTCACTAGTGGTGTGTCACAAGAATCAGTGTTGGGGCCTCAACTAGTGTAATAGAGTCATAGAGATGTACAGCACTGAAACAGACCCTTCGGACCAACCTGTCCACGCCGACCAGATATCCCAACCCAATCTAGTCCCACCTGCCAGCACCCGGCCTATATTCCTCCAAACCCTTCCTGTTCATAAACCCATCCAGCTGCCTTTTAAATGTTGCAATTATACGGACCTCCGCCAATTCCTCTGGCAGCCCATTCCATGCACGCATCACCCTCTGCGTGAAAACGTTGCCCCTTAGGTCTCTTTTATATCTTTCCCCTCTCACCCTACACCCTTGCCCTCTATTTCGGAACTCCCCCATCCCAGGGAAAAGACCTTGTCTATTTACCCTATCCATGCCCCTCATGATTTTATAAACCTCTATGTAGGCCCCAGCCTATTCAGCCTTTCCCTATCACTCAAATATTTCAACCTGGACAATATGCTTGTAAATCTTTTCTGAACCCTTTCAAGTTTCACAACATCCTTCCAAGAGGAAGGAGACCAAAATTGCACACAATACTCCAACACTGGCCTAACCAATGTCCTGTACAGCCGCAACATGACCTCCCAAATCTTGTACTCAATATTCTGACCAATAAAGGAAAGCATACCAAATGCCTTCTTCACTCTCCTATCTACCTGCAAACTTACTAACTATATACCTCTTATGCTCACATCCAAATCATTGATATGAATGATGAAATGTAGTGGACGCAGCACTGATCCCTGTGGCACTCCACTGGTCACAGGCCTCCAGTCTGAAAAACAACCCTCCACCACCACCCTTTCTCTTCTACCTTTAAGCCAGTTCTGTATCCAAATGGCTAGTTCTCCCTGTATTCCATGAGATCTAACCTTGCTAACCTTCCTCTCATGGGGAACCTTGTTGAACGCTTTACTGAAGTCCATATAGATCACATCTACTGCTCTGCCCTCATCAATCCTTTTGGGTACATCTTCAAAAAACTCAATCAAGTTTATGAGACATGACTTCCCACGCACAAAGCCATGCTGACTATCGCTAATCAGTCCTTGCCTTTCCAAATGCATGCACATCCTGTCCCTCAGGATTCCCTCCAACAACTTACCCACCACCGACGTCAGGCTCACCGGTCTATAGTTCCCTGGGTTGTCTTTATCCTCTTCTTAAACTGTGGCACCACGTTAGCCAACCTCCAGTCTTCCGGCACCTCACCTGTGACTATCGATGATACAAATATCTCAGCAAGAGGGACAGCAATCACTTCCCAAGCTTCCCACAGAATTCTAGGGTACACCTGATCAGGTCCTGGGAATTAATCCACTTTTACGTGTTTCAAGACATCCAGCACTCTGTAAGATGTCACCATCTATTTCCCTACATTCTTTTTTTCTTCCATGTCCTTTTCCACAGTAAACACCGATTCAAAATACTTGTTTAATATCTCACCTATTTCATGTGGTTCCACACAAAAGTCGCCTTGCTGGTCTTTGAGGGGTCCTATTCTCTCTCTGGTTACCCTTTTTTCCCTTTGAATTATCCTTAACTCTATCTGCCAAAGCTATCTCATGTCCCCTTTTTGCCCTCCTGATATCCCTCTTAAGTATATTGCTTTTATATTGATTTAAGGATTCACTCGATCTATCCTGTCTATACCTGACATATGCTTCCTCCTTTTTCTTAACCAAGCCCTCAATATCTTAAGTCATCCAGCATTTCCTATACCTACCAGCCTTTCCTTTCACCCTAACAGGAATATAATGTCTCTGGACTCTCGTAATCTCATTTCTGTCGGCTTCCAATTTTGCATCCGTCTCTACGAACATCTGCCCCCAATCAGCTTTTGAAAGTTCTTGCCTGATACCATCAAAATTGGCCTTTCTCCAATTTAGAACTTCAACTTTTAGATCTGGTCTATCCTTTTCCATCACTGTTTTAAAACTAATAGAATTATGGTCGCTGGCTCTAAAGTGCTCCCCCACTGAACCTCAGTCACCTGCCCTTTCTTATTTCCCAAGAGTAGGTCAAGTTTTGCACTTTCTCTAGTAGGTACATCCACATACTGAATCAGAAAATTGTCTTGTACACACTTAACAAATTCCTCTCCATCTAAACCCTTAACACACTGGCAATCCCAGTCTATGTTTGGAAAGTTAAAATCCACGACCATAACTAACTTATTATTCTTACAGATAACTGAGATCTCCTTCCAAATTTGTTTCTCAATTTCTGTCTGATTATTAGGGGGTCTATATTATAATCCCAATAAGGTGATCATCCCTTTCTTGTTTTCCAGTTCCACCTAAGTAACTTCCCTGGAGGAATTTCCAGGAATATCCTCCCTCAGCACAGCTGTAATACTATCCCTTATCAAAGATGCCAATCCCCCTCCTCTCTTGCTCTCCTTCTATCCTTCCTGTAGCATTTGTATCCTGGAACATTAAGCTGCCATTCCTGTCCATCCCTGAGCCACATCTTTGTAATTGCTATGATAGCCCAGTCCCATGTTCCTAACCATACCCTGAGTTCATCTGCCTTCCCTGTTAGGCCTCTTGCATTGAAATAAATGCAGTTTAATTTATCAGTCCTACCTTGTTCTCTGCTTTGTACCTGCCTGCCCTGACTGTTTGACCTGCTTGTTTTCTCAAGTATACCAGTGTCAGATTGATCTCTTGTACAGGTCACGTCTACCCCAAAAGAGATTCCAATGATCCAAAAATGTGAATCCTACTGCCATACACCAGTTCCTCAGTCATGCATTCATCTCTTCTATCCTCCTATTACCTGCCCTCACTAGCTTGCCGCATCGGGAGTAATCCAGATATTACTACTCTCTATATTCTCCCTTCAGAATCTCATCCTTTTCCCTTCCTTTGTCGTCGGTTCCAATGTATACAATCACTTTCTGCTGGGTCCTCTTCCCCCTTGAGAACATTCTACACCCTCTCTGAGACATTCCTGATCCTGGCACCACTTACAATTTATATAAATGATGTGGATGAAGGGTTCAAAGATCATAGAATTATACAGCACAGAAAAAAAGCCCTTTGGCTCACTATGCCTATGCTGACCAAAGTACACTAATCCCATCAAGTACTCAACCAGATACTTCTTAATAGCTAAATGTGTTGTTGATACAAGGATAGGTAGGAAAGTGACTTGTGAAGAGAACATTTGGGGCAGCTCAGTGGTTAGCACCGCTGCCTCATCGTGCCAGGGAACTGTGTTTGATTCCTGCCTTGGGCGACTGTATGGAGTTTGCACATTTTCCCCGTGTCTGCGTGGATTTCCTCCGGGTGCTTCGGTTTTCTCCCACATTCCAAAGATGTGCAGGCCAGGTGATTCGGCCATGCTAAATTGCCCATAGTATTAAGTGTATTAGTCGGAGTAAATGGGTCTGGATGGGTTCTCTTTGGAGGGTTGGTGTGGACTTGTTTGGCTGAAGAGCCCGACTCCACACTGTAGGACATCTAATCTAATCTACAAAAAAACATATGGAGCTCAAAATGTGAAGTAGATCAGTTAAGTGACTGGGCAAAGATTTGGCAAACGGAGTACAATGTAAGAGAGTGTAAATTGTCCATTTTGGCAAAAAGAATCTACAGCACAAGTTACTACTTCAAAGAGCTTCAATAAATTGGTTAAACATAATTTCCATCTGGACTGAGAGGTTGCAAAGCTCTGATGTTCCGAAAGATCTGAGTTGCATGAATCACAGAAGGTTAGTATTGCAGGTACAGCAATTAAACAGGAAAGCTAATAAAATGGTATGATTTATTGAGAGGGGAATTGAATACAAAAGTAGGGAGATTATGCTTCAGTTCTACAGGGCATTGGTGAGACCACATCAGGAGTATTCTGCACAGTGTTGGTCACTAGATTTAATGCATAAGAATTATTTCAGAGAAGCTTTACTAAACTAAAACCTGGATTAAGTCAATTGCATTATAAGAAAGACTCAACAGGTTTGGCCAGTATTTTCTGGAGTTTAAAAGACATAACTTAATTGAAAATATGACAGGATTCATCGATGGTCAAAGGGCCTCTTCTGCGCTGTATTTTACTGTTTCCTCTTGTGGGAGAATCTAGAAACTAAAGCTCATAGTTTTAAAAAAAGGGGCTTCCACTTCAAACATTTCTTTTCTTGAAAGGTTATCAGTCTTTGAAATTCCCTTACTCAAGACTCATTGGTCTAGAATTTTTGAATATTTTTAAGGCAGAGATGGATTCCTGATTACCAAAGGGATGAAAGATTATTGGAATATACAGGAATGTAGAGTTCAGGTTAAAATCAGATCAGCGATGATCGTATTGAATAGCAGAGCAGGGTTGAAGGGCTGAATGACCTTTTCTTGTTTGCATGTTTGTAAGTCTGTACAGATCATTGATAAAAGTATCAACACTTTCCCCACGTCACTGAGTACACTTGTTAAATTTAGCCCATGAGACAATGTTATTTTTTCGCAGATTGATGTAGGCATGAGTGTCATATCAGTTGCTCATACTTTCTTTGTTGACCCTGTCCCTGGCTAGGATACTGGCTGCATAGCTATCCACTGAGTACAACAGTGCACTGACCTGTTTACTGCTTGGCTTCACCATGAATCTAAATACAACATGCTACCTGGCCAATTCAGCTATGTAGGAATATATTACTGCAGATGTTGGAATCTGTACTGATCTCAACAAATGCTGGAGATCACAACAGGTCAGACAGCATCCATGGAGAGAGAGAGCTAGCTAACATTTTAAATCTAGATAACGCTTCATCAGAGCTGAAGTAAAGTGTGGACAGGACAGCATTAATACTCTAGGTTGGGCTAGGGGGAGGGTTACTGGGGGTAGTGGATGTAGGGTGCCGGTGCAGAAAAGATGTTAATAGTTCAGATTAAGTGATCGGAATGTGAGAATGGCAGACCAATGGTGTATCTCCTGCCAGACTTGAACAAACAATGTGGGAGGGGGGGAGGGGAAGGACATGATAAGCTAAAACAAAGAAATCTTCACAACTTGAAGGTGTTGAACTCAATACAGAGGAACCTTGATTGTCAAGGTTGGGGCTGGTGTTGGATGGGGTTGGGGGCGCGGACAGGGGCGGTGTTGGATGGCATTGGATAGGTGGGCAGGGTTGGGGGCCAGGCAGGGGCGGTGTTGGATGGGGTTGGGGGACGGGGTTGGGAAGTGGGTGGCGGGGCGGAGGCTCGCACACGGTGTGCTGTTGTCTCGTCTCCTGAACAGGGAGTGGACTTAACAGAAAACTCCAAGCCCCAGAGGAAAGGCATTGAATCAATTAACCAAATAATCAATTATCCGAACGAAATAGTGCTCCCCCATTTCGTTCGAATAATCGAAGTTCCTCTGTATTAAGTCCAGAAGGCAATAAAGTGCCTCGTCTGAAGATGAGATGTCATATCTCCAGTTTGCGTTGTGATTCACTGGAACACTGCAGCATGCCGCGGACGTACACGTGGACATGTGAGCGTCTTGCAGATTATGGAAGTGCTGTCCATGAAAGAGGCTTAAGAACAGGATATCAAATGTAAAATCTTCCAAGTTTATTGATGGTATTAACACAGATGACAAAGAAATTTGCATTTAATGCACTGAAATAATGGTAAAATATTGAAAGGAACAGTTGGGAAGAATACTGAACAAGAAATGGACTGGAATTTATTATCAAAATATAATTCAAATGATAAATTCAAAGCGCGGGCACAATTTACTATAAAGCAAGATAAAGTGTGAAGAGGGATAAAATCCAAAGGCAGCTGCTTTGGATTAATATTTCTTTAGAAGGGAGTAACTTTGGGTTGAAGCTTTATACATTTTTTTTTCTTCGTCAGACGGCTCTTGGACACTGAGGATGAACTCAGCGATATCCAATCAGATTCCGTTCCATCAGAAGTCCGGGACTGGTTGGCATCCACCTTCACGAGGAAGATGGGGGTGATGAGAAAAAGGCCAGCAGAAAAGCCCAGATTTCGCAGCATTGTTCATGCTGTTCAAGCCGGCATTTTTGTCGAGAGGTAAATGAAAGTGTATTTGCAGTGTTGTGGTATTGCTTTTGATTAATACCTGTAATTTGTAAAAACTGAAAGGTAAAGTTTAATGTTGCTGTTTTTAAAATTGTTGTTGAATGGTTTACATTTACTCTAAAATGCTCGATGATTTTCAATCTATTAAGAAGTGCAGTTTTGAGATTGTAAGAAATCTATTCTGTCTGAAGAACTACACCAATAATTATTTGTGCTAAATATACACATGAGCATTGTGAACAGGATTGTAAAGGGCTATTTCCATAATCTCGTAGAGTGGCAGTCAGAGAACTGGGTCTGTAGTTTTAGAGCTCTACCTCTGTTTTACTCTCTGTGACTGTGAGAAAAGTAAACTATTCACATCCTCCTGACTTCTCAACCTGACTACAAGGCTTTGATGCTTTTGGCCACATCATCCTCTTTCAATGCTGCTCTGCCAGCTGTACGTGACCTTTCATGCCTCTTTTCAGTCTTATTAATCAAATCATAGGCAGATAATCACCTTTGATGTCTTTACCTATCTGCTGACTTCCGGTGTCTCCAAAGGATCTACCCTCTACCCTTCATTGCTTCTTATCTGCATGTTACCCCTGAGGAACATAATCTAAAACTATAATGTCAGTTTTTACATGGACAATGACAACACCAAACTCCACTTCACCACCATCTCTCTCTACCCATTCACCACGTCTCTACTCATCCACTGCCTCTAAATTATCAGATTGTTTTTCTGACATCCATTATTTCATCAGCACACATTTCCTCCAATGCATTGTCTGATGCTGAACCTAATTTCTGACCACTCTTGGGGGAATCTCGAACGAGAGGACATAATTACAGAATAAGGGGATACAGTACTCATTTACAACCGAGATGCAAAAGAATTTCTTCTCTCAAAAGGTAGTGAATGCTTGGTAATTCTGTATCGTAAGTGTTGTGGAGACTAGATCACTGTAAATATTTAAAGAGGAGGTAGATAGAGTTTTGCGATATGGAAGAGTTGAGGCTTGTGAGAAGCTGATATGAAAGGGGAGTTGAGGTCTGGGCAGATCTTACAAAATCAAAGAGTGTGGAATTCCTGATAAAGGGCTTATGCCCGAAATGTCAACTCTCCTGCTCCTTGGATACTATCTGGCCTGCTGTGCTTTTCCAGTGCCACTCTTTTTGACTCTGATCTTCAGCATCTGCAGTCCTCACTTTCTCTTAGATCTTATCGAATGTTGGAAAGGCTTTCAGGGATGAACGTCCTACTTCTGTTCCTACTTCTTATGTTCTATTACTCTAAAACTGTACACCTCTCTGCCTCTCTTTGCTCCTTTAAGTTGCTTCCTAAAATTTGTGTTGTGACCTCAATTTTAACATTTGTTCTCCAGCTTTGACTTTTAACAGATCTGTGGAGTAACTTGAGGATGGTTTATTGTGTTAAAAGTGGCATATAAATGCTAGTTGTTATTGTTGATTAATCACAGCTCCCTGCTGAGGGGTATAAGCTTGCAGAATTTAATATTTAAACAGCATTTACATGTCATCTTGTAAAATATCTCATGCAGTGCATTTTGGGTACCTGTGACTGCTGTTATGAAGGAAAATGTTGCTCCAAACACCTCCATCTATTAGCTTACTCACTTGGAGTTATTCATATGCAGTCCTAGATACACATAATATTTTAATCTTTCATTGGAAGTGGGTGTTCCTGTCAAGGCCAGCATTTGTTGTCATTCTCTAATGGATTGCTTGGCCATTCGAGTTAAGAGTTAACTACATTGCTGTGGATCTGGAGTTACATATCAGCCAAAGCAGGTAAGGATGGCAGATTTCCTTCCCAAAAGAACATTCATGAAACAGATGGATTATATTGAAAATCGATGGTAATTTCCTGGAGCCATTAGCTTTTTATTCCAGCTTTATTCAATGAATTTGGGGAGACAATAGTTTACTGTTAATGTCTCTGTTAATGTTCTGAGAATATAGGTTTGAATCCTACCATGGCATTTGAATTCAATACAAATCTTGAATAAAAGGCTTGCTAAAGGTGACTATGTAACTGCTGCTGATTATTCTAAAAGCCCATCTGCTTCACTAATATTCTTTCAGAAAGAAATCTGCTTTCCTTACTTGGTTTGGTCTATATGTGACTCTAGATCCATAGCAACATGGCTGACTGTTAGCTAGCCCCTGGGCAGTTGGGGATGGGCAATAAATGCTGGCTGGCTTAGCTATGACACCACTCCCCTGAAAGAATTTTAAAAAGGCATTTTACTAATTGCCATGGTGTTAGTTGAACCCACGTACCTGACCATTATCCTGAACTTTAGGATTAGTGTTTCACTGATACTGATACAGATACAATGGGTTAAATGGGCTCCTTCTGTACTGTAAAATTCCATGATTATATGATGTTACTAGCATGGCACCATCTCCAATTCAGGTGATGTTCTTATTCTCACTCCATGTTATCAATATCATATCCAATATGAATGACATGAAAAACAGAAGTGGAAGCCACAGCCCAATTTATTATGGCAGAAGTGCTAAGGCTGACGTGAGTGGATTCCCCCAACTGTATATATCTAACCAAGATAGAACCGAGCAAGTCCTGATCTTTATAGCTTATTACTGCACTGAATAATGCATTCTTTGAGTGAGCTTTCAAGGGAGCTTGTAATAATTACACATGAGGCTGAAGTTCATGAGTAAATATTGAGTTGGTTTGTCAGGGAGTTGGAAATCTCCACAAATCTTTAAGGTGGCAAACAGGATCTAAATTGGGAGTTCTGCCCCCTTTCCCAGCTCGAAATTTTTAATAGTGCAAGAGAAGAGTACATACAGTGTGTAGCTGTGGTACGCCGAATTAGGCATCTCTTAGCGCTGGGAGAAAGTGAGCACTGCAGATGTTGGAGATCAGAGTCAAGAGTGTGGTGCTGGAAAGGGACAGCAATTCAGGTATCATCTGAGGAGCAGGAGAATCTATGTTTCCGGCATGAGTTCTTCATCAGGAATCTCTTAGTGCTTCCTAATCTTCATGATTTTGAGGTAGGCTCTCAAGAGTTTATTGTTCATCAACCTTCAAGAGTGTGAACAACCATAGTAGGGATGAGGGAACTATTGAAAGATAACTTCAGTAGGTCTTTAACAGGTCCCTATGTCACCCATATTACTCTACCCAGCCCCAGTGGCCTTTCATATCCTCTCTTTCAGCTCACTATACTTCTGTGCCCATAATAGGTACTCGTAACAGAGCAAATTAATTCTTTAGTAACACTAGTAGAAAAGCTTAAAAAAGAGCTATTATGACCTTTTTTAGTAATGCTGTTACCCAAGTCTCATAAAATTTCAAATCAACCACACCTTTAAGGTGTCAATAGCACCAACTACAAGCATATGCTACCTCTTTATCTTGTGTAAATAAACAATGGGTCATTCACAAAATAGATTTAAGAAGAAGCTGCCAGTAAAGCAATGTTTCCTTTGTGTACAACCACTTGAACAAACTAATGGATGTCTGGCTCAAAACCAAGTCTCCGTATGTATGTTTGACTCGTGATGCTTCACAGGCAGGTGAAATGGATTTCTCCGAGCTTCATTGGAAATTCAGTCATTCTGCCCATTTTGCCAAACAATAGAATACAGGTTTGCTGAGATCCTTTAACAACATTAAAAAGTCAGCACATTTTCATTACAGCCTTCACTGGTGATTGAAACTTTTTTAAATAGGCAGAACCTGGCAGATGTTGGGCCCTCAGTTTCTCGTATAGTTGATTGTGTTGCTAAAGTGCTCTTTGTAGGCACAATGCAGTTTCACTAATTGTACAAATAGCTCCATCTTTAAGATTTGAAATAGAGTCACTATCTTGAGTAAGCCTTCGAGAATTTCAATTCTGTTTGCCCTATGTGCTCATCTTCTCCGATGTGTACTTTTCTCTTTTTTTAACTCAGTCATTTTGCTACTTTTACATTCTTATATCCAATGGAAACAACTTTATCCTGCACCTTTATGTTCTTTTTTTTAAACTGGTGTCCCTCTGGGTGTCCCGCCCACCCTCCGAGGACCCCTTCTCCCACCTCCAACACACTCCATCCATCTGGACACCCCATGCCAGTCTATTACCCGGCCTCGATCTCTTCATTTCCAACTGCCACCAGGAATTAATTGCCTCAACCTGTCTATCCCCCTCCCCCACTCCAGCCTCTCACCCTCACAACGTGCAACCCTCCAGTCCCTCTGCTCCAATCCCAACCTCACCATCAAACCAGCGGACAAAGGGGGTACAGTGGTAGTTTGGCGCACTGACCTCTACACTGGTGAAGCCACATGCCAACTTGAAGACACCTCCTCCTACCTCCCCCTCGACCATGACCCCTCCCCCCCATCACCAAACCATCATCTCCCAGACCTTACACAACCTCATCACCTCAGTAGATCTCCCACCAACAGCCTACAACCTCATAGTTTGGGAACCCTGCACCACCCGCTTCTACCTCCTTTCCAAGATCCACAAGCCTGACCACCCCTGGCCAATCCATTGTCTCAGCACGCTCCTACCCCACCGAACTCATCTCCACCTACCTCAATATTGTCCTATTTCCCCCCTAATCCAGGAACTCCCCACATACGTTCGGGACACCACCCACACTCTCCACATCCTCCAACACTTTCATTTCCCCGGCCCCCAACACCTCATCTTCACCATGGACATCCAATCTCTCTACACTCCATCTGCCATGAGCAAGGCCTCCAAGCCCTCCGTTTCTTCCTCTCCTGAAGTCCCTACTTGTACCCTTCCACTGGCACTCATTCGTTTGACTGAACTGGTCCTCACCTCAACAATTTCTCTTTCGAATCCTCCCTCCAGACGAGCGGGGTAGCCACAGGTATCCGCATGATCCACAGCTATGCCTGTCTCCTATTTTGGCTACGTAGAACAGTCCATCTTCTGGAGTTACACCGGCACCACTCTCCACCTCTTCCTCGGCTACATTGATGACTGCATTGGCTCCACCTCATGCTCCCACGAGGAGGTTGAGCAGTTTATCAATTTCACCAATACATTTCACCCCAACCTTAAATCCACATGGACCATCGCTGACACCTCCCTCCCCTTCCTGTGCCACACCTCTCCCTCACCTCCATCCAAGGCCCCAAATGAGCCTTCCACATCCATCAAAATTTCACCTCACATCCACCAATATCATTTATTGTATCCGTTGCTCCCGATGCAGACTCCTCGACATTGGGGAGACTGGACGCCTCCTCGCAGAGTGCTTTAGGGAACATCTCCGGGACACCCGCACCAATCAACCCTGCGGCCCAACATTTCAACTCCCCCTCCCACTCAGCCAAGAACATGTAGGTCCTGGGTCTCCTCCACCGGCACTCCCTCACCACCCGACGCTTCATCTTCCGCCTCAGAACCTTCCAACCCCAGGGCATCAATGTGGACTTCACCAGTTTCGTCATTTCCCCTCTCCCCACCTTACCCCAGTTCCAAACTTCCCGCTCATGTTCTGTCCCACCTATCACTCATGTCCTCTCCCACCTATCCGCTCCACCCTCCTCTCCGACCTATCATCTTTACCCCTTCCTCCAACCACCTTTTGCACAGCTCCTCAGATGCTGCCTGACCTGCTGTGCTTTTCCAGCACCACTCTAACCTTGACTCTAATCTCTAGCGTCTGCAGACCTCTCTTTTGCTCTGTCAGCTCAGTTGGCTGGATAGCTGGTTTGCAATGCAGTGTGACACCAACAGCGTGGATTCAGTTCCTATTCTGCCTAAAGTTACCATGAAGGACCATTCTTCACAACATCTTGCCTTGCTCAAGGTGTGGCGACCCTCAGATTAAACCATCACCAATTATCTCTGTCTAACGAGGGAGCACCCCTGTGATCCAATAGGACTATGGAAACTTTATCTCTGGCTATCTATTTAAGGTGGAACCAATACAGTTAATAGTGTTTACCTCTGATTGTCAGAACCATAATTTCCAACCTAAAGTTTTCAGTTTTTCAAATCACAGAAATATTAGACTTCTAATCTAATACTTAAGCATCAAAGTATGAACAGAAGCTGCTGGCAAGGAGCAATACTTGCAGAATAGGGCATAGGTTAGAGGATCAGCCCTAGACCATGCTAGTACACATGGCCTGATTATACTTGGCTATGATAATTTACCTTTATTACAGAAAGGGCTGAGGAATTTTCAATAAAGATGCAAAAAACCCTGTAAGTGACACCTGAATTGTGTTGGCATATTTTATGTTTTGACTACGTAAATTCAAATTGGCATTATTAAAACATTGATTTGCCTCCCTTCATTGTAGGTGTTGAATAGCAAACTGTATTTTCAGTCTTTTTCTATTTATTCAAATATTTACATTTCAACATTATTTTTCCTTATTTAGAACAAATTACATGTCATGTAGGCGAAGCAGTAATGCACAAAAAAATCTTGGAAACATTTACCTTAACTCTAAATATTGGTAATGGAGTAAATGTTTATTCAAGTCTTGAGACAGACTGAGAAAAATAAACCTTATTTAGATTATCTGGTTAATCGTATTAGAAATAAAATAACTAAATCTCTAAATCTGTTATATAGACACACGTTCTGATCACCAGCAAGATTCATCAGGGCCAAAGTCTTTCTTTAAACATATTCATTCATTTGAATATTCATTTAAGCATTTTAAAATGACTGCTGGAAAGGGGCAAATGTTTAACTACCTAAATCATATTCCCAGTACTGAATGATGTAAAAGCAAATTCTAACCACAGTGTGATCAAATTCCTAATCAGCTTTTCTTTTCAAAGTAATTGTAGACTGCTGCAACAGCACCTCCCAAATCCATGACTTCTATCTCTTAATAAAACAAGGCAACAGATATATTTAAATACTATCACCTGCAAGTTCCACTCCAATCTATAGGTTGAAACAATGTCATCGTTCTTTTGCTGTTGCTGGATCAAAATCTTGCAACACTTTTCCTACACACCATGGGCTGCAGCAGTTCAAGAAGACAATTCAACACCATTTTCTCAAGGGCAACCAGGAATTGGTAATAAATCCTGCCCACACCCCCTGAACAAGAAACCTAAGGCATGGTCTCACTAAATAACTAAACAGTTTAAGCAGTAATATCACATACCCCTGTTTCAGTTTCTCATGTTCTATGTTCTTTAGGGAATTAATGGAAAGTTCAGTTAGGCTTATGTCTAAACTCAAGAAGATCATAATCATAGAAACAGACATATATCATGGAAACAGACATTTTGGTCCAACCTGTCCATGCCAACCATAATCTCAAACTAAACTAGTCCCACCAGCCTATGCTTCACCCATATACCTCCAAATATTTCTTATTCATGTACTTATCTAAATGTACTTTAAACATTGTAACTTTACAAATGTCCACCTCTTCCTCTGGAAGTTCATCCCACAAACGAACTACTGTCTGTGGAAAAAAAAAGGTTCCTCATGTCTTTTTGAAAATTTTTCTTTCACTTTAAAAACATGCCCCTAGTCTTGAAATCCCCACCCTAGGAAAAATACACCAGCCACTCACTTTATCTATATCCCTCATGATTTTATAAACCTCTGTAAGATCACCCCTCAACCTCCTATGCTCCAGTGAAAAAAGTCCTGGCCTATCCTGATAATTTTTATAACTCAAACTTTCCATTCCTGGCAACATCCTGATAAATCTCTTCTGAACTCTATTATAATTGATAACATACTTCTTATAGCTGGGTGACCAGAATTGGCACAGTTCTTCAGAAGAGGCCTCACCTGTACAACCTCAACATAACATCCCAACTCCTATAATCAAAGGTCTGAGCAATGAAGGCTTATTCTATACAAATATGGACAAAATCTAGATATATTGAGGTTAGTACTAACTAAGCTGCTCCTCAACATTTCTGATTTCTCAGAGGAGTAAGACGTCATTGTCTTGTCAAGTAAAGCTCCAAATGGCAAAGACATGACTCATCTGACATAACCAGGTATAATTCCCAGCTTTTTACAGATGTGGCTACAATTTTCCCTCCGTTTATTTGTTGCTTCTCCTTCCACCTGTCATGTTAGTAATAATGGTACATGTACAACACTTGGCCACCACCACAATCAATACTTCCTGTTTTCAATTTCAACAACCTTGAAAATCCAAAAAAGATGGTTCACTTTCAGCTATTTATGATATCACCTCAAAACCAATATATAATCGTAAAATGTAGGCTGTTTTTTTTTACAGTCAGTAGAGAAGAACTGCACTTTACACATAGCCAGGAAAAGAAAAAAAACCCCATAAAGCTCTGTTGGCAGATTTCTCTTTTCCAACATATCAGTTTGAATATGGCACACTGTTATGGGGATCTCCAGTCAGCCAGCAACAATGATGTCATCAGGTGGGGTAAGCAGCCAATCCCATTGACGTATTCTCACCAACAACAAAACTTGTAGTTAAAGTCAGTGAGTGTTTTGACTGTTGCTTGTAAAATTTACAAGCAACTGAATTAAAGATTGGGACTAAGGTGGAGGCCAAAGTATAATAAAGGCACTTCCAAAAATTCAAAAACTGTGTTATCATAATGGTAAAGTATAACTTTCATCAAATAGAAAAATTGTTATTTTTGCAACAGTGAGGCTGCCTTGGAATAGTTAAGAACTGAGACGTCTTTTAAAAATCAAGCTACAGCTCATTCAACAAGGTCTAAGTTTTCAAGAATTTCTACATTAGGCCCAAGAGCATTAGATTGAATGTTTTTGTTAGTTCAACAATTTTCAATTAATTGCACACTTGGGGAATCATAATAACTCGATCTATGGGGAAGTATAGAATGACTAAAAGCAGCTTGTACTTTTCTGCATTTAACTGAATATGTGCAAACACCAGAAACTGCTGTCAGTGTCAGGAGAGTAATGACGGGAATGTTCTCAGGTTCCTTGTCATTAATACTACAAAATCCAGGCTAAGGAGGAAAAGCTTTGGTGAGACAAAGAAAAACTGCAACTTAAGCAATGAGCAAGATGCAGCAAAACATTAAGAAGCACATTAAAGAACTCAAAATGAATTCTGAATCTATGTTCTGCCTTTAAATTCCTGCTTCAAACTAGATTCTAGATTCTAAATTGTCCATTTTGTTTGTGAGGAACTAATAAACTCGATGGATCATCATCAAAGGCATTGTGGTCCCAACTATAAAAAGGGAATTTTATTTATTACATTATGTCATACATGCAAGCTGTGCAACTACTTACTCTCCCCTCTGCGACTCACACTAGTATCAGTTGGAAAATCAAGCAGTTTATGAGTCACTCACATTTGATTTAAGACCCAGGTTGTTAACATGAGCACACTGTAAGATCTACCATCTTAATATCACATTACTAGCAGTCCTTAAGTCTAATAAGTGCAAAATTTATAAAGGTAAAAATCAGCAAAAATAGCTGAATAATCTTCTCAGCAGCCCACATGATTGGCACCACATCCATAAACATTTCACCGCTGATAGTCAATAGCAGCTCTGTGTACCATCACCAAGATGCACTGCAGAAGTTCATTAGGGCTCTTTAGCCAGAACTTTCCGAACCCATGATTGCTACCATCTCAAAGGATAAAGGCATCAGATAGATGAGAACACCACCACCTGCAAGTTCCCCGCTGAGCCACGAACCACTGTCGCTGGGTCAACATCCTGAAACTTCCTCCCTAAAGGCATTGTGGGTCGACATATGCCACATGGATTGCAGTGATTTAAGAAGACAGCTCACGATCACTTTCTCAAGGACAATAAGGGAAGAGGAATAAATACTTAGCCCAGTCATGAATTAATATAAAAATAATTGCATTACGAAAAGAAATGGCCATCAGAGCTTCTTATAAATGGAAAAATATAGAAAAGTATGAGTTTTATTTCAGGGTTGTGTTACTGAAACCTGTTGTCAAATATATACTTATCATTTTGATTTTAAGGATGTACCGAAGAACATCAAACATGACTGGACTGACTTATCCATCAGCAGTGATATCTGCTTTAAAGGTGTGTAACACAACAGTTTTAAAAACTCTGACAATATGAGATTAGTTAAGCATTATGTCTAAATTTGACATTTCTTTTCTTTTTGCAGAATGTTGATAAATGGTCATTTAATGTATTCGCCCTCAATGAAGCCAGTGGGGACCATGCTCTGAAGTTCATGGTGCACGAGTTGTTCACCCGATATGATCTTATCAATCGCTTCAGGGTCAGGAAACTTTCAAGTTTAATATATAATTAAAACAAAGCAATTTATTTTCCAAATCATTGGCCAGAAAATGTTAATTGAATCCAGTACATCTTAACGTATCTGTATGCGACTGCCCATCAAATAAATATTTCTTTGTAATGTATTCAGTTAGAATTTCTAGTGAATAACAATATTGATTGAAAATAACCTACTCATTTTGCCACTTATAACAATTGTGGTTTGCATGATGATTCAGAATTGTCTGACATCAACTCCCACTGAAAGATTAGATCCCTATCACTAAATGATTACTTAATCACGAACACCACATATCATAGGCTACAATGTAGATGAAGTTAATGATATTTTCTGTACATTTCCCTCCTCTCCAAGTTGTGCGGTTCATCCTTGTTTACCGTGTAGGTGAAAAATAATCAAATAACACATGAAAATGAATGCATCAATACTGACCATCATTGCAATCTGTAAATTTTAGTGAGTGGAACTGCAGACCAAGGAAGCACAAGAAATATGAAGGCAACAAATAGAAAATGTTGAGCCAAAGGAAGAATTTTCTGCTGTTTTGTTTTCCGATCATCCACTCCCAAAATCATGACCAGATGTGCGAAAACCAAGGCTGCCTACTCCAAAATCACATATGCAAATCAAATTCTCTACTGCTAACACTTTGACCTGAGCAAAATTTAAGCTGTTACTACATAAATAAAGCTTTATTGAGTGTTGATGTACATAGATCACATCTTGATCACAGTAGGAAGTACCAAAAGTATTAAGATTATCATGTCTTGAATATGCTGGGTGGAATTTTCACTCCCCCAGCCTGAAGAAAGTGGAAATGGAGTTGGGGAGGGATAGTAAGAAATTACAGGGAGCTGCATCAGAACATTTCCTGAATGCATTCCTGTCATTAGAAGCATTTGGAGTGAATTGCCTAACAACTGAATAAAGTAAACATTGCCAGAGTCCTACTGGATCATAGTTCTGCTCTCTCATTAGAGAGAGATGATTGGTGATGGTTTAACCTGAGGGTCACCACAACTTGGGCAAAGGGAGATGTTGAGAAGGAGTGTCCTTCCTGGTAAACTCAGGCAGTGTAGGAACTGAATCCATGCTGTTGGTGTCACTCTGCATCACAAGCCAGCCTTTGAGCTAACTAACCCCTGCATGTACTCTACAGAGACAGTCTATCAATTTGAATAGTTAAGGCTCCAAACAGTGTTGTGAATAAAGGAGTAGTAAGTTTGCAGATGACACAAAAAAAATTGGTGGTGTAGTGGACAATGAAGATTGTTATCTCAGAATACAACAGGACTTTAGTCAGATGGGCCTAGAAGTTGCAATGGAGTTTAATTTTGATAAATGTGAGGTGTTGCATTTTAGTGAGGCAAAACAGGGCAGGATTTATATACTTATTGGTAGAGGCTTGAGTGTTGCTAAACAAAGAGACATTAGAGTGCAAGTTCATAATTCCTTGATGGTGGAGTCACAGGTAGATAGGGTAGTGAAGAAGGTATTTGGTACACTTGCCTTTATTGGTCAGTGCATTGAGTGTTGAGATATCATGTTGTGGCTGTATAGGATGTTTGCTGGACACTTTTGGAATACTGTGTTCACTTCTGATCTCCCTACTATAGGAAAATGTTCAACTTGAAAGGGTTCAGAAAAAATTTACAAAGGTTGGAGGGGTTGAGCTATAAAGAGAGGCTGAAAGGTTGGGGCTATTTTCCCTGGAATATTGGAGACTGAAGGGTGACCTTATGGAAGTTTATATAAACATGATAAGGTGAATAGCCAAGATCTTTTTTCTCCCAGGGTGGGGGAATCCAAAACTAGAGGGCATGGATTCAAGGTGAGAGGGGAAAGATTTAAAACTGACATAAAGGGCAACATTTTCACACAAAGGGTTGTGCATGTATGGAATGAGCTGCCAGAGGAAGTGGTGGAGGCTGGGACATTACAACATTTAAAAGGCATTTGGATAGGTATAGGAATAGGAGGGTTGTGCATGTATGGAATGAGCTGCAGAGGAAGTGGTGGAGGCTGGGACAATTACAACATTTAAAAGGCATTTGGATAGGTATAGGAATAGGAAGGGTTTAGAGGGATAGGAGCCAAGTGCTGTAAAATGGGACTAGATTAGGTTAGGACATCTGGTCGGTATGGACGCGTTGGATCAAAGTGTCTGTTTCCTTGCTGTACATCTCTATGACTCCCATTCTGTCTGATGTTGTGGTCCCAAAGACCAAGGAAAATTCCTGCCTATTATATTGAAGAATCTGAACAACCACATTACCAACAGTTCTTCTGGGTTTTGGGTTATCAGACTGACCAGATAGGTAGGAGAAAAATTCAATTTTACCTCCTTTGAATTATTGCAACCATTACCCTGTGCTCACTCTTAAAGCTGGCATTTTGAAGACTCAGTAAGTCTGTAGACAGGCGCCTCAGAGTTACCATTCCTGGTGTGGAATGCTGTTACTTAATGATCACTAGGAATTAGGATGAGTTCAGCTGAGAGAAAAAAAAATCTATATGTCCCAACATTCCATATTCTGCCAACAAAGCAGGAGATGTAGAATTTCTGTCCTCTTGTCCTTCAGTTTAATTTGACATAATAGTAGATCATTTTGTAATAGTCATAGGGAAGTAAATCTGGGTCATATATATTATAAGTACATGAAACAGTACTGGTCAAGAAACAAAAACAGAAATTGCTAAGAGAAACTTGGCTGGCCTGGCAGTGTCTGTGGAGAGAAAGCAGAGTTAATGTTTTGAGTCGAGTGACCCTACTTCAGAATCCTACAGAACAGAGGATAGTGGTGGAAAGATGCTTTTCAGAATAGAGGGTTATGATTAGTGGTGTTCCACAGGGATCAATGCTGGGGCCCCTGCTGTTCGTGGTCTACATAAACAATTTGGAGGAAAACGTAGCTGGTCTAATTTGTAAATTTGTGGATGACACAAAGATTGGTGGACTTGTGGACAGTGAGAAGGCTTGTCAGAGATACAGGAGGATATAGCTCAAGTTGGAGGCATGGGCAGAAAAATGGCAGATGGAATTTAATCTGGGAAAATGTGAGGTGATGTTTTTTGGAAGGTCAAGTGCAGGTGGAAATTATGCAGTGAATGGCAGAACTTTTGGAGGGTTGATATGTAGAGAGATCTGGGTGTGCACGTCCACAGACCACTGAAGGTGGCAGTGTAGGTGGATAAGGTTGTATGAAAGGCTTAAGGCATGTTTGCCTTCGTTGGAAGGTTCATTGAGTATAAGGACAGGCAAGTTATGCTGCAGCTCTGTAGAACTTCAGTTAGGCCACACTTGGATAATTAGGTACACCACACCACCAGAAGGATGTGGATGCTTTTGAGAAGGTACAGAAAAGATTTACCTGGATATTGCCTGGTATGGGGGAATTTTACCTATGAAGAAAGATTGGATAGACTGGGTTTGTTTTCACTGGAATGCAGAGATTGAAGAAGTTTATAACATTGTGATCAGCATGGATAGAGTGGAAAGAATGAGGCTTTTTCCCAGGGTGGAGGGGTCAATTACCAGGGGACACAGTTTCAAGGTGGCTGGGTGTTTAAAAGAGATGTGTGAGGCAAGTTTTTCACATAAAGAGTGGTGACTGCCTGGACTGCGCTGCCAGAGGAGGTAGTGGAAGCAGACACAATAGCAGCATACAAGAATTTTAGAATATCCCTTATTGTCAGGTGTACTCAAGCGCAGTGAAAAGTTTGAAATGTCACCCCATATGGCGTCGCCTTAAGTACAGAACTTAGGTACAAAAGTACCTGGGTGTATGCACGAATAGGAAGGGATTAGAGTCATAGAGATGTACAGCATGGAAACAGACCCTTCAGTCTAACCTGTCCATGCCGACCAGATATCCCAACCAAATCTAGTCCCACCAGCCAGCACCCAGCCCATATCCTTCCACACCCTTCCCATCCAAATGCCTCTTAAATGTTGCAATTGTACCAGCCTCTACCACATCCTCTGGCAGCTCATTGCATACACGTACCACCCTCTGCATGAAAAGGTTGCCCCTTAGGTCTCTTTTATATCTTTCCCCTTTCCCCTTTCACCCTAAACCTATGCCCTCTACTTCTGGACTCCCCGACCCCAGGGAAAAGACTTTGCCTATTTACCCTATCCATGCCCCTCATAATTTTGTAAACCTCTATAAAGGTCACCCCTCAGCCTTCGACGCTCCAGGGAAAACAGCCCCAGCCTCTCCCTATAGCTCAAATCTTCCAACCCTGGCAACATCCTTGTAAATCTTTTCTGAACCCTTTCAAGTTTCACAACATCTTTCCGACAGGAAGGAGACCAGAATTGCATGCAATATTCCAACAGTGGCCTAACCAATGTCCTGTACAGCCGCAACATGACCTCC
>NC_057716.1:40098580-40142100 GCF_004010195.1 Chiloscyllium plagiosum
TAGTGTGCTTCCAATTAAACCTGTTGGACTATAACCTGGTGTTGTGTGATTTTTAACTCAATTTCTTTACTCATCCAGCATTCCCTATACCTACCAGCCTTCCCTTTCACCCTGACAGGAATATACTTTCTCTGGATTCTTGTTATCTCATTTCTGAAAGCTTCCCATTTTCCAGCCGTCCCTTTACCTGTGAACATCTGCCTCCAATCAGCTTTTGAAAGTTCTTGCCTAACACTGTCAAAATTGCCCTTGTTCCTGTACTGTATTGTTCTTTGTTGTTTGTTCTTTGTTCTGATTGCAGCCAGGAAAAGGTAGTTGTTACACAGATGTCCAGCAAGATGGGGGAGGCAGGACTGGGAGTGGACAAGTGACTGAATGGGTGGAGATGGACACCACTGAGAAAGAAAGAAAGTTTGGCAGACAAAGGGATGATTAATAATAAGCCAGGCAAGGAGAAGAGTTGATAATTGGGTCCATACGTAGGTGAAAATCAATCGGCTGTGCTTCCCTGGCTTACTATCAACCATCCCCCTGTTTGCATATCTTTCTTTCTCTCTCTCTAGCTCTGCCTCCACCCACCCATTCACTACCCTTTTCCAAACCCCAACCCCCATTTCCTGCATACGGTATACCGTATACACCACCTTTTCCTAGCTACTATTGGTTCTGAAGAAGGGTCACTGTTCTCAAAATGTTAATTCTGCTTCCTCTCCACAAATGCTACAAAACCTACTTAGTTTCTCCAGCAACTTCTGTTTTTGTTCCAGGTCTTCAGCATCCGCAGTTCTTTGTTTTCTTTTAATGCTGGTTAAGGTTTCACCATTGTAGTGCAGAATCAAGTGTTGCAATATTTGATGAAATGATTACTTGCATAATGATATATTGGAGCAATTTACTCTGGAACAAGTCATTCTCGATCTTTAGAGTGGTCTGCTTCCAGGAGATTGACTTAAGTCTGCAAAGTATTGTTATGATGTGAAAATGTTTTCCATCTTTAAGACAATATAGAGAAGAAGGAAGTTGTTATAAAATTAACTGTTTTGGTCCCGTTATTGGGTGTTTTTTGTCTTTGGTTTGAACCAGCATATACAATGTTGTTGTTTCATCAAAACAGAAAGCAGTTCTTGCTGCATAGCTCAAATCACCAGTATCCATTTATAAAGCTAAATACTCCTGACTTAGTAGTGATAGAAAGTAGAACTTGCATTTATATAACACCCTTCACACAGTCAGGACCCTGAATTGCAAGTAATTCACAATCAGTGAATTACTTTCCTGAAGTATAATTACTGTAGTAAAGTAATGTGTAATTCAGAACTAGGATTTTTTTCCACAGATTTAAAATTGATTCACTGCACAGAGGATTATCAAAGGAGAAACACACACATCTGGACAGTGATGAGAGAAAACGCAACTCATAGACTGGAAACTATTAAATTATCCACCACATTTTCAATAAAATCAATAAAAATTAGATTATTTTCTGTTTTAAGTGAGGTATCCCTATAGGGCGAATGTAGAGTTAATGTAAATAGCTAAGGATTTAGAATGGCTCCTGTACTAATGTGTGACACAAAATTACAATTTTTAATAATCTATGACAACAATCTGAAGCTACTTAATACATTCATGCAAACACACAAAATTGTTAATGTAAAATCATTAACTATTAATCAGTCATTAACCGTATACAGCTGGACAGCAAAATAAGCCAAATATTACAGCATTTTTTCCAATGCAATACACTGTAGGTTTGAAAAAAGTTAGAAGTTTTGTAATGTTAATGTCTTTGAAAAAATATTTGTCCATTGGCCAATGTTAGTTCATTGAACATTCAAATTAAAATGCAAAGTGTGCAGTATTTTAATTGAAAATAATTAAATTAACATTATCGAAATTTGATTAAATTATGTGCATTAAGTATAATATAATATAAGTATTAACATTTCAATACATATTTGGAATAGATTTCTTTACATAAAGTAGAATAATATGTTTAAAGGACATATCTGAGTTATTTATTGATCAATCATACATTTGAAAGACAGACAACAACTATTCAAATCTTTGATAATTGACAATTTATTTGATAAATTTAATGTTTTGTGATATATATATGTAATTCATAATGTTATCTCACCTCTTGACCTCGCTTAAAATACTTTTTCTCATTTAGATACCTGTATCTTCTCTCATGACTTTTGTCGAAGCCCTGGAGTTGGGTTACAGCAAGCACAAGAATCCTTACCACAACTTAATCCATGCAGCAGATGTGGCCCAAACTGTGCATTACCTAATGCTCCATACTGGCATTATGGTAAGAGTATGTTAGTATGGAGTTATTTTGTTTCAAACGTGGCATGCATATAAGTCTGTATTTGATATCTTCCGGCTTTCAGGGACAGTTTTGACCAAAAATGTTGCTGGAAGGTTGCCAAAATATTCAATGTAAAACCTTTCAAATTACAAACCTGTTATTGGCGTAGTATTGACACACAGCATTCTGAAAGTGTGGCATCAGAAGCAAAATACTGTAGATCTTTTCATTGGTCATTCATGATTAGCATACTCATCAAAATAATATTTATGGTTGCTAAGTTCTAACTAGAAAATGTTTTCCAATGATTATGTTGTTCCTCTTCAGCAGGAAGTGATCTTTAGTTGTGTGGGAGACAAATTACTTCATAACTGACTATAAGAAACTACTCCCAGAGAGTCAGATTATAGAACAATAAATGAGTATTAAACAAATTTTACAGGATTAACCTTTAATCCATAGTTAGCATCTGAATAGTGTTGCCTAAGCTGCAATTTCACAAAAAGTTCCTGTTTTAAAAATGTTAAACAATCTGGGTACTTAAGTATGTAATGTTCTTGCGCAAACAGCCTGCTGTTCTCTTCACAGATGTTCCATCTTAAATATACAAATAAAATAAACAAGTCAGTATTCCTCTAAAATGGCTCAGATTGTTTGGAAGATGAGTCATATTTGATTTGAAGCATTAACTCTGTTTCTCTCTCCACAGATGCTGCCAGACCTGCTGAGTTTCTCCAGTGTTCTCTTTGTATCAGATTTCCAGCATCCACAGTATTTTGCTTTATTTCAATTGTACAGAACTCGAGGTTGCCAAAATGAGCAACTGATGCAGTGACTCCCAACTCAAACAGTGATTTCCCTCCTATGCACAAGAAAGGTCTTTCAAGTCTCTGTGTCTGATTTTCCAAAGAGAATTGTGTTACATCTTCTCATATCAGCTGAATATTGTTTTTGACTGTTCCTCAGACTGTAACCTTTCTGTTACAGCACTGGTTTACAGAACTGGAAATTCTAGCCATGCTTTTTGCAGCTGCCATTCATGACTATGAGCATACAGGAACCACAAATAACTTTCACATTCAAACCAGGTAAGGAGCAATATCACATAGTATCAGGAATAAAACTTCCAAATGAATTTTTAAAACAATATCATCATACACCAAATGAAATACTCTTCAAAGTGGAAACCTTATTGAAAAGTATATTTTACCTTCTATGCTGTTTAATTGAACTACAGCAGATCAGGGTGTTGAAACTTCGTTAACCAGGCAGTATTGCATTGACCACTTTATCAACCTATTTAAAATGCAACTGTGTTGAAGGCAGTGGAATAACATACTGTATGGGGAGTATAATAGACAGCTAATTCAATACTGTCCATTCTGCATTATCACCTGAAACAATTTTTTACTGCACCATTTGCAATAATTGAAGCTCAGAAAATGTCAGGAGATATATATTTAAGCCTTTTGCAATTCAAAAATGTAACATTATTTGTACAATTATTTTGGATTGTAAAATTACTTTGGATTTTTTTGTCTTTAACCTAATCTGTTAATTAGACAACCTGGAACCAATCTATAGAGTATAACATCTTCCAGGTGTTTATTTCTGCTACTTTGTTGAAATTCAATTGACTCTTAACTATCTCCTAAAATAGCCTAACTGTCACTCATTGCATCAAACGGCTAACAAATCTTTTTAAAAGCAGTGGAACCAGACTGGCAACCTTATTATTATTTGTACAATTTGTGATGACCTCTTGTCTCATTTAGACTGCAAAACGAACAAGAATGCGACATAATTCTGGAAATCTGCAAAGAATTCAAGTTTCTTGACAGTTTTCAATGGACTAATACGTAAAGGAACTGCATTCATAAAACAAGAGGGAAATGAATTTTTTGCAAGACAGTTTTCAGAAGTTTCCAAACGTGACATTGGCTGTACCTTAAAGCCTGATCCTACTGTATTACTTGACAAAGCCTGTGATAGGAGTACAGAAAAATAGTCCACTGGCCATATTTGCTTAGAACCAGAGAGTTGCTGATACAAGTTACACCAAAGGCAGATAGCATTTCTAACAGCTCGTTCTATCACCACGTGCAATGAATTTTTGCAAAACAGCTGTCAGAGAGGTGTTTGGCTCACAACTTTTTATGCAAAAAGACATATGCAGGTTTCTTGTCTTTGCCAATGTGGCAGGAGTACACATCCGCCATGGAATCAATGCAGGTCAGCCCTTTGGAGCCAGTTATATACATTTTATTCAACCCATTCAGACATGTTCTGATATAACTTTGGCTTGCACTCAGGCCTCCTGGCTCAGACAGGGATGCTACAACCGTGTCACAGTTGTACAGATGGAAAAGACCAGCTTCCAATTTTCTAGTTTACTAGTTGTTAGAAACGAAAATCGCTTCTCAATAATCGCTCTAGACAAATTCAGGAAAACAAAGTTTTATTAACAAGTCAAGTCTGCAGAATTGGGCACCCTTGAAGAAAAGGCGCGCTGAGGCTTACAAAGTCTCTCATTATATACAGTACAAGTCCCTCCTCTCCTTGGCTCTAACAAGCCATGAGGTTCACATTCTTAAAAACATCATTATTCTTATCACAAAGTCTGCAACAAATGTCTCCAGAGTCTCTAAAGTTGTTGTTTTTCTCACCCTGTAGTCTTATCAGTCAAAGACTTCAATCTGTAACAGATGTCTCTCGAGTCGTTTCCCTATCCTGGAGTCTTATCAGTCAAGGACTCATCCTTCCCTGCCTGTGTTAATGGTTTCATCAATCAAGGGCCTGTTTGTTTTTACTCTGCTCACAAATTGTCAGCATTCTGCACAATTTAAACTATTCTACTTTTGAGTATATAAAATGTTCTAGAAAAGAAACAAAAGTTTTGTCTTTTATTATAGATCAGTCTGTGGTCCAGGCACATCTTAAAGTTTAAACCGAAATTACCTCTCACACTAGTGCAAGAAAATAAAAACCCAGCTTGCTTTACTTCTGTGAGAATTTTCTCACTTGTCAAACATAAATACAAGTGATATAGCATTATTTAACTTTTAGTCCCAAGGTTGTTATGAAGCAATTACATCTGATATACATTGCATCTCTTTCTATCAGAAGTCCACAAGCAGTAAGTCACTTTGTAATGTGTCAGACCTAAATTTCCCATGGCCAGCAACTGCCAATCTTACTGTATCTCTGAACAAGGTTCACGTTGCTTCACAGCTCAGTGACTCTGATTGTGTACAAACTGACAAAATCAACATGGTCTTACAAAAGGGAAATTGCGTTTGCTGAATGTATTCCTATTTTATGAGGATATAATTAGTAAAGTCATAGATTCCTGAGCGTTTCAGTCCTCAGCAGAGGTCTCACCTTCGTTTCAGTCCTCAGCAGTGAATGTATTCCTATTTTATGAGGATATAATTAGTCTCCTCATAGAATCCCTACAATGTGGAAATAGGCCATTTGGCCCAACAAGTCCACACCAACCCTCTGAAGAGTATCCCATCATGACCCATTACCCCCACCCTATTACTCGATATTTCCGCTGACTAATGCACCTAACATACGCATCCCTGGACACTATGGCCAATTCAGCTAACCTGCATTGTGGGAGGAAACCCACATATACACAGGAAGAATGTGCAAAGTACACACAGGCTGGAATTGAACCCAGGTCCCTGACACTGTGAGGCAGCAGTACTAACCACTGAGCCACTGTGCCAACCTATTGGTCTAAATGACCTGTTTCCACACTGTAGGGATTCTATGACTTCTATGGCTTTATTAAATAAACGGTTCCACAAATGTTATTGTTGCTTTCGGGTCCATTGATGATGTGTAGAATGTACACTGGGGAGAATGGGCTTGAAAGTGCCATGAGTTGGCATTGAGCGTATGAGGAGCCATTAGGGATGGACGGGCCATGAGTTGGCATGGAGGGTTTTAGAAGTTGTTGGGCTGTGTACGTGGCATCAATTGGCATGAAGGCAGCTGGGGGTGACAGTATGTGAGACCATTGAATTCCTACAGTATGGAAACTGGCCATTAAACTCCAAAGTGCAAAAAAACAAATCCAGCTATTAGATTCCCTTCAATGGCCCAACAAGTCCACACCAACCCTCTGAAAAGCATCCCACACAGTCACATCCCCCTACCCTACTCCTGCATTTCCCATGGCCAATCCACCTAACCTGCACATCTTTGGACTGTGGGAGAAACCGGAGCACCCGGAGGAAACCCATGTAGAAACGGGGATAATGTGCAAATTCTGCACAGTCACTCAAGGGTTGGGTCGAACTCAGCTCACTAGCACTATGAGGCAGCACCTCTAACTGTGTCACTGTGTCACCCATGGGTCACCATTTAGAGAAGGTCTTGGGGGGAAGGGAGGGTGCAGCGGCCGTCCGCCATTTTGTGTAGGTTGCTGCGGTGTAGGGCTGCCATTTCTTCATGATGGAGGGGCATTGCCATTTTGTGTATTTCATGTGTTTCAGAGGGAGCAGTGGAGTTGGAGAAGACAAGAAAGAGGCTGTTGCCATTGAAGGAAATCTTTTAGCTGGGACATTTATTGTGCACTTTGGAGCTGAATTGCCCTTTTTCTAGGTCCCTTGTGCTGATGTGGAGAAGGACCAATGGGGGGTGGGGGGGGGCTTTAGATGTCAGTGCTCACTGACTTTGTAGAGTCTGCATATAGTTTTTCTCAATCGAGATCAGTCTTTTCCAAGCAGCCTTTAAGCTTTGAAATAGTGGGCAGGAGCAGAGTGTTATGTGGGTTTGATGGTGACCTGTGAAAATCCCCTGCATTTGTTGATCTGAATTACATAAGTCAGCAAATTGCCAAATGGAAAGAAGTGAAAAATTTCATGAACATCTGAAATGTTAAGTTGAGAGTTTGCTGAGCATGTCCTGTAAACAAAGGTTTTAAGTTGTTGCCGTTTGTTGGAAGGTTGAAGGTTGAGGATGTGGTGCAACTATTGTTTGCATGACTGTATGTTCCAGATTTGGACAAAAAAAGTGCTCTGGTTTTATACCTGCCAATCTAAGGGTTAGATGCGGAGTAAAACAAAAACCTGGTATTGGACCACTTTTTAGGTTACAGACTTTGGTCACCAGAAAGTGCAGTGTCCACTTTAAAAAAAGTATTGAATGTGAATTTGTGAAGCACTGACCTGAGCAGTGGACTAGCGTGGAAGTCAGCCAGAATGAACAGATGAGACAACAGTAGACTAAGATTGAAGGGCTTCAGGAGGAAAGGGTTTGGATAGGAAGAAATCACTAAAGCAATGCAGAATGAGCTAGCCAGTATAAATGAAGAGTTCCTGGAGGAGCATATTGGCAGAAGCTGAGAGTGGAGGGGGCTGATGGGGCAGATATGCAATTGAAGAAAGTTTTTCAGGGCTGATGTTTTCTGGAACAAGTCAGGTTAGAACAGAGGAAGACGGACTGAACCTAGTTTGTATGTTGAGAGTCCAGTAATGTGATGTTAAAATTGAGTTTGAAATTGTGTTCATTTTGAGCTGGTTCTGGTAATTTTGTTCTCAAGGGATTACATAGGTGGGTGGGCAGCCAATACTGTCTAGTTTTATCTTTCAGGTATCTCTTTCAAAAAGCAAATCCAGCTTTCTGCAGCAAGATGACGTGGCTATCTTACTTTAGTGAATGCTGATGCTTTGCCCTTTGTATTTTCTCTAACTTGTCAATAGGTTGAGGTTCAATATTACTTACAGTCTGAGTAGTGAGGGCTACAGGGCCTCAATTATAAGCAAACCACTAGAAAGATGTCCCAAAGAACGAAGGCAAGCCTCTTAAACAGCATTGGGCTGCCCTTTTTACCTCCTGTGATTTGTTTCTAGGGGTGGCAGGCTAACTTCGTCCTGCATCCAGCCCGCTGAAGCAAACATCAGATCTGGCAAGTCACGAAATTTCCGGATTCCAACTGTCTTAAAGACAGAAATATGGCTATAATTATTTCTCCAACAACTTTATTGAACAAAATGATTTACCATTTTGATTTTAGAAATTGATCAATGCCATATCAGACTGTAATCACTTAGCACATTAATTTAGAATCCGTCTATTTCAGTGGAGCTGCTAACTTATTTACATTGGTTTTTAATGGGTTAATGCCTGAATTACGGAGAAGATTGTGTGTGAAAAATATGTCCAGTGGTTAAGTTCAGTCCACTTTCAGCTAATGCTGTAATTTCACTGTCTTTATTTTTCTGTCCTCTAAATTTCAGAATCAAATGTTTAATGTATATTATTATATGTTTATTTATTAATAGATCGGGTGTGGCAATTTTATACAATGACCGTTCTGTTCTTGAAAACTACCATGTGAGTGCTGCCTACCGATTAATGCAAGATGAAGAAATGAATATTATGTGCAATTTATCGAAAGATGACTGGCGGTAAGATGAGATGACTCTTTCAGAATAGCAGAAGTAAAAATGATTGCAATTCCAATATTTCATTCTAAATGAATCACTTTAAGATATCTGACAAGATAGTTCAAAATGCAAGTGTCTCTCCTCTGTTTGACATTAAGGTGTGACTATAGATTTGTTATAGAATTGATTCAGTTGTTTTTATTTTGATGAAACCACAAACATTTTTCACAAATGAAGACAGCCTTTAAACCATGCTTACAGTTGAAAGAAAGCAGGAGGTTAATATTTTGGACATCTGTACTAAGGGCTTTAGTTTAACAAAGGTAGGGACTGAGAGTTCCATGAACACAGCCATTTCATAGCACAGAACTTGAATATCACTCAAAAGAAACAAGCTGTCAAAGCTCACCAGAAGAACACAAGATGATAAGAAATAGAAGCAGAAGTAGGCCATTCAGCCCATTGAGTCTGCTCTGCCATTTAATGATATCATGACTGATCTGATAATCCTCAATTCCACTTTCCTGCCATTTCCCCATTATGTTTGATTCCTATGCTGTCCATCTTCGTCTTGATTATACTTAATGACCCAGACTTCTGTAGTTAAGCATAACAAATTCATTAGCCTTTGAGAGGAGAAATATCTCCTGATCTCTGACTTAAAAGATACCCACTTATTCTGAGAATACAACCCCACGGGGGAAACAATCTTTCCATAGTACTCTGTCAAGACCACTCAAAATCTTGCAGATTTCAAACAGATTGCCTCTCATTCTTCTAAGTTCCAATGAATAGAGGCCCAGCCTACTCAACCTCCCCTCAGAAGATGGTCCCATCATATCGATAATCAGTTTAATGAACATGCTGTCAACTGCCTTCAATGCCAGTACATGTTTCCTTAGATAAGAATGTTATCTACCTAGACTTCCAGAAGGCCTTTGATAAAGTGTCACTTAGGAGGCTGCTGAATAAGATAAGGTCCATGGTGTCAGAGTCAAGGTATTAGCATGGATAGAAGCTTGGCTGTCTGGCAGAAAGCAGAGAGTGGGGATAAAAGGATCCTTCTCAGGTTGGCAGCCGGTGACTAGTGGTGTTCCACAAGGGTCAGTATTAGGACCACAGCTATTCACTTTATGCATTAATGATCCAGATGAAGGAACTGAGGGCATTCTGGCTAAGTTTGCAGATGATACAAAGATAGATAGAGGGGCAAGTAGTATTGAGGAGGCAAGAGGCTGCAGGTAGACTTTACAGGTTGGGCGAGTGGACAAAGAAGTGGCAGATGGAATACAATGTGGGAAAATGTGAGGTCATGCACTTTGGTAGGAAGAATAGAGGTATAGACTATTTTCTAACTGGGGAGTAAAATTCAGAAAGCTGCAGTGCAAAGGGATTTGGGAGTCCTAGTCCAGGATTCTCTCAAGGGAAACTTGCAGATTGAGTCAGTAGTTAGGAAGGCAAATAAAATGTTGGCATTTATTTCAAGAGGACTAGAATATAAAAGCACGGATGTATTTCTGAGGTGTTATTGAGCTCTGGTCAGACCACGTTTAGAGTAATTTTGGGTCCCATACCTCAGGAAGGATTTACTGGCTTTACTAGAGGATTTACTCGAGTAAGTCCAGAGTCGGTTCACTAGAATGATCCCAGGAATGAAAGGCTTAACATATGAGGAACGTTTGAGGACTCTAGGACGATACTCGATGGAGTTTAGAAGGATGAGGAGGGATTTGGTTGAAACTTAGAGTACTGAATGGCCTGGACAGAGTGGATGTTGAGAAGATGTTTCATTTGGCAGGAGAGACGAGCACCCGAGGATGCAGCTTCAGAACGGAGATAAGGAGAAACTTCTTCAGCCAGAGAGTGGTGAATCTGTGGAATTCATTGCCACAGAAGGATGTGAAGGCCAGGTCATTGAGTATATTTGAAACAGAGATAAATAAGTTCTTGATTGCCGTGAGGATCAAAGGTTAGGGTGAGAAAGCAGGAAAATGGAGTTGAAAAACCTATCAGCCATGATTGAATGGGGGAGCAGACTGGACGGGCCAAATGGCCTAATTTCTGCTCCTATGAATTATGGTCTTATAAGAAGCTCAAAACTGTTCATAGTGTACCAGCTGTGATCTGACTAGCATCTTGTGTAGTTTTAGCAGAGCCTCCCTAGTTTTATACTCCATTCCCTTTGAAATAAAGGCCAACATTCCATTTGCCTTCCATATTGTATGCTAGCTTTTTGTGCAAGGAAAGGCAGGCACGGTAGATTCACTTATGGTGCAACTGGGCAGATGCACGAGTAAGTGGGAATTAGAGGGATACAGATGCTTTGGAATTGGGCGATAGATTTAGACAGTGGATTTGGATTGGCGCAGGGTTGGAAGGCCAAAAGGCCTGTTCCTGGACTGTAGGTTTTCTTTGTTCTTTGTTCTTTTGATTCCCAAATCTCTCTATACTGGAGGTTTCTTCAGTCCTTCGCCATTTATTCTGCCTGCCAAAGTGCATAACCACACATCATCTCATATTATATTCCATCTACCAATCTTTTGTCCACCTACTTAATCTATATCCTTCTGCAGATTCTGTGTCATCCTCAAAATTTGCCTTCCCATCTATTTTGGTGTCATCTGTAAATTTGGCTGTAGTACATTCAGTTTCCTCATCTGTGTCATTCAGATATATTGTAAATAATTACGGCCCCAGCACTGATCCCTGTGGCGCTCCGCTGGTTACAATTTGTCATTCTGAAAACGCACCCCCCCCCCCCCGGATCCCAACTCTCTGCCCAATATTAGTTAGCCAGATGTCTGTCCAAGCTAATACACTGCGCCCAACACCATGGGCTCTTACATTATCAAGTAATCAAATATGTGCTACTGTTGATGATTGATTTGATCTGCCAATCGCTATCCTCTAGGACAGTAGTTATCCTAATCAGATCATTGTTCAGGCACGCTAACTCACAAATGTGCCAAAGACCCATTTGATAAGTGTCCTGTGGAGATCAATTTAACCTGCAAAGGCAAAGTATCACTAACATTCAAAAAACAGAGCTGCAATCTGTTGAACATTGTTACCATGCAATGTCCACACAAATGACGTTTCTTCCACTAAGAGGATTTCTGTCATTAGTCCAAAAAGGCATTCCACTTAACACAAATAAAGCAATCAAATAATTTTTTGCATGAATTTAAGTGCCAGTATGATGCCAAGCATGTACGTATCTATTCCAGTAACTGGCTGATTAAAACAAACAGAATGCTCCTTTGGTTATTCATTATGGGCATAATAAAGACCACATCCAACAGCCTGCTCTTGCAAAACCCAAAATAAAACATCTGCTGCTAGATGTGATTCTGCAATTGGGCAGCACTTTGAGTGTGCAAATGGCTGGACTAATGACCAAGTCAAATTCATAACGTGGCTCATTTGCTTGCGCTGATTAACAAGCCTTCATACACAGGGCCCTGTTCACTCCAACAAAAGAAGTAATTCAAACCTTGTACCATTTCGAAATACCAGAGAGCCTGGGGATCTGTCAGCTCTCTGTTGCTTTCTCTGGGGCAATTGTTCAGACAATCCGAGTTGTCTTGAAACCCAATCAGCATCCAATTCTCCTGTTCTCTTGATTGTGATTGGTTGGAATTCAGCATTCACATTTGTCCTGGAGAATATGAAAGAAAATGTTTCAGAAATGTGCCTCCCTTTTCAGCCATTTTTAACATAACCCTAAAAGTTTCTTCGTTGAATTGTGAACAACAAAATTCACACACAGAAAATATAGTGATTTTTATGTAGAATTTATTACTGAAACCAGAATAACATTGCAGGGAACAATGTATGGCCATGAATTAAACTGGGAGTTATAGTGCTGGATTGAGTGCTCAGTCTGGATCTAAGATTATCTCTTTGTGCATTTGAATATTCCTGAAAAAAGTGAAATCTTGCCAAAGCCTTTAATCAGGACAAGCGTCAGGATGTCAAACTTCAAACATGATTCGGAGATGCCGGTGTTGGACTTGGGTGTACAAAGTTAAAAATCACGCAACACCAGGTTATAGTCCAACAGGTTTAATTGGAAGCACTAGCTTTCAGAAGCGCCGCTCTGCACCTGATGAAGGAGCGGCACTCCGAAAACTAGTGCTTCCAATTAAACTTGTTGGACTATAACCTGGTGTTGTGTGATTTTAAACTTTAAGCTAATTTACATCAGAAGCAAAAACAGAAATTGCTGGAAAAGCTCAACATTTCTGGCAGCGTCAGTGGAGAAAAAGCAGAGTTAACTTTTCTTGTTCCATGACCCTTCCTCAGAACTGGGGAAGAGTTACTGCGCTCGAAACATTAACTTAGATTTCTCTGCATTGATGCTGCCAGACCT
This sequence comes from Chiloscyllium plagiosum, assembly GCF_004010195.1. NCBI lineage: Eukaryota > Metazoa > Chordata > Chondrichthyes > Orectolobiformes > Hemiscylliidae > Chiloscyllium > Chiloscyllium plagiosum. Next base: position 40,111,671 of record NC_057716.1, read on the forward strand.
GCTCAGCTTTTCCAGCGACTTCTGCTTTTGTTTCTGATTTCCAGCATCTGCAGTTCTTTTATTTTTAGGTACAACTCTTTATATTATTGGAGAAAAGGGTGCAGAAAATTGGCTTTTTTCTATTTTTCCTTGATCAATGCTAGATGGAAGCCTTGGCAATGTGTCTCTGTTTTCAGTAATATTCAAGCTTATTACCATCAAGCACTCTCTAGGCGTTCACATTGAATCTTTCGGCCACTTACAAAATGTAAATCCATTTTTTATTCATTTACCTTGTTCTAAGTTGCTGAGTCTAAGTGACGGGTAATAAACCAGTGAGCTTACAGCACTGAGGTCTGCCTTTCTAAGATCCATAGCAATCCAAAAGGAAATGCCAACAAATAAATATGAAACAAAATAGAAATGAACTGCCTGGATTTCTGGGACACATTGGCAGTGCTTAGTGGACAAATATGAAACAAAGGATGAATTTACACATTTGTTAAAATTTGTGAAACTCTTAACATTTGAGCACAAAAAACATTTAATTTAAATGTAAATTGATCACCTGGTAGGTGGATGAATACCGACCATGTTACATCCTTGTCTCCGTTATATAGAGGGGCTAAATTCTAACCTTCAACTTGACTATCTCAGTCCTTGACTTTTTAATTGCTTCTCAGTTACAAGCTCTTGGCCTCTTTTCACTTTATGCCAAGTTCCAGACTACTTTTGATGCTCATTTCTAACCTCAGCCTTCAATCCACCCCATCACAGATGTCTAAAAGTACCGCAGACACTGCAGTTTCTCATTCCCAAAGCTCCATGCCGAGCAAGAGACAACTCTATTTCTGCAACAGTTTTGAGCCCAAATTATTCTCAACATCTCCTCTAAAGAGCCCACAGAGCAAGCCTACTTCTGTTCCTATTTCTAATGGTCTACAGATCAGAAGAAAAGGATTTCAGTATTCAGGAACTCTAAACTGTTCAGGATCAGGTTGAAACGCGGAGCTTAATCCTTGGAAACAATATGAACAATATTGCATTTCTGGCAGCGCCAGTGGAGAAAAAGCAGAGTTAACTTTTCTGGTTCCATGACCCTTCCTCAGAACTGGGGAAGGGTTACTGCACTCGAAACATTAACTTAGATTTCTCTGCATTGATGCTGCCAGACCTGCTGAGCTTTTCCAGCGACTTCTGCTTTTGTTTCTGATTTCCAGCATCTGCAGTTCTTTTTTTTTTAGGTACAACTCTTTATATTATTGGAGAAAAGGGTGCAGAAAATTGGCTTTTTTCTATTTTTCTTGATCAATGCTAGATGGAAGCCTTGGCAATGTGTCTCTGTTTTCAGGCCGAAGGGCCTGTTTCCACACTGTAAGTAATCTAAAAAATCTAATCTAAAAAATTAGGCATCATGTTAAAGTTAGAGCTATGATTCTTGAGAAAAATATCAAGAAACATTTTTGGACATGAGATAACCTGGAATTCTTCCACAAAAATCTGTTGGTTCAAGGTGGATTGAAAATTTCAAACCTTGTCAGGCACGATTTGTGTATCAGTGGTGGGCACTGCTACCTCATAGCTCTGGGCACCCATGTTCGATTCTAACCTCATGCAGTTGTGTGTGTGGTGTTTGCACGTTCTCCTCATATCAGCCTGGGTTTCCTCCCACATTCCAGGGATGTGCAGACTAGGTGGGCTAGCCATGGTAAAAGGAGGAGTTTTGGGTTTGGATGGAATGCTCTTCAGAGGGTCGGTACAGATTCGATAGGCCGAATGGCCTGTATCTGCACTGTAAAAATTCTATGATTCTAAGACAGCCAGAATTCTGGAACCAAGGCAGCTGGGCAAGGCAAAGGTACAGATCAGCTATGATCTATTTGAATGGACAGATATCCTATTCCTGTTCCTATCTCCATTGTATTTCTGTCAATTATTGGGTGTCAAGAAGACTCATCGTTTTAACTTACCAGTCTTTTCAATATATTAATGTCCATTAACACATCCAGGAGGCTGACAGGCAAGGTTTGTAAGAATTCCTAACTTCTCATGAGGCCCCAATAATTCAATTTGCTTTTCAAAATATTTGGAGACAATACATAAGACCTTTCAAAGTCTTGAGAAAGTAGGGAAGCAGGTACTCATCATAACTCACTCATCTTTTCTTGAAAGCATCATCAGGATCCTATAACAGATGTTGGGCCAATTTGCATAATTGAACAACCTTCCCTGTCTTAAGTAAGAATGTTGAATACTCAATTAACTCAAATAGTCAATTAGATGCCCAATCTCCCTGCCAGAGTTTCAACTGCCTGTTTTGACTGTTATCAGGCAAGGAGTGGGCATCTTGCAGATGAAGGTCTTCCACCTGAACTATGAGTTTCATTTGATTTTGGTGCAAAGGCATTGGTGTCTTTTAATAATTAGACTGCTTCTTAGCATCAATCAATTGACCAAAATAGCAAATAAGTCACTTTCTTTAACTTATGGACAAGATTTAACCTTAAGTAAAATCAGTCTGAGCAGGAATATTCAGATGTGCTGGCATTTCAGCTGGTGAACCATACTTCAGTGTTGACATTCCTTTACTCGTGGGAACACTAGAAGTTCAGCACATTTTTATGTATTTTTCCATTCTTTTATTTTAGACATGCAAAGGAAGCTAGCTGCCAGATCTTTTCCCATATTTAGCATTGTCAATCAGCTAGTCATAGCATCATGTTTTATAAATCAAACAGGGACCTGCGTTCATTGGTGATAGAGATGGTTTTATCGACCGACATGTCTTGTCATTTTCAACAAATCAAGACCATGAAAAACGTTTTACAGCAGCCTGAAGGGTGAGGCAATCTCCTTTTCTTGACTTTTTTTTTGCTAAAAACAGGAATTATGCTTCACACAATACCCACCAACAATTCTTGAATGCAACATGATGTGTGTCCTTGATTTCTCAGGGCCGACAAAGCTAAAGTCATGTCCTTAATGCTGCATGCAGCAGATATAAGTCATCCTGCAAAAACCTGGCAACAGCACTACCGCTGGACAATGACATTGATGGAAGAATTCTTTAGACAGGTAATGGCGTTTGGTGTGCTATAGAAAAACACATTACACATACAAGACGAGCATTCTTTGCAAGCATTTTACTGTAGAAACACTATTTTCTAAAGCGAGTGCCCTATCATGCAAACATTGTGCATCACTTAATTAAGAATGTTTTTGTTCAAAGTATTATCTATTTAGTCTTTCCTCATCACAGAAAAGTTTTTATAATGAGGCCAAAACTTCCAAAACTGTTTCCATATATGCTTAGGCCAAGTCATTTTTTTGGGGACAGCCAACAAGACAGAAACTCACTTCTGCCTCAAAATGGACAACCTGAACTCCTTCAGGTTTTAGCCTTTCTCCTGGTCTGCACTCCGGCTTCCAAATCAGCTCCTTTATGTATGGAAACAGGGGACATGTAGGTCTGAGTTTCCTATAGTTATTCTCACAGTGTAATTAGTGGAGTGGAATAGTGGGCAGAGGGAGGGTAGAAAGAGAATTAGAAGGCACAACTGTTACCAGGACCAGAAAAACATGGAGAGTTTCAGGAGCCATTTCTGCAGCTGGATGCAGCTTTGTGACATTCTATCTTCACAGCCTTGACCTGTTTTCTTACTAATATTGAGATTATGAGACCACAATGAGAATTTGACCATTCTAACCCTACACACAGCTGGTTCCTCTGTCTCATTAGAAGATACTTAGTCTGTACTGAGATCCTTGATCCTCCATTCTGTTCTCTTAACTAATCATGACCCAAGTTCTTTACCATAAAGTGTGATCCTAAATTTACTACACACTCCTGCCTTATAATTCTGTCCACACCTCAGTAAGCCATCCAATCAAGATGCAGCATGCAATTTAATTCATTGTCATGCTCCATCTTCCACGGACTTCAACCGTCAAAATATTGAAACATAAATTTGGAGTCAGTAAAAATGTTTTAAATGAGTCAAAATCTCACCAATGATCTATTTACTGCCATTCAACTTAGATTTCAAGTTTGGTGCATTACCAAAATGAGCAATTCCATATTGTTCTACATTATACTCCATTTATCACATCTTTGCTCACTCACTTAACTGATCAACCTATCTTTTTATAGCCTCCTTACCTCCTTGTCACAATTTGCTTTCATAACGAGCTGTATTTTTCGGTAAATTTGGCAACCCATACTTTCAGTCCCTTCATCTAAGTCATTTACATAAATTGTAATCAGTTTAAGTCCCAGCATCAGATTTGTACCATTCCACCTGTTGTACCTTGCTAAACTGAAAAAGACCCATTTATGCCTATTCTCTGCTTCCTGTTAGCCAGCCAAGCTGTTTATCCATGCAAATATAATATCCACTGCATCATGACCTTTTCCATAATAACCTTGAATGTTGCACTTTATCAAATGCCTCCTTGAAATCTATATATAATGCATCCACTAGTTCCTCATTTATCTACACCACATATCACCTCCTTGAAGAACTTCATGACAAAAGTCAAACATGATTTCTCTTTCACAGAAGCATGTCAACTGTACCTGATTACTTTGAACTTATCTAAGTGTGCTAACCATTTAATAACTGCTTCTAACAGTTAAAAGACAATAGACAATAGGTGCAGGAGTAGGCCATTCTGCCCTTGGAGCCTGCACCACCATTCATTATGATCATGGCTGATCATCCTCAATCAGTATCCTGTTCCTACTTTATCTCCATAACCCTTGATTCCACTATCCTTGAGAACTCTATCCAACTCTTTCTTTCTTAAACAAATTCAGTTTCCTTATGACAGATGTTGACATAACTGGCTTTGCTGTTTACTGCTTTCTGTCTCTCTTCCTCTTTGAATAAAGAAGTTACATTTGCTATTTTCCAATTTAATGGTTCATTCCCAAATCAAGGAAATTTTGGAACATTAAAATCAATGGATTAACTACCTTACTACACACTTCTATTAAGACTCCAAGCTGAAGTCCATCAGGATGCAAGCACTTGTCAACCCATAGCTCCAACACTTCTCTTGTGGCAGAATGAGAGACAATTCCTGGATGTTCAAAAATTGTTAGAAAAACAAGAAGCAGCACCATACCACATTCCCTTCCTGTATTAACTCCCTTAATCACCTGACTCCAGTACTGTATTGTAATCTATTTTTCTAATCAACCGGTTCAGAGATGTAATTACATATCTCTGAAGCAGGTTGGACTTGAACCTGGGCATCTTGGTTCAGGGATAGGGACACTACCACATCACCACAGGAGAGCCCAGTGCTCTATTGTACATCACAGTCCTTTAATCACCTAACTCCAGCACTCTGTTGTAAATTGCAGTTATTTGCTCAGTCATACTAAATTGGCTAGTTTCGTATGCTCCTAAAATAAATGCCTAACTGACCAAATTAATGAGAAACCAATTCCAATTGCTTCTTAATTACACCAGACTGCTCTCTCACTGCCAGCCTTGTTAAAAGCCTGGCTTAAGTCTGGAAAGCACAGAACCAAAATTGTTGATTTCAGTTAAATTCCAGCTATGTTAAAGGAGATGGTAGAAGGCAAAAATTAACATCTTTAGTTCATCTTAGACAATTGTATTGTGTCCTGCCAATATGGCTATACTCTTCAAATGAAGAATTTTGAACCATTTTTATTTGATGTTGCCTACATATTCTTTCCATACAATAAAGGTGTATTGTAATCAAGTTGATTTCATTGCTCTGATGCCAGGGCTGGATGCATTATTTTCACTCTCACTCCTCTGCTCTACCAAACACACATGCAAATCAACAATTGCTGTTATCTTTTCTTCATTAAAGAATGTAGAACTATTAGTGTTTTCTTTAATTTTGATAACATGTCATTTTCTATACAGGGTGATAGTGAGGCTGATTTAGGATTGCCATTTTCCCCACTATGTGATCGAAAATCCACAATGGTGGCACAGTCTCAGATCGGTAAGTGTGTACAACAATGATGTCTAGGCATCTGCATGTGTTATTTTTAAAATTCAGTTTTCACGTTAATAGGGCCTGATCTTAATTGGCAAGATTTCTCCTGTATAAGGATCATCTTGAAGGACAAAGATGACCTTTTCCCCACTGCCTGACTTTCTTATCTCTGCCCTCTCTTTTCCACTCGTACCTCCAACAAAAAGTTGCAGCAGCTCTTGGTTTTCTTTGAACCTAAATCTCAGACCATTAAATCAGCTGTGTCTATTGTTCCTTGTAATTTCCCAGTTTAGCTAGTCCAAAACCCTTTAATGTTTAGCTCTTGCATTAACCATGAGCTTGCATCTAACACTACTTCATCCCCACTTTTTCCTCATGTGCTCTTTGAGCCCAGCCACCCCTGGTTCTTGAACCTATTTCCATTAATTTGCTGACACTCAACTTTCCTTCCTGACACCCAGCCGAGCAAATATTGTAAATGGTTCTCTCTCCCTAGATACTAAATGCCTCTTCTTTTAATCTGCATTCATCATATTCCTCATTCAATCAAACCTTAGTCTCTCTGTCCATGCAAAGTACCATCTCATCACCAACCTTCCTTTCCTTGTCAGAGTCCTCATATTGCCACATCCCAAATGAGTGCCTATCTTTCCCAGCATTCCATGCTTGAGTCCTTGCACTCAGGTTTCCAATCCAGACATCGTCCCAAAAGGTCCTTGTCAAAGTCATGAATGACATGCTATGTGATTGTGAAAAGGCAAACAATCCTTCCTCATTCTGTCAAGCAGCCTGCAAGTTTTTGATACAGTTAATCACAACATCCTCCTTTGCCACTCCATTGCCATCCAACAATTGCTCTGACCCAGTTCCATTCTTATCCATTCTAATCATAGCCAAAAAATAACTTGCAATGACAACTTTTAGGTAGGCAATTTTCTCTTTGGCCAGTAAGAAATATTGAGCTCATTTGAGTAACAAAGCTTTCAGAGCTATATTTTCAAACGTCATTGACCGTGAATTCCCACTGGCAGTGAGAGTCTTGTAACAGATATTTAATTACACCAACTTTGGGAGATCATCCACATATAGTTTCAGTGAACATATGTCTCTCTGTGGTTCTCAGGTCTGAAAGTAGAATTATGAACACAGAATAAGAAGCTGCACAAAGAAAACAAATGTCTAAATTAATTTTCAGAATCACTTAATGACCATAAGCATACAGTGTACCTTGGATAGAGTTAAGGGAGATCTGTGTAATACACAGAACATCATGGGCTTAATCTTGTGCTCTCTTGGCAAAGTTGGAAGTGGTGGCTATTTAATCAGGTTGGGGTACTGCCACCTTCCCACTTCCACCCAGAAACAATAGTTTGAGCGACACCACCAATGTGACCAACTCTAATGAAATAAAGGACACTCAGCTATCAGACCGGGAGGGTGGAGGTTGCTAGTGACCATAAAATTGAGGATGGGGATGGTGGTGTTAAAGCAGCCAAAATGTACCTCCTTTCTTGTAGACTAACAATGTTTTGATTTCTCTGCTGACCAAATCACAGATTTGTAATCCCACTCAAGTCATTCAACCAAGGAATGGCATGTTGGCTGACCAAAATGTATAGTTGTTGGATTATTGAAAGAAGGTCTCACGGTGCAGTGAGGAATACCTGCAGCCTCACAGCACCAAGGATTGGGTTCAATTCCACCCTAGGGCAACTGCCCATGTGGAGTTTGCACATTGTCCCCGTGTCAGCATGAGTTTTCTCTAGATGCTCCGGTTTCCTCCCATTGTCCCAAGATGTGCAGGTCAGGTGGATTTGCCATGCTACATTGCCCATAGTGTCCTGGGATGTGCAGGTTAGATGGACTAGCCATGGTAAAAGGAGGAACTTGGGTCTGGGTGGGGTGGTCTTCAGATGGTTGGTGCAGGTCCGATGGGCCGAATAGCCTCTATCAGCATTGCACTGTAGGGATTCAATGATTCTATGACAGTCAGGATCCTGGATTCAAGGCAGCCAGACAAAGCAAAGATACAGGTCAGCTACGATCCAATTGAATGGTCAAACAGCCAACAGTCAGTAGCCTACTCCTGTTCCTATCTCCATAATATATTTGTCAATCAGTGGGTGCGAAGAAGTCACTCCATTTTAGTTCACCAGGTAATCCTTGATGGGCACACAATATGACCAGATCCAGTCCTTATACAGTTTTCACCGTTTGTGTGTGCCGCTTCATGCTGCGCTGTCTGTCCTACTCTTGCTGCTGGCCTTAGGAGTCTTGAAAGGATTTGCATGTTGATAATTTTGGCTGGACTATGAATCCATCTCTGTGGCCCTCAAGCCCTGGGCTTAACCCTTCTGTCTCGAAAACAGTGATATCACTCACTGCACCGTCAGACCTTTTTTCCATCATCCAATAACTCTTCGTTTTGGTGAAATCTTAATCAGTAACTAAAAAATGTCTGTGTTTTCAAAGTTTCAATTTTATTTGCGTTAACAAGGTTTAATTTTCTACATATTGAACTAAGTTTCAAACTGAATTTATATCTTTCATCTAGCTGTGTTCTGTTAGTCACTTGGAACCTTTTCTTCAAACAGGTTTTATTGATTTTATTGTGGAGCCAACCTTCTCTGTTCTGACAGATGTAGCAGAAAAAATAATAGCTCCTCTTATAGAGGAAGCTTCTCAATCCGAGACCTCTGATTATCGACAACAAAGGTTTGTTGTAGCATTTTTATTAAAACAAGGTTTACACATTAGTCAACGTATCGTGCATTTAGAATAAATCTAGTCTGTAGAAATTTGCAAAATTGTTTTGCATTTCCTAAAATTAAGTTACAGTTTTAGAATGTGAGCCAGCTTCTGTTTGATTTTGTTTTGTTGCTGTTGATCTCTGTGCTGTCTGTTCCAGAATAATTGTAACAATGTCAATACTCAGCTGCACGGAAAATGTTCGCAGAATTTCAATCTTGAAAGTTTGCAAATTGAATTGTTTAAGATTGATTTTTATCCCCTACTTCTCCAAGTTGAGCCTGTCAATCATCCCCAAAGTCGTACTGACATTCAAAACTCTGACCACATTGTTTGACAAGTGGGACAGTTACTTTCTGCAGAAAATGTTCCCTAGAAGTAACCAGAAGGGAGCATAGTGACACTGTACAAAACCTTGAGCACATTGCTATGATGTTAGACAACAACGTTAAGTCTCCATTTGAGAGTTTTTAGTCAGAGTTGCTTTGTTGCTGAATGATAATTAGTCAAGATATGGGAAAGTATTCTAACCACATTACTCAGTCATGCTTTACAATGGCTAAGTCAAACAGTGTGTGGCTGAATACACAGGAACATATTTTGCCTTCCCACTATCTCAAGCTATGGGAACACAGCATAGAAGGAACGTAAATAGAGAAAATAAATGAAACTGCAAATGATAAAATAGAAATTCTAATTTAAAAAAGGAAATAAGTGTAGTTGTTGACAGTTTTAATGTTTGCTGCTGATTTGCAGCAACAATATCATGTACTGACAAAAAGTCTTTCCAATGCATTCATAATAATAATTCGAGACTCTGCAATTACTCACAAGCACCTCACTGAGTTGTCCAAAAGTTTCACAGGTATTATTTTTGTACTCTGAATTCCATGGATTTAAATTACTTCATGTTCACTGAATGAAATTCATGACCTGTTTTAATATTATTGTAATTGCTGTCAACTATTGCTTTTGTACTATATCCAATTCCTTACTGGGTTTATTCCAGAAATATGAACAATATCATAGGGATGAATTAAATATTCTCCAGAACAGAAGGAAAAATTTGAACTTGAATTTCTGTAATGTCTTTTTTATATCCTCGGTGCTTACAGAAGGGCTGCGGCAGTCAATTATTTAAACTGCATCGACTTCTGTTTTTTTTTCAGCCAAAATGGTAACTGATTTACACACAAGTTCTCGTAAATCAGAAATGAGATATACAATTAATTAATCTCCTCTTTGCTGACATTGGATAGGAGATAAACATTGACTGGGATATTGAAAGAATTCCAGTAACCTCCTTCAAATTGTACAGTAAGGATAGCTGGGAGAAGCTTTAACAAGGTGGGATTTTATACACAGGTATCCACACAGACATACACACACTCACCAATCCCCCATCTTATGCTGGAAGAATGAGCCATGTATAATAAGGTGCTACAGTGACAGCTCTACCTCCACAACTGCTTTACCATTAACAACAGAAGCCTCAGACAATCCATGCGCCCTTGACGTCAGCATTGGACAATGCACCCAAGAACCCTGTTTTGGGCTGTAGGAGGATGCTCCTGTTGAGCCATCCTTTAACAAATGCCGTTCTCACACTTGCTCCCCTTTGCTCCTCCCCACCCTAGACCTCTAACACCCTCACTGAGCCTGACAAAATGCCTGCTCCCTTTCTAATTCAGCTTCATGGCTTACTCCTCAGGGTGGTGGAGGCAGCACTGGGAGTACAGAGCACCAGACCATCTTCCTGGCCAGCAGTTCTCAAGAGCAGAACTTCCTCCTAATTGGGGGTTGAAGTCTCGTCCTGAGCTGATGAAACTGCATCTCTAAATCGGCCAGGAAGAGACAGAGGGGCAGGGCTACTACCTCTGCATAAAGCCCAGCCCTAGACTGTGGCTCTCTAGTCCTGAATTGAGACTTGAAGGCAACATATTTTAGCTCAGAGAAGTAAGACTGATGATACAGAATGATCGAAGATGTAAATGTGGCACAGTTAGTCACCATCGTTATCATGTTTGCTTTCACTTTCTACTTCTTTATTCACCTGACTTTTCTGAATTCTCTGCAGGCACCATGCAGCCTCTTAAAGTTCCAAAATGCACCATGCTAAATATCTCTACCTTTCCAGGCAGTGTGTTCCAGTTCACAATGACTTGCTTTGCAGAAAAATGTTTTATTGTCATGCTCAATCGTTTGCCAATGATTTAAAATCTGTGTCCTATAGATCTTCCTGCTAGTGGAAGCATTTAACAATATTTACTGTTTCGCAGCCATCCCCCCCACTACAATTTAGATCGGTGTGAGAGCCAATATTGGATCTAGTTTAGATTACTTACAGTGTGGAAACAGGCCCTTCGGCCCAACAAGTCCACACCGACCCACCGAAGCGCAGCCCACCCAGACCCATTCCCCTACATTTACCCCTTCACCTAACACTACGGGCAATTTAGCATGGCCAGTTCACCTAACCTGCACATTTTTGGACTGTGGGAGGAAACCAGAGCAAACCCATGCAAACGCCACACAGTCAGTTGCCTGGGGCGGGAATTGAACCCAGGTCTCTGGCGCTGTGAGGCAGCAGTGCTAACCACTGTGCCACCATGCCGCCCACAGTTCTGGGAAATGAAGTGGAATAGGTTAGTATTATAAGGTTGAGCAATTACAAGGAAACAGGGATCATAGCCACTAGAAATGCAGCAGATGTCGTATTTGTAAAGTGCTTTGTAGACACTCCTAAGACAGCCTTCGGGACAGTCTAAAAACAAAAGGGATTCCACTGCATTCATTTGGTGTGTAATTGCAAATGCGAACCACTGCCCAATCACTTCACAATCTATTCTGTCAGCTGCAAGCCCCAATGCCATCTGTATTTCAACCGCAATGGCAAATCAAGAGGAAGCATTTAGTTTGTCCACTCGTAACTTAGCTCATGACACAGATCCAGAATTAATTTCAATATATAGAGCAGGTCTGCCATGGGAGTGGTGCTGGCGCATGAAATATTGAAAAATGAGGTCCTCAACCATGCTTCCACTGCTTGAGTTGTTCTGGAGGAGCACTGCATTACCCAGCTGAGTGGTTCGCAAGATGCACACTTCCCGTTCTTCTCATGACAAGGTCCAGCCCCTTGCCGTAATCCATCAGGTTACAAGAGAAGGTACGGGAGTATGATGAAGTGGCAGAGGCAAAATTTATATCACAATCTATTACAGACTATGTTAATGAGTTAGGTTGAGGGACTGATCCTTTTCACATCGAGAAATTAAATAGGCTAAACCTATATCACTTGCATTTCAGAAGAATGAGAAATGGTATAATTTAAATCTGTAAAGTTCTGAAGAATCTTGGCAGAATAGATGCTGAGAATTCCCCTGAACAGGGAAGCTAAGGGCTGGATTTTTAAATACTGCTGAGACAAGTGGAAGTGCAGGCACCCCTGAAAACTGCACTCCCAAGAGTGCCACTTGATCCCAAAGTGCCTGGGGTACATCATAATAGGGAAAGGGGTGGGAAGCTGGAATCTTCATGTCTCTGCTAAGTGGTAATTGAGCGAATGTCGAGCACATGGGTACCACTCTTGTCTGCATCTGGCTCTGTACCAGCCACCTTCGACATTGACAACTCGATTGTCTGTGATGATCCAGAAATACCCTCCACATTTGTGACACCCAAGGCCAGGAATCTACATGGCGTGCTGCTCCCCCAGTGTTCCCTCTTCCAATTTTGACTGAGACCCAATGGAGGTAAGAATGGTGGAAGGTACAGAGGAATGATGTGATGGTGCTGGAGTGGAGTCTCTCCACATGGAGAAGGCCATTAACAAGAGCGACTCCATATCCACACAACTCAGGGACATGTGGGAGAAACAAGGTGGTGATGGGAACTCCAGACATGGAGCAGATGCCTCAGCAAAACCAACCCAGTAAGTAACAGCCCTCAATAAGCCAGAGTATGAATTGGGCAGGTGTTTGCTCCACTCCCTCATCTGAGGAAAAAGCAGTGAAATGACCCTGCTGTTCATCGTCTCTCGTCATACCATCACCAGCAACCTCACAGTACCCAGAACTGTCTCCTTTTCATTGTTGTAAAGGTGTAGAATTGTAAAGAAAGCTGTGCTAGTCTTCCATACCACCACCAGTTTGAGGCAATTCCCAAGAGGTACATATTCACTTTGCCTGTAGGGTGAAGAGAGAATTTTATCTGAATAGCCTGGTCACCTTCATCTATTCCAGTCTGACAATGACATGCAATGTTGCACTCTTCAATGATGCCTCTTTCTCAATACACAACATTTGCAAAGGTGGCTGAGTTTTCATTGATGACAATGGATGCATGCTTTGCAAATGTTACAGAGAACATGTGTGCATGATGGTACATACGGAGGTAGACACCTGTCACCTGGGTGCCACTTACCATTCATCTTAGATCTTGAATCACTTATGAAAGTGAGCCCACATCCTTCTAGTCACTCTCTACTGTTTGTAGTCACCTCTATCCAGACTCTCTTTGTTTCTCAGACAATGGATAATGGAAGCAATGTTTACAAGAAGGGCATCAGAGAACCTTGGTGCCACCTTGAGATACTTGCGCACACTATTGCTGGCTCTCTAGGAGCCCTCCTGTAACATCTGCTCAGTGAATAGTAGTCCCAGTCATGGTTGCTACTTGCTTTTTCAAAAGGGTTCAATGTCCCACCTCCATCCTTAGAAATTAAGATTAAAAATCCAGTCCTAGAACATGATTCAGAATAAAGTGGGGACATGTGGCACTGAGATGAGGAGAATTTTCTTCCTTTTTAAATGTTTGGGATTCCAACTTCTCTGCTCCAGATCATGGATGTTCAGTCATTGAGTATATTAATGACAGAGTCTTCTGGATTTTTGGGTACTAAGGGCTCTAAAGAATCTGGAGGGTGGAACTGAGATAGAAATTCACAATGATCTTTTTGAGTAGTGCAGAGGTTCAAATTTTCTATACTGGCTCCTGTGCTTATGTTCGTTGCAGAATTCTTTTCCTATTCCAAGGTTTGAAAATCTTTTATGATCTCTCTTTGAAGATGGTGCGAGCAGGAGGTAGGGGAAAGAGGAGGCAAAATGGTGGCCAACACTATCTCAACTCCGTATCCAGAACCATGATGCCAATAGAACCTGCCTGGATGACACTAGTCTGAGATTCTATCGCAGCATGTAGATGTTGGGCGGATGCTACTAATGGCAACCATCAGACACTGCAGCATTGTTACTTTTATAAGATGAGCTGATAGAAGTGGCTGCCTGTTCTATATTTCAAGCTCTATATGAAGCCAAGTGCTAAGTCAGTGGCAGACCCCTCTGTACTACTTGATATTATGCAAACTGAGTGTGTGAGTTTGAAGCACATGAACGCTGATTCTGAATCATTATGAACAGAGCTAGTTGGTAGAAGGGTAATGAAGGCACAGTGATTTAAGCAATGATGAGGTTAGTGGTGTCAATGATGGGGTATGGCATTTGAAGATAAATTAATTGACCCAGAAAACTTCTATTGTCCTTTCTCTAACCCATTCTTCCGATCTGGTAGAATGTTTAGATCTATGCAGTGCACAGAGCAGGTCTGCAGGTTGTAATTCAGTTTTGCTATGAGTAATATATTACTATTTGGCATTAATCTCAATATCTCCCCCTCAGTTCATTATCAAAATGTTGAGGATTCAACTAATCAAGTAACTTGCTTGTTTTATTGATCTCCTTGTTTGTGTTTTTCACCTGATAAATTCTAGGATAAATAGTGTCGAAATGTTATTGCATTAATGGTGAATGCACAGAATACCCATTTGTGAGAGAATTTTTTTATTCATTTGCCAGATGTGGGCATTGCTGGCAGGGCCTGCATTTGTTACCTATGCCCTTGAGAAAGTGGTAGTGAGCTGCTTTCTTGTATCACTGGAGTCCTTTTGGTGTCAGTAAATCTACAATGCCATTAGAGAGTTCAGGAGTTTGACAGAGCCAAACTGAAGAAACGGTGATATATTTCCAAGTCAGATAGTGAGCAGCTTGGAAGGGAAAATGCAGGTGCTGGTGTTCCCATACATCTGCTGCTCTTCTACTTCTGGATGGTAATGGCATGAGTTTGAAAGTTGATGTCTAAGGAGACTTGGTAAATTTCTGCAGTGCAAATTTTAGGTGGTACCCATTGCTGCTACTCAGTGATGGAAAGATTGGATTTTTGTAGATGTGGCAAGCAAGTAGGCTGTTTCTATTCCATTGCAGTCCTGGCCTGCGTGTTGTGTGTGATGGACAGATGTTGGAGAGTCAGGAGATGAGTAACTTGCTTCAGGATTCTCAGCCTTTGGCCCTGATCTTGTAGCAGGGATATATTTCCCTCCCCTCCCCTATCAGCGTTCCAAAATGACCACTCCCTCCATGACTCCCTCGTCAGGTCCACACCCCCCACCAACCCAATCGCCACTCCCGGCACCTTCCCCTGCAACCACAAGAAATGCAAAACTTGCGCCCACACCTCCCCCCTTACTTCCCTCCAAGGCCCCAAGGGACACTTCCATATCCGCCACAAATTCACCTGCACCTCCACACACATCATCTATTGCATCCGCTGCACCCGATGTGCCCTCCTCTATATTGGGGAGACAGGCCGCCTACTTGCGGAACGTTTCAGAGAACACCTCTGAGACACCCAGACCAACCAACCCAACCACCCCGTAGCCCAACACTTTAACTCCCCCTCCCACTCCACCAAGGACATGCAGGTCCTTCGACTCCTCCATCGCCAGACCATAGCAACACGACGGCTGGAGGACCCCACTCCGGCCTATCACCCTCACCTTGACCTCCCTCCACCTATCGCAATTCCAACGCCCCTCCCCCAAGTCCCTCCTCCCTACCTTTTATCTTAGCCTAATGGACACACTTTCCTCATTCCTGAAGAAGGGCTTATGCCCGAAACGTCGATTCTCCTGTTCCTTGGATGCTGCCTGACCTGCTGCACTTTTCCAGCAACACATTTTCAGCCCTGATCTTGTAGCCACAGGTTCCTGCCAATCCCAGGCCCCAGCATGTTAATAGTTCGGGATTCAGTGACGGTAATACCATTGAATGTCAAGGAGCAATGGTTCGATTGTCTCGTGTTGTAGATAGTCATTGCCTGGCACTTGTGTGGTGCAAATGTTACTTGTCATTTGTCAGCCGAAGCATGGATTATGTTCAGGTCATGCTGTATTTAGACATGGACTGCTTTAGTATTGGAGGAGCTGAAAATGTGTTGCTGGAAAAGTGCAGCAGGTCAGGCAGCATCCAAGGAACAGGAGAATCGACGTTTCGGGCATAAGCCCTTCTTCAGGAATGAGGAAAGTGTGTCCTGAAGAAGGGCTTATGCCCGAAACGTCGATTCTCCTGCTCCTTGGATGCTGCCTGACCTGCTGCGCTTTTCCAGCAACACATTTTCAGCTCTGATCTCCAGCATCTGTAGTCCTCACTTTCTCCTTCAGTATTGGAGGAGTCATGAATGGTGTTCAACACTATGCAATCATCAGCAAACATCCCCATTTCTGACCTTATGAAGGAGGGAAGATGTTGAACATCTTCAGGTAGAACAGAAAGAAAAGTCTTTCCTGGTCTATGACAGCAATTCGAACATTTTAACATCTATTCATTTTAGTTTACCTATTGAAAGATAGTACATTAATTTATTGATGGGATTATTCCGGTCCAATATTGCATTTCCCCAATACTGTGAATCAGTTAGTGTGTAAACTGCTCATTCAAACTATATTCTGCTCCATTAGTTTTCTATTAGTTTGTTTTCTGATTTTACGTTTGTACAATATGTAATGGATATATAATAATTTGCCTTCTCCCCTCCCCTGTCTTATTGTTTCTTACTACACCCCTAAAAATGGAAAGACATAATGAAATAATATTTATTCCTGATGAAGGGCTTTTGCCCGAAACGTCGATTTTGCTGCTCGTCGGATGCTGCCTGAATTGCTGTGCTCTTCCAGCACCACTGATCCAGAATCTGGTTTCCAGCATCTGCAGTCATTGTTTTTACCATAATGAAATAATAGCCATTGGATCATTGAGCTTTTTAATTTTCTGTTGCACTCAGTTTATGATATAGCACCATCTAGTGGTCCTCTTATGTAGTTTCCCAATTTATCTTGTGTCTTCTGAAAAGTTCACCAATGCTTTCAGTCAGTTTTGACATTGCCACATTTCAGACTGAAAGAGCAGCACTCAAAATTATTGTGATTTATGGAGGCTTCTTCTTACTCCTGTTAGTTGTGCTAACTGATCTTGCCTCCAGATCAGGTAACCTCGCATGTGGTGCAAAGTGTTCCTTTCAGTTTTTCATCCAAACAATCAATAGTATCTAGTACTCAAACCCTCTTACGCAATCAGCTATCATGGCATCCCTCCTTTATCAAACACTGACATGATTTTTCTACTTGGTTTATGTGGCAGACTCCAACCCTTCCAAAACACTGCAATAAAGTTTGCAGACCAACAAATCATTTCCTAACTCATTGTGTAACTGAATTTTTAAAATTAGAAATGTACAGTAAGTTCAGTCAACAATGTCAGATTATTTCCAGTCTTTTGTTCAGTATTCCACTTCTTTTCTTCAACACATTTGCCTTTAAGGGCAGTGTTTTGTATACACCCTTTTTGTTTTAAACATAATCACAACAGACAAAGATTCACATTTTAGCACATGCTTTGTGTCAGTGCATGCTGCTTTTTATATATTATGTGTTGTTTTAAAACAAAATTATTGTTCCAAACTGATTTTTCATTTCAGGTTCTTCATCTGGCTTTTGTGTTCTCTTGTGCCATGGACTTCCTGATGTCTCTGAACTCTGCTCCTTGAATCAGTAATAGGACATGTCATTGTGTTCCCCTCGATCCAATGATGTTCCTTCTGGATAGTGATTTGACTTGGCTTTGACTTTTGGATGTCAGCTTCACCTCAGCTCCTTCATCTCTGCTGCAATGTGTTAACCATTATAGCACTTTTATTTTTGACTCATGAAATATTTCTGTCATCCACTGTAGCTAATGGAACATGCATAGTAACAGTGTCCCTTCTTGGTGATGACCATGAATGGTTTGTGATAAGATAATGTATCCATCTTATACAGAATCATCGGTCTTTGAAATATGTCATCACTTAACAACACATTAGAATGTCTAGCGCACCCCCCTGGATTCTACATAAAATTTAGAAGTATTCATTTTTAGGATCATGATCTCGAAGCTCCTGGTCAATATTGGTGTCAGTCAGCTCTGGCAACTTTGTGTGTACCTGTTTCCAAATAATAACTTGGCTAGGTTTTTTGACATTGACTGCATGGTGTTGCAGTCTACATACCGTTCTATCATAACACACCTCCTTCCACTTGTTGCGTCAGCTTGAACACTCCTCATCCATTTTGTTTTTGTCATTCCATTTCCTCATTTGCTTTTCACCATTCAGGGGTTACTCTGTGATGGTGAATGCCCATGACTTGCACTTGTTGCCTGCAAAGATCTGTGAATTGAATTGTAGCGAGTAATTGGTAGACTATACCTTGCAAGTATTTCAATCAGTGCAAACACCATTTTCTCTGTAGTTGTAGATTTCATTACCATATGCTTATAATAACACCTCAGTATTTAAACACTGTAAATATGAACTCTCTTGACGCGTGTCAGCCTTAAAAGTCAACCATTGGTTCCTCCCATTATCCAGCCAATTATAGTGTGCCAAGTAATGGTTCTGGTAGTTTGGACCTGCTCACAAGTTGACATTTTATTTCAACAAACAGCTGCACATCTTTCTCAATTCCTGACTATTATACTTTGGTCGTTGAGTTTTGTTTGGTACTAATCACTCCCAGGAAACTCTCATGAGCTAGAGTTACCAGTCTAGGCCTAAGTTTTTGTGGCACTTTGAGTGCACTGCCTTTCTAGAATATGCCTCCCACTTATAAGTAGTTCATCTCATTAAGTGATGTGTGCCTTGAATGGACAATTCTCCCAATTTCCAAATTGAATTCTTTAACTGATGTCATTCAGTTCTGGACCTTTCACTCTTTTTCATTCTGTCCAGTTGTCATTGCTCCTCGTATAACAAATTATCTAACCATTTCTGATTCCATCTCTAATGAGGATCTGTGTGTTTGATCCACTGCCACTTTCCCAGTATTTTATGGTTTACATGTCCCTGGTTTTGCTTCTACCTTATCATTGCTGGATTGATTCCATGACTTGAGTTTATGCTCCAGGAATATTAACTTTGTCACACCCAGTAAGCACTTGTCTGCATTGACTGTGAGTTCTGTTGACCACAATCTAACCCAACTTAGTCTCTCATCATGTTCCTCTCTGTAGGTTCCATGAATACAGGTGTCACCTGAGATATTGGTCATTCCTGGGATCACCGTATCACTTTATGGATTTTGTGTTTGTAAATCTCTGGTACTCTTTGGATACCAAAAATAGTGTTCTTTCAGTGAAATCCATAACGAGTGACAAAGACTATCACCTTCCTGAAATCAGATGAACCTCCACGTGGTGGTACACCTATTTTAAGTTTAGTCTGGAAAATACCTTGTTTCTTAACAATTCTTGAAAGATTTCATCCACAGTGTGAATTTGGTAACATTCTCTCACTACAGCTTTGTTCATCCCTCATATATGAACTGTCACTATTTGATTTTAGCATGACTGCAACAGGGCTAACCCATGGTATTGCTCTTTCATCTGGTGATCTGATGTTGTAGTCAGTGATTTCCCTGATCTTTACCTCAATTTTCCCTCTCAGACCATCACAAGTTCTGTGTATAAGCTGAGCTAAAGGATTTCTGTTATTGTGTTTAGTTAATCTCATTTGGCAGTTGTGCGACTTCCCAATTCCTTGAAAAATTGGTCCAAATGCTCTGCATAGAATAGCACAAAACGTATTTTTAACTTAATTTCTAACTTCCCTGAGGTTTAGGCAGCTTCTCTGCTTCAAGGATGTTTACCATCCTCCTCAAACACCATGAATTCTACCTCTACAATCCGATGCCCAATTCTCATATCTGCAAGAAAGCGTCCTAGATTTCGATGTGGGGTTGACCTGATCTACTAGCTGGGAATTGTCTTTTCCTCTACTCTGTTAACTCAACTGTGTTTTTTTTTATTTAGCAGGCTCAAGTTTTCATCATCTCTGCAACATAGCAACAATTTCCCGTTGGCTCATAGCATTTTCTGATTATTCCTATCATTTCCTCACAGTGTTCTTTCTAACTGTCAATTCCAATAGGTTCTGTTTGCTGTTGTATTCTTGTTCTGCAAATTATTGTACAGATACAAAAAAAAGCTACAACAGAAAAATAAGTAGAAACTGTATAAGAAGCCTTCTTTTTTAACCAAACATGTTATCAGGAAGTAAAATTCCAAGGAAGTAAGACAAAAATGGGCATGATGAGAAACAGCTGCAAGCAAAGAACGAAGTCTACTGTAATAGAATATTTTTCATTACTGAAACTAATTGTAAATGGGACTTACTTTTAACATGAGTTTATATACGCTAGCATTAGTCATCCTTGTTAAATAATTAACTAATGTTTAAAAGGTTTCTGTGTCATTCAGTGATATGCCACAATTTATATCTCAGTAATTAGTTGAATGATTTTTGTCTTATTAAAGTCTTACCAATATTGGAGTGGGAGCCACTACAGATTCAACCAGAAGACACAGTGTAAGGAGTGTACCATCAGATGGAGGTTGTTCCACAGAGTATTCCATTTCTACTGTCGACCTAAAATGTTTTAAGTTGAACTGGATGGACATCATTCAGCAAAACAAAGAAAAATGGAAAGAACTGGCAATTCAAGGTGTGTGGGGTTGATTTTGATTTTTTAATCTAATTATTCTAAACATACAAACACAAACATTCTAGAGTATCAGATTGCTGATACTTAGCATATCATGCTGTTTAGATTCATATGAACATCCAGTGTCCAAGATATCCCTTAATAATCTGTGAAGGTGTCATTGTTACCTTTAACTGGATGTTGAAGGATATTTGCTCTAATTGACTTACTTTCATCACCTGAGGGACTGACACAGTGAAGACAGTGGAGAGGTAGGTCATGCAAAGTATATTTCTTGTTCATCTTACTTTATTACACAAGACCTTGTCATCACCATAAATTCCATGGTCAGATGCCAAATATGATCCCAACTGCAGAGACCACAGAGCAAATGTACAGACTTTTTGATCTGCAGAGTGCAGTGACTGAAAAGCGAGCTAGCTACTAAATCATTGAAAAACATTGAAAATTTTAATATACAGAACAGCAACAGGAAATCTGTAGTTACTTTTGTTGAAGAAGAAGCTATAAAGTGACATCAGATTGCCACCATTGGATTGTTTAGTGATTTGTTGATCATTAAAAAGAAATAATTCGGATTTATCTGAGATGTTCTGTAAAGGACTCTTCACTTTTCAATGCTACCAAGCAATATCCAGTTGAGATACAGTACAGGTTACATACCTTGCTGTGTTTTGCTATTATATCTGTGAACCAAACTCAGGCACACATCATTGCAGCAATGTGGAAATGATAATTCTCCATTCAAGCAATCCTATAAAGTCTCAGTAGGATTCAGTGAACAATCCTACTGTACTCTACTCTCCCACAGAAACTTTTAAATAGCAGCTCTTATCAACGGTCAAATATTGTTCTGCTGACTTTAAATAAGTTTTACCTTTTTATGCTATTGGACTATACTTGATTTTTAAATTGCTACAAGAGCATGTATTAAAGTTAGAAAATGGAAGACTGGTAATCATTAAAAAGAAATCACAAGGACTTAGTGAAGATAGGTCTAATTGCAAAGGAGAAATGAGCTCATTGTTTTAGATATAGAGCATCTCGAGTGCACTGCTGTTTTTTTTGTGCGATGCTTTATTAAATCCTGAAATTTTGGTTGAATTTACTTTCCTTGACACTATTTGTGTGATTCAACTAGTGTAATGTTGATGCCTCTAGGCTTTTGCCTAGATTTCCTGGAATAATCATGTACTTTGGTAATGTGATGATGTAAGTGAGGCTAATATTTAACTGAGTGACGTTAGGGTCCCAGACAATTAACAACTAAAATTTACCAATAAGGAGGCTTGAAATTGAACTTTTGAGCTGCAATGAAGAGTGCACTGGCCTGACCAGCTGCAGGAGGCTATGGGCTACTTTGAGAACTGGACAACAAGTAATGGAAAGCAAAAGGTTTTCCTTTTGCAGTACTGAACTGATTGTACCTGATGGCCCAGAAGCTGATCAATTTCAACAATTTCCCAGGCTCATCTTGTGAATATTTCAATCTATAGTAGAAGCTATCTTAGTCAATTATTGATTGAATTCATAAAATATTCCCAACTCAGTGAAATATTTAAGGGAAAAGGTTAACTAGTCAGTTTGAGGGTTAGTGGCAGAGAATAACAAGACGTTCTTCCATTTTCTACCTTTAATACATGCTCTTGTAGCAACTTAAAACTCAAAAACAATCCAATAGCATAAAGAAAATAAAACCTATTTAAAGTCAGCAGTACAATATTCAACAATTGATTGATATATTTCTGTGTCTTGCTATTACACCTATGAACCAAACTCAGACACACATGGTTGCAACAATTGCTATTTACATGTCTCGTGGGAGAGTTAGGTAGAGTACAGACTCTAATTCTTCACAGAATGCTACAGAGAGTTCTTATGATTGCTTGATTGAGAATTGATAATTCCCACATTGTTGCAATCGGGTGCATCTGAGTTTGGTCCACAGGTTTAAAAGCAATGTATGTAACCTGTACTATAGCTCAACTGGATAATACTCGGTAGCATTGAAAAATGAAGACTCCTCTTTATAGCATCTAACTGGTACTTTATTTGACAAGTGCATATTCTATGCTAACACTTGTTGTAGGGGTGGGGCAAGTGGAAGGGGTGGATCTAAAGGCATGAGATTATGTCAGATTATGGGATGGCGGGCACTGTTAAATTGACAAAAAATGGGAAGCCATCTCAATCCGCTGACTTGAGGACTTATGGAGGCAGAACAAGAAGTGAGTACCAAACTATTCAAACTATTTTAATTATGTTCATGAGGTTGAATTTGTGTATGTGTAAGGGGGAGAGGGGTGGTCAGTGTTTTGGTGGTCTGAAAAAAGCCATTCATTTGTATGTGGTAACCCTTCTGGTTATAAATAAAAAGCAGCCAGGATCTAGGAATTCTTGTGGTGTAGAGGTTGTGTCCCTGCCTTTGAGCTAGCAAGCCTGGGCTCACATCTCATTTGTTCCAGAGGTGTGTAATAACATCTCCAAAACATGTGATTAGAAAATATTGGAAGAAAAAAGGCTGAGCTCTTTCTGAGATAGGGAGAAGATGGTGTCCACTCATCTCCTCGAGCTTTCAGAGAGAGGTGTAGGCTGCTGGGGGAGGAATGCCTTATCTCACCCTCCAACTCCCTTTCCATTTAATCCACCCCCTCTCTCCCTCCCTTTCCTTACTTTCATTGGGCATTGCCTTTAGAATCTAATTAGAAACCCGGGGTCAGTGGTGTTGGAAAAGACATTCCGGAGTGTGGGAATACATCTCTGTATAGAAAATGCATTCTAAATAGTTTCTAATGTGTCTTTGTCTAAAGTATATTATTGTAAGCTATAGTTTAACACAAACAGCAATTACCACCCTCCCCTTTTGGACTATTTCCCTTTCCAGAAGCCAATCTCTGCTGAGGAAGAGCCCAGCTTTTCTTTTTTAAGGTTGAGAAAGAGAGAGAGAGAGGATTAAATTAAAATGGATTTGGAATGGGAAAACATGTACTCCATACCCCATGGTGCCCACCTCCCACTGAAGACATCAAAAGTGTGTGCTCCCACCCTAAGGACACCAAAGAGCTGAGTTCTTTTTTCTTTTTTTTCTCATTTTCTATACAGAGATGTATTCCCACACCCCGGAATGTCTTTTCCAACACCAACTGACCCGGGTTTCTAACTAACGTCGACAGGCAATGCCAATGAAAGTAAGGAAAGGGAGGGAGAGACGGGGTGGATTAAATGGAAAGGGAGCTGGAGGGTGAGATAAGGCATTCCTCCCCCAGCGGTCTACACTTCTCTCTGAAAACTCGAGGGAATGGGTGGACACCATGTTCTCCGTCTCTAAGGAAAAGCCCAGCCTTTTTTCTTACTATATTTTCTAATCACACGTTTTGGGGATGTTATTACATAACTCTGGAGCAAGTGGGACTTGAGCCCAGGCCTGCTAGCTCAAAGGCAGGGACATAACTACTGCACCACAAGAATTCCTGGATCCCGGCTACTTTAAATTTATAATCAGAAGGGTTACCACATACAACTGAATGGCTTTTTTCAGAACACCAAATTACTGATTATCCCTCCCCCACACTAATTCATCAATGTTTCCAATTAATCAAATAATAGGAAATGCCCAGTTAAAGGAAGAGTCAAGTCATTGTTTTCTAAATGACCTGCTCAGAAATGTTATGGCATACTTTTGGAGAAGTTGGGACTTGAGCCTAGGCCTCCTGATTCAGAGGTTGTGACACTAACATGGTGCGACAAGAACCCAGACCTCAGCTCTTTCATAGAATCACAGAGCCCCTACAGTGTGGAAAGAGGCCATTTGGCCAATCAAGTCATTGGCAACTATCTGAAGAGCATCCCACCCAGACCCAACCTCCCTCACCCTGTCCGTGTAACCTTGCATTTTCAATGGCTAATCCACCTAACATGCACATCCCTGGACACTATAGGGCAATTTAGCATAATCAATTCACCTAACCTGCACATCTTTGGACTATGGGAGGAAACCCACATAGACGCGGGGAGAATGTGCAAACTCCACACAATCACCCAAGGCTGGAATCGAACCCGAGTCCCTGACACTATGAAGCAGCAGTGCTAATCGTTGAGATACTTTTTTTTTCTTTTTTAGAAAGTTTTTCCATCACCTAATCATCTCTAGTATTTTCCCATCTATATATCACCTCCAGTAAATGACCTGTGTTTTAGAGTCCTGCTAGCAAATACAAAGACCAAAGAACATCACCTCCTCTCAAACAAGTGTGAAGATTTTCTGTCTGACCCTTAAAGGACCCACATTTATAATGCTGACACCCATAATGTCCTATTTGGCGCTATGGTCTGCTCAGGGGTGCTCCCTATCCTTCTTGAAGCCGACCCTGATGATTAGACTAATATCTGGGCAAGTAGCCCATCAGGATGTGAAAACATTTGGGAGCTGTGATTCATGTGCCAGAAGCTCTGACAACCAGTGCCCAGCAACCCCCTTTCAGCCATGAATTCCTCTCCAGTAAATGTGGAAACTTACCGCTCTCTAGCATTAACAGCCTTTCACCTTGATGAGGGCAAAATTCTCATAAATTCAGCTGGCCATGGTTGAGTTATTTAGCTTGGTTTTCCAAAGAGGTGGTGACTGATCATCTTGAATGAATGAAAACGTTGAATTGTATCAGTGTCAGAGGCTAAACAATTAGTCTTGAATTGAAAACTTGCCCAAAGCAGCCGGCGCTCTCGCGACACTTACACTTAAGGTTTTGCTGGATACTGAGCATTAGGCCTAGATTATATTCGTAAACTGTGAATATCAACCAGATATTGCAGTTGGGGCTTTGTTACAAAGCAGACAATGAGTGTTATGAGCTGAAATGGAGGCAAGTAGGCCCCAGTATTGCTGTAGAGACAGGCAGAGCACTACTTCTCTGTGTCACTCCACAAGAAAGGAAGATGTCAAAAAAAACTAAATAATATCAGTGGTTTGAAGTAGTTTCTTTCAGCACCAATGGTTAGACCATTATAGATTCAGAAAAACTGAGTGGAGCATGCCCAATGAATGCTCTGCCCATTTTTGTTTTATTTTGCCCACGATGTCCAGGAGCTTATTGCCTGTTCCATACAGGGTTTTTTTAAAACATTCATACATCCTTGAATATCAAATCAGGAGCTAGCACAGCTTTAGAGAGAAAATGAGTGTGTTCAGAAATTGGGCATCACCCCCTCCCCACCCCCGTACCAAACCCCTACCTTCCCTCTTCAACTTCTTTTTTTGCATAATATTTAAACCTCATGTCAACTAACTTCTCTCCAAAGTACATTATTTGCTGAACTTGAGATTCCAAAATGGACCAAAATCATTGCCGAGTGCTGCAGTTTCCTCCCACAGTCCAAAAATATGCAGGTTCGGTGGATTTCCCATGTTGAATTGCCCCATAGTGTCCAGGGATGTGCAGACTAGGTGGATTGGCTATGGGAAATGCAGGATTAGTGGGATAGGGTGGGATGGTCTTCGGAGGGTCAGTGCAGACCTAATGGGATAAATGGCCTTGATCTGCACTGTAGAGTTTATGATTCTGTTGAACGATTTTACTGTTCTGCTCTACCAGGGCAGTAATACTTAAGAATCTTAGAATTTGACCCTCAGATTTTAATGAACTGATTATAACAAAGTTTGCATTGAAAGAATAAGTGGTCATTATTCAGAGCACCAGAAAAGCAACACTGAGCTGTAATTATTGGGAACTGATGTGGTCACTTGGATCAAACACCACTGCCAGTTGGATATGGTCTGAGTGCTTCCCTATATGTTAGCTCACATGACATATACTACAAAGACTGGGTGCTTTTGAGGTAGGTGCCTTGATGCTTAATCGAAAGACTAAATACTTACACTTACATCTCAACTGAAAATCTCACAACGCCAGGTTATAGTCCAACAGGTTTATTTGGAAGTACAAACTTTCGGAGCACTGCTCCTTTGTCAGGTAGTTAGGTTGGACTATAACCTGGTGTTGTGTGATTTTTAACCTTGTCCGCCCCAATCCACTGCCGGCACCTCCACATCAACTCAGAGTTGCACATAGTATGTGTTCTGTGCTTTCTGGCTCTAACTGTTACAATGCGTATACACCATGATAAAGTGAAATGTTTCATGTTAAAATGGCTGGACATAGATGCAATGGAAATTTGTTTTGTCATTAAAACTTTGAACACTGGTTGATTCAGATTTCATAACAAATGTTTTCTTCTTTCCCTTTTAAAAATTCTTGCAAGCCACAGAAGAGAAAACAAGGCAAGCTACAGAAGGAAACAAGAGTGATGATGACAGTATTAAGGAGCCTCTTGTAACAATGGGTGATAACATTATCAAAGGACATGATGAACAGTTCTTGGGAAAAAACACTTCTCCATCTAAGGTACCTGTCAACCAGCATTCAACAGATCGGCCAGCTGCCAGTAGTCCTTCGCTGCAAAAACATCTTCACACTGTCAGCTCTGATTCCACTATTTGGGAAAATGATTCTAATCGAGCAGAGACTCTGATTCAACAGAGAACACCATGGAATGGTAACTCCCATTCACTGATTAGGTAGTCATATTTTTGGAAAAATACATCAGTTATCTTTCAGAGGAGAATTAGGGATGGCTGTATTTTCAATGACAGGGATCAGTATCTTCTCTTTGGTCCCTGACATTCAGTACTTAACAAGAGCAAAGACAAAAGTGATAGGAGCAAAAACAGACATTGCTGGAAAAACTCAGCAGATCTGGCAGCATCTGCGGAGAGAAATCGGAGTTAATGTTTCGGGTCCAGTGACCCTTCTTCAGAACACAACTCAGTTCTGAGGAAGGGTCACTGGGCCCGAAACATTAACTCTGATTTCTCTTGACAAAATGCTGCCAGATTTGCTGAGATTTTCCAGCAACTTCTGTTGATGTTTCTGATTTCCAGCAACCACAGTTCTTTTGTTTTTTTTACAATGGTGATAGGGTTTAAAATATTTAAAAACATGTTGCAGTTGCTTATTTACTAATTTCCCTTTCCTTTTCTTGCATCAGATAGTGCATTAATGTGTATGGAGTAGGCAGCATTTCCCAGAAGTGAATGATTTAATTCATGTTGTGCTAAGTATGTCAACATACAAAACAAATAACTGATTTCTGGGAATGTCTGTTGTAATATTGATAATATTGGTAATATTTGGCTATTTGTTCACTAAGATTGTGGAAGTCAAGATGAAATACAATTTCCTGCAACATTGTCGAGGGCCATAAATAATGTTGTCATGTGATTTATGTGCACTTCCTCCAATTTAATATCCATTTGAATTACCAAAATCAAGCTGCATGATTGTTTTGCTGAATTTCTTCATTCTGCTTGTGACGGAGATCTTGCCTTCCCTGGGATTCACCACTCTAACTGCCCAATTTATTCCAATGGCTTTTCCATCATTGGCTTCCCACGCTACTCCAGTTAAGGTAAGAAGTGATTCCAAGAACAATATCATTTCTTTCTTCTCAACATCTGAACAATGACATTAACTTTAGCTATTTTCCCTTTTGCTTGTAACTCCTCATCCATCATCCATATCTTTCCATCTGTTACGGAGGTGCACATTTTAACTTTCTGCCAGTATTGTAACTGGTGGTGAGCTGGAAGTTTACTCAGTGCTCCCGAAAGGAAGCCTGAACTAACTTGACTTCTAGGCTCCATTCGAATCCTACCAGCCACTTACCACATGTTCTATGCAGGATGTTAGTAGGAAAGGGTTGGAAGTCACAGGGTCTGCAGGTAGCTTGTGATCGGATGGAGGGGAGAGATCTATATCAGAGAAGGTCTGAGCTAAACTTGATGGACCTGGACCATAGGAGATCTTGTTGTATAACAGAACAGTTCCAAATTGTTTACTTACCTCCAGCCAATCTGATGATGGACAAAGTCTTGGCTGAGGAAAGGCAGAAGATCTTAGGATCTCGAAGGGAACAGATCTATTATCTTAGGTGTCTCAAAAATCTCAGTAATAATGTCTGTCTTGCCAATGTAACTTGTATCTGGTTGCTATCATGCAATAAATTACATCTTATTTAAAACAAGAGTCCCTTCATTTTTTAGACAGCCTCATGGATTTCCTCTACCACTTTAGACCAAGTATGCCCTGTAGACCCAGTTAGGAAGTGAGGATAGCGACAGCTCCCGACCCAACCACAGTGGTTGGCATCACATGGTGATGCAACAGATATCAACACTGTAAGGACAGGAGAAGATTTGTTTGAATGAGCCTTTTCTGACCATGGATCCTCAAGCCCCTGTGGGGGTTACGCTACTGCAATTTCCTACTCAAGCTATGAATCAGTGGTCTCTTTAAAACTGAGTTGCTGTGCACCCCTCCATTATTTTCACTACACAATGCATTTAAATATTATTGCATGCATATAAGTGCATTATTTATCATTGATTAAGATTGGTGCTGTGGATTTCAGGCTATGGGAGTATTGGTGCTAAGCTAAAACTGAAGTTATGTCTGAATGATTTCACCAAAACCATGTTTGCATTTGTTAAAAAAAGAGTGGTATTGGATAAGTGTTCTTGTTGCCTTCATAGTTGATTGGGTTAAAGTTACTAGCAGCTCTCAGTGGGTTTAAGGTACCTAAGTAACCAGGGGTGATTTTAACTGGCCACTCCACCTTACTAGTAGAATTGCATGTATGTTACTATTGCCTCAACTGTTTTATATAACAGTATTCAAGTTGTGCATTCTTAACAAGCAGGTATGGGCAGCACGGTGGCTCAGTGGTTAGCGCTGCTGCCTCACAGCACCAGGGACCCAGGTTCGATTCCAGCCTTGGCTGACTGTGTGCGCGGAGTTTGCACATTTTCCCCGTGTCTATGTGGGTTTCCTCCAGGTGCTCCAGTTTCCTCCCACAGTCCAAAAATGTGCAGGTCAGGTGAATTGGCCATGCTAAATTGCCCATAGCATTAGTTAGAGCGAAATGGGTCTGGGTGGGTTACTCTTCGGAGGATCTGCATGGACTTGATGGGCTGAAGGGCCTGTTTCCACACTTTAGGTAATCTAATCATTTTGTCATTCTCAATGGGTTGACCTTTGTATTACAAAGAAACGATATGTTTCTGTAGCACCTGTTACAATTTTAGTTGTGAACATAAAGGGATTATTTTACTGAGACTGGTGTCAAACACTTCTAGCTAAACCTAAGCCAGTGGAAATCAGAAATAACGCTCACCATTGGTTTAAGCGGTACACTACAAAAAAGAAGATGGTTGCGGTTTTTGAAGGTCCATTATCTCAGCTCCAGGACATCTCTGTGGGAATTCCTGAGGGTAGTGTCCTAGCTCCGACCAGCTTCAGCTGCTTCATTAATGATCTTCCTTCCATTGTAAAGTCAGAAGTTGAATGTTCAATGATGATTGTGCAATACTTAGTACTGTTTGCAATTCCTCAGATACTAAAATATGGACAACATCTAGGTTTGGTCTGTTAAGTGACAAGTTGCATTCATGCCACACAATTGCTAAGCAATGACCATCTGCCACAAGACAGAATCTAACCATGTCTCTTGAGTTCAATGGCATCAGGATCACTGAATCTCCCATTATCAACAATCTGGCAGAGGGTGGGGGGTTTAAATTAACCAGAAACTGAACTGGAACCAGCCACATAAATACTGTGGTGAGAAGAGCAGATCAGAGCCTAGGGATTCCTCAGCAAGTAATTCACTCCTGTCTCTCCAGTCCCTGTCCACCATCTGCAAGGTGTGTGCATCTGTCCCACTATCCAAGTTCTCATGCACCTTTTTAGATTAGATTACTTACAGTGTGGAAACAGGCCCTTCGGCCCAACAAGTCCACACCGA
>NC_057716.1:40142205-40214232 GCF_004010195.1 Chiloscyllium plagiosum
TGCTAACCACTGTGCCACCATGCCGCCCACCTGCTGCCCTAATCCTCATAGAGGTGGAGTTTTTTTCTCGATCAAATGAATCTTGGCAAGTTCCTACAAAGCATTTAAGTGGCTCAATGTCCAATGTTTATCCGTCAATCAAAAACTAAAGCTGGTGATTTGGTAACTTATTCACTTGCTTTTTTTGAGAACTTTTGTGCAAATTGGCTGCTGCATTTTCTAAACTCTAACAGTAACTACAGAAAGGAAGTATTTAATTGAATGCAAGGCACCTTGGGTCATAATTCTTTTGATTCATCCATGGAATGTCGCTGGCTGGGCTGGCATGTATTGCCCCATCCCTAAATGTCCTGTAGGAGGTGATGGCAAGCTGCCTTCTTGAGCTGCTGTAATCTTTAGGGTCGAAGAACACCCAAATGTTTTTTTTGAATGAACATCTAGAATTTTGATCCAGCGACACTGAAGGAACAGGGATGTAGACTTAAGTCAGAATGTCCTTCTTGAGGGCAATTAGTGTACACTGATTAAATGCCAGCTTAGCCAGCAATCACTACATCCCAAGAAAAAAAAATAAATCGAATGTTGTTCAGTTTGCAATTGCTCTGATGAAATGTCACTGACCTGAAATATAATTCTGTTTTTCTCCCACTGAGTATTGCCAGTATTTTACTATTGGGGAGTGCCCCTGCTAATTTTTGACTAGCACCATGGGATAGATACTGTCCCCAGGAGACAGATGAGCCCCAGTGTAATATCTCATTTGAAAGGAAAGATCTTTGACAATGTAGCACTCCCTCAGGATTTCACTGAAGTGCTAACCTGAATAATATGTTCAAGTATCAGGAATAGAGCTTGAATGTACAATCTTTTGACTGAAGGGTATGTGTAGTTTATTTATCAATTTACAGGTTTTCTAAAAAAAAACATTTGAAGCTTACCAGTCTATGATTTTACCAGACTCTAGAGTTTAGACTTTTACATCTTGTTGCCTTTCTTAACTCAGACCTTGTGAAGGAGTTTGCTCATCTTCCAGTTTCTAGTGTGTTTTTGAATGTTGCAAAGTGGTTGCGTTTTTCCAACCAATCAGAAATGTAAAATTGATTGCTACAGTGCCAATAAAGATGGCATTTTAGAGGTTACCTCTGCTTTGTACATCACAGT
The DNA here is from genome assembly GCF_004010195.1 of Chiloscyllium plagiosum. Classification (NCBI taxonomy): domain Eukaryota; kingdom Metazoa; phylum Chordata; class Chondrichthyes; order Orectolobiformes; family Hemiscylliidae; genus Chiloscyllium; species Chiloscyllium plagiosum. The sequence goes on from NC_057716.1 coordinate 40,143,367, forward strand.
TCACTGTCAGCCACTTCCTGAGCAGCCCAGAGAATACTCTCTCAAGAAAGTGGCCATCCCCAGTGCTCATCAGGGGACTTTGTATGCATGAGGTCGAGATGTCACATGGCCCAATCAAATTCCATGTTTCAAAATATGTTTACTGACTCATTCTGTCTGACTCTTTTGGAAGGTCTGTGTGAAATATTCTGGAACAAAATCTGCTAATGTTGCTGGCTCCCAGGGAATGATCTCCTTTAGCCAGATATATCAAATGTAAATTTGCCAAACCCAGTCAAGCCAATGGGAAAGAAAAAAGCAGGTCAAAAACAAAGCAATGGTGATGCATACATAGTTTATTTAACATGCATATAGTAATCAAAGGCATTCATCATTCATTTGCTATTTGACAAACTTAATGGACTTTGTTTGAAAGAAAGGAACTGATTGGTTAGATAAAAAGAAAGGTTTTAACTGTATTGCATCTGGATTTTCAGGAAGCAATTTCAGGGTATTTAAAAGGGACTTGTTTGGAACATATTGCAAGAAAAAAATTAACAGCATGTACAGTTAGTTGATTGTAAGTAAATGAAAAGTTACAATAAATAAGAAGGGTTGTTTTTGGTGTGGTGGTCTGTTACCAGCGTTGTTCCACAGGGATCAGTGCTGGGTCCACTTTTGTTTGTCATTTATATAAACGATATACAGGTATTTCTGTTATAACACGTGTTTTGACAATGCGAATTGGCTATAATGCGATTAATGAATAGTGGACACTGTTTGGATGGCGCAAACCTTGTACTGCACAAGTATAGCAATTTTCTATAGCGTGAGGTTGCACAGGAACACAAACATCATGTTATACCAGAAATACCTGTAGATGAGAATATAGAAGGCATGGTTAGTAAGTTTGTGGATGACACCAAAATTGGTAGTTTAGTGGATAGTGAAAAAGGTTCTCTAAGATTACAAAGACATCTTGAAGTATTGGGTCAAAGGCCAAGGAGTGAGAGATAGTGTTTTATTTGGTTAAATGTGCAGTATTGTATTTTGCTAAAACAAGCAAGTACAGGATTTATACAATTAAAAGTAGGGCCTTGAGTAGTAATATAGGAGAGAAAGACCTAGGGATTCAAGTACATAATTCTTTGAAATTTGCATCATATGTAAACAGGAAAGTGAAGAAGGCATTTAGCACACTTGTTGTCATGGCTCAGACCTTTGAGTATAGGAATTGAGACATCATGTTGAGGTTGTAAGGGCTACGGGAGAATGCGGGTAAGTGGAGTTGAAATGCCCATCAGCCATGATTGAATGGCGGAGTGGACTCAATGGGCCGAATGGCCTTACTTACGCTCCTATGTCTTATGGTCTTATGGTACAGGATCTTGGTGAGGCCTCTTTTGGAATACTGTGTCCAGTTTCTGTCACCCTGTTATAGGAAGGATATTACTAAATGGGACAAAGTTCAGAAAGGATTTACCAGGATATTGCCAGGATTGGACGTTTTGAGTTATAGGGAGAGGCTGGATAGGCTGGGACTTGTTTCACTGGAGCATAGAAGATTGAGGGGTGACCTTATAGAAGTTTATAAAATCATGATTGATAGATAAGGTGAATAGCAGGTGGCTTTTCCCTAGGGTGGGGCAATTTCAAGACTGGGGGCATTTTTTTAAGTGAGAGGAGAAAGATTTAATGAAGACAGCAGGGCAGTGCTGAGAGATGATATAGATTCTGTGGAGATTAAGGTTGAATCCGTTTGCATGGAAATTAGAAATTCTAAGAAGAAAATTTCACTATAGGCCACCAAATAATATTAGCACATTGGAGTGGGCAATAAACAGAGAACTAACTAATGATACGAAAGTCAGTGGAGTATGATACGAAAGTCGGTGGAGTTGTTGACAGTGAGGAAGGATGTGTCAGGTTACAGCGGGATATAGATAAGCTGCAGAGCTGGGCAGAAAGGTGGCAAATGGAGTTCAATGTGGGTAAGTGTGAGGTGATTCACTTTGGTAAGAGTAACAAAAAGATGGGGTACTGGGATAATGGTCAGATACTTGGTATATGAGGAAAGGCTGAGGCACTTCGGGGTTGTTTTCATTGGAGAAAAGAAGGTTTGGGGTGACTTGATAGAGGTGTACAAGGTGATTAGGGGTTTAGATAGGGTTGACAGTGAGAATCTTTTTCCACGTATGGAGTCAGCTATTACAAGGGGGCATAGCTTTAAGTTAAGGGGTGGTAGGTATAGGACAGATGTTAGGGGTAGATTCTTTACTCAGCGAGTCGTGAGTTCATGGAATGCCCTGCCAGTAGCAGTGGTGGACTCTCCCTCTTTATGGGCATTTAAACGGGCATTGGATAGGCATATGGAGGATAGTGGGCTAGTGTAAGTTAGGTGGGCTTGGATCGGTGCAACATAGAGGGCCAAAGGGCCTGTACTGCGCTGTATTTTTCTATGTTCTATGTTCTAATGCCTGTAAAAATGGTAAGGCAATTATCATGGGGGATTTTAATCTATATATCGATTGGTCGAACCAGCTCGGTCAGTGTAGCCTTGAGGAGGAGTTTGTTGAGTGTATCCACAATAGTTTTCTTGAACAGTATATAATGGAAATGATGAGGGAGCAAACTATCCAAAATATGGTTCTGTGTAATGAGACAGAAATAATTAGTGACCTCATAGTCAGGGATCCTCTTCGAAGGAGTGAACACAGTATGGTTGAATTTAGAATACAGATGGAAAGTATGAAGATAAAATCCAATACCAGGGTCCTGTCCTTAAATAAGGGAGACTACATTAGGATGAGGGAGGAGTTGGCTAAAGTAGACTGGAAACAAAGACTTTATGGTGAGACAGTTGACGAGCAGTGGTAGACTTTCAAAGTAATTTTTCAAAGTGCTCAGCAAAAGTATATTCCAGTGAAAAGGAAGCACTATAAGAAAAAGTAATCTGCCCTGTGCCTCTAAGGAAATAAGGGCAGCTATCAAATTGAAAGAGAAGGCACACAAAGTGGCCCAAGATCAGCGGAAACTAGAAGAATGGGAAAGCTTTAAAGGTCAACAGAAAGCCATAAGAAGAGCTATAAAGAAAAGTAAGATGGAACATGATAAAAACTAGCACAGAATATAAAGACGCATTGCAAACGCTTCTATAAATATGTAAAATGAAAAAGAGTGGCTAAAATAAACATTGGTCCTTTAGAGGATGAGAAGGGGCATTTAGTCATGAGATATGATGAAATGGCTGAGGCATTGAATAGGTGTTTTATGTCTGTCTTTACATGCCAGTAATTGACAAAGAGACGAAAGTAGGTGAAGACCTGGAAGCAATCCAGGTAGGAAGAGGTAGTATTGGGCAAGCTAATGGAAGTAAGGTTAGACAAGTCTCCTGGCCATGATGGAATGCATCCTAGGGTACTAAAAGAGATGTCGGGAGAAATAGCAAGTGCACTTGTGGTAATTTTCCAAATTCACTGGACTCTGGGACAGTTCCAACAGATTGGAAAACAACAAATGTGACGCCACTGTTTAAAACAGTGGTGGACAAAAGGTGGGGAATTATAGACCAGTTAGCTTAACTTCTATAGTGGGGAAGATGCTTGAGTCTCTTATCAAGGAAGAAATAGCAAGGCATCTAGATAGAAATTGTCCCATTGGGCAGATGCGGTATGGATTCAGGAAGGACAGGTCATACTTAACTAATCTTTTGGAATTCTATGAAGACATTACAAGCATGGTGGACAACGGGGACCTAGAGGATGTGGTGTACCTAGATTTCCAAAAGGCCTTCAACAAGGTCCCGGACAAGAGGCTGCTGCATAAGATAAGGATGCGTAGCATTGTGGGTAAAGTATTAAGATGGATAGAGGATTGGTTGACTAACAGGAAGCAAAGAGTGGAGATAAATGAATGCTCTTCTGGTTGGCAATCAGTGACTAGTGGTGTGCCTCAGGGATCAATGTTGGGACTGCAATTTACATAGATGATTGGGGTTGGGAACCACGTGTAGTGTGTCAAAGTTTGCAGATGACACTAAGATGAGTGGCAGAGCAAGGGATGCAGAGGACTGTGAAACTTTGCAGAGGAGCATAGATACTTTAAATGAGTGGGCAAAGGTCTGGCAGATGGAATACAATGTTAATAAATGTGAAGTCATCCATTTTGGTAGGAGTAACAGTAAAAAGGACTATTACTTGAATGGTAAAGAGTTGCAGTATGCTGCTGTGCAAAGGAACCTAGGTGTCCTTGCGTATGAATTGCAGAAGGTCGGTGTGCAGGTACAACAGGTAATGAGGAAGACAAATAGAATTTTGTCCTTCATTGCTTAAGGGATTGAGTTTAAAAGCAGGGAGGTTATGTTGCAGCTGTACAAGGTGCTGGTGAGGCCACAGCTGGAGTACTGCGTGCAGTTTTGGTCTCCTTATTTGCAAAAGGATGTACTGGCACTGGAGCGGGTACAGAGGAGATTGCCCAACACTACCTCTTCCACGATAAGTTGATTCTGGAGTTCAGGGGTTGGCTTATTAGGAGAGACTGAGTAGACTGGGATTATGAGAAAGTGGGGACTGCAGATACTGGAGATCGGAGCTCCAAACAGACCCTACCACCAAGGATATATTTCCCTCCCCTCCCCTATCAGCGTTCTGGAAAGACCACTCCCTCCGCGACTCCCTCATCAGGTCCACACTCCCCACCAACCCAACCTCCACTCCCGGCACCTTCCCCTGCAACTGCAAGAAATGCAAAACTTGCACCCATACCTCCCCCCTCACTTCCCTCCAAGGTCCCAAAGGATCCTTCCATATCCACCACAAATTCACCTGCACCTCCACACAAATCGACTGAGAAAAGGTGGGGGGAGGGGAAATGAGGAAGCTGGAGAAATCCGCATTCATCCCCTGTGGCTGGAGGGTTCCAGGGCGGAAGATGAGTTGCTCTTCCTCCAGGTGTCGTGTTGCAGCCCTCAGACTCAGCACCGCCTTCTTGACCTGCAATCTTCTTCCCGACCTCTCCGCCCCCAACCCCTCTCTGGCCTATCACCCTCACCTTAACCTCCTTCCACCTATCGCATTCCCAATGCTCCTCCCTCAAATCCCTCCTCTCTACCTTTTATCTTAGCCTGCTTGGCACACCCTCCTCATTCCTGAAGAAGGACTTATGCCCGAAACGTCGATTCTCCTGCTCCTTGGATGCTGCCTGACCTGTTGCACTTTTCCAGCAACACATTTTTCAGTTTAGACTGGGATTATATTCCTTGAAATTTAGAAGAATGAGGGGGGAATCTTATAGAAACAGATAAAATTATGAAGGGAATAGATAAGGTAGACGTAGAGAGGATGTTTCCAATGGCAGGTGAAACTAGAACAAGAAGGCATAGCCTCAAAATTAGAGGGAGCAGATTTAGGACTGAATTGAGAAGGAACTACTTCACCCAGAGGGTTGTGAATTTGTGGAATTCCCTGCCCAGTGAAGTAGTTGGTGCTACTTCAGTTTTTATGGCTCAGATTTTTTTTTTAACAATAAAAGGCGACACGGTGGCTCAGTGGTTAGCACTGCTGCCTCACAGCGCCAGAGACCCAGGTTCAATTCCCACCTCAGGCAACTGTCTGTGCGGAGTTTGCACATTCTCCCCCTGTCTGCGTGGGTTTCCTCCGGGTGCTCCGGTTTCCTCCCACAGTCCAAAAATGTGTAGGTTAGGTGAATTGGCCATGCTAAATTGCCCGTAGTGTTAGGTGAAGGGGTAAATCTAGGGTAATCTAATCATAAAGGACTTAAGGGTTACAGGGAGAGGGCGGGTAAGTGGGTCTGAGGCCATGAAAAGATCAGCCATGATCCTATTGAATGGTGGAGCAGGCTCGAAGGAACAAATGGCCTACTCCTACTCCTAGTTATTATTATATAAAGAGTGGTTTATGTGTAGAATGAACTTCCACAGGAAGTGGTGGATGTGGGTACAGTTACAATGTTTAAAAAAAATTGGGATAAGTGCAAGAATAAGATATATTTGGAGGGATGTGGGCCAAGCACAAGCAGGTAAGACTAATTTAGTTTGGGATTATGGTTGGCTTGGACTGGTTTAACCAAATAGTCCGTTTCTGTGCTACATTTGTTTTTGCATAGGTTTTGCATAGATAATAGTAAGTAATTTGAAATGGTGCACTCAAGTCATGTGGGTCCACATTTATTGTTGGTATAGATAGGTTATATAGAGCACAATTTTCAAATTATGCACAGTGCACAAAGAGGAAATTTGGTAAACAAGCAGGAAAAATATCAGAAACTTTAGGAAGACTTAGGGAGGCTACTAGATAGAAGAACATAAGTGCCAGATGCAGTTGAATTTGGATAATTCTGAGATGATACATTCTGGCAGAAAAAGAATGCAATAACAGAAAACATTTAATGGATAGTTCTACGAGATTTGGATCAACAGACGTAATCAAGATTTATTAGTAAGGGTCAGTTAGCTGGACAATTGTTTGAGATGCAAAGTGATGCCAACAACTTGGGTTCAATTTCCATATTAACTGAGGTCGCCATGAAGACCCTCAATCTCCCTGTTCGCCTGAGATTCATTAACTGTCAGGTTAAACGCACCACCAGTTATCTCTCTCTAATAAGAAAGCAGCCTATGGGGCTTTGGGATGATGGCAAATTTTGACTTTTGCTTCTCCCTGAAGGGAAGTAAAGCCATAAGAAGGCCAATAGAATTTGACGTTTTATATATCAGGTCACAGAGTGTGAATATTGATTGGGCAACAATTAGACTTCGATTTGGGCACCACATTATTAGGAAGACTTTGAAGCCATAGACAGCATTCAAGGCTTTTTCACCAGGGTGAGGGAAGACTGCAGATCCCAGGACTATTTCTTCCAGAGCAGCAAGAGTTAATAGATGTTTTCAAATTTGTGACGTGATTTGATAGAGTGAATAGCAGAAGGCTACGACTTTTTAATGAAGATGTCATTAATTTAAAATTTATCACCAGGACAGCAAGAACAGAGACCAGAGAAATGTATTTTTACAGATGGCTTTTGGAGGAAGTAGCTGATGCTATTTGAAGGAAAATTGGATAAATGCTTGAGGAAAGGAAATGTACCAGATGATATATTGACAGAGTTATTGATCCAACAAAGGTTGTGGATGTCTTTCTCCCCAATACCATCAATGTTATAAATATAGTTTGCTGCTGGTTCTAACTCACCAATATGTTAGGAGCTTAGGCAATAATGGATTACATAGTTTAATATTCAAATAGTTTTAAATAACAGCGCAGTCGATCATCATTTCTAGAATGGAATGGTTCAAAAACAATTAATTTTCAGTGTTCACCTTAATGATGTTTGATTTCCTTTGTTGAGTTTGTAATACATGCCACTGCTCATTCCTGACCAAACTGACTCCATCTCTGTACTTTTTAGCTCTGCTTTTGAAGGAGCTCCCTAATGGTGTCCTTCCTCTTCATCTGTAACTTTTGACTGCCCAATATTATAGTTGAGTAAGCTAGAAATCACAAACCAACCTGCTTAATTGATCCATTACAGAGACAAGAATTAAATGGAACATTCAGCATTCAGTTAGATTTATCACCGTATCACCAATCATATTTTTTCCCTCAAAGTCTGCTTCAATTTCTTTTGGATTCCAGTTAAAGTCCACTATTGTTCTGAGACTAGGGACTATTGTATTAAGTGAACTGGTTAATATACACTGAGTTTGACTTTGTCAGAACCTTTCTCTTTTATGTGGAAAAACAGCAGACAACAGTACTGTATCAGCTTTTCCATTGTGTTAAGAAGGATTGATGGTTACATTCATAATACCTGTGACTTGTTCAATTTGTGTTTCAAACTGTACCAAATTGAGGGATGTGGTTTTGTGGTGATGGCTGTGAATAATCTTGCATATTTATTAATTTCCCTTAGCTTCAGATCAGAACCTTTCCAACACCCACTGTGTTTTACTGTGGAATGGGAAGTGTATCTTTTGCTTTAGATGTTCTATTGAATACATGTTTAAAGATACAGTTTTAAACCATTTTGTTTGTAAGTTTGTATTAGCGAGTTTTGAGAAGATTTGTAGCTCAGGTTGAGGTTCTGGATGTATGTTTGCTCGCTGAGCTGGAAGGTTCATTTTCAGATGTTTCATCACCATACTATGTAACATCATCAGTGAGCCTCTGGGTGAAGCACTGGTGGCATGGCTTGCTTTCTATTTATGTGTTTTGGTGTCCTTGGATTGATTATGTCATTTCCGGTGATGGTGTCATTTCCTGTGGTGACGCCATTTCCTGTGGTGACGCCATTTCCTGTGGTGACGCCATTTCCTGTGGTGACATCATTTCCTGCGGTGACATCAATTTCTGTTCTTTTTCTCAGGGGTGGTAAATGGGATCCAAGTCAATGTGTAGAGGAAATGTGCAGAGCAGAGGAAAATCACCTGTACAGTGTATTCAAAAAAGAATGGCACCCAATGAACACAGTCCACCAATTTCTCAGCAACAAACCCAAACAAGCAGACAAAACATGTCCAGAAACCCTAGTCACTCTCCCTTACATCAAAGATATCTCAGAAATGACTGCCAGACTACTCAGCCCCCTTGGCATCATGGTAGCCCATAAACCCAACAACACACTAAAACAGCAGCTAATGAACTTGAAAGACCCTATACAGACAGCAAGCAAAACTAATGTCATTTACAAAATACCTTGCAAGGACTGTAACAAACACTACATTGGACAAACAGGCAGAAAACTAACACCAGGCTACATGAACATCAACGAGCCACAAAATGACATGACCCACTCTCACTAGTAGCCTTACATACAGATGAGGAAGAACACCACTTCGATTGGGAGAACACGTCCATCCTAGGACAAGCCAAACAGAGACATGCACCAAGACTTTCAACAAACACATTGACTTGGACCCCATTTACCACCCGCTGAGAAAAAGAACATGAAATGACATCACCACCAGAAATGATGTCACTACAGGAAATGGCATCATCAATCCGAGGAAACCTAAACACACAAATAGAAAGCAGGCCATGCCATCAGTGCTTCATCCAGAGGCTCACTGATGATGTTATCTAGTATGGTGACAAAATGTTTGAACACAAACCTTCCAGCTCAGTGAGCAAACCTACATGTAAGTTGCATTTTCAGATTCCAAATGAATGTAAAAGAGTGCTGTCACCTTAGGACCTCTTGTAAGATGAAACTTCATCTTATTTGTCAGCATGATTGGTCTACTATCAAAATTTACTAAGAGCTAAGCTGCTACAGTAAAAATTAATGTAACCTGCACCCCACAATCCCCCATATCTTCTGAAAAAATGATTTATGTTAACACTGATAAACTTACAGACATTAGTACCCTACTCCCCTTTTATTGTTGGCATTTACAGGTACAAGTGATTCAGTTACAAGGAGCATAATTTTGAAATTTTGCACAATGCACAAAGAGAAAATTTGGCAAATGAGCAGGAGAAATATCAGAAGACTTAGGGAGGCTACTAGATAGAAGGGCATAGTACCAGGCACAGTTGAATTTGGATAATCCTGAGATAATGCGTTGTGGCAGAAAAGAAATGCAATTACAGAACGCAACTTAATTGTATTTATCAGCATGAGTAGTCTTGATAAACTTACAACCATCAGTTTAAGCTGAAACAGTATTTACAAATGAATATACAAACCTCAATTAAATGTGTCAGTGAGCCACAAAATTCTAAGGCAATTGCAGGGTCAACATTTGGGAATCACAAAACGTAGAGCAAGAGCTCAACAGCCTCTCTGATGGCCAGGCAATTTGAAGCAAATTGGAATCTTTATCTTATCATGTTAAAAATCGCACAACACCAGGTTATAGTCCAACAGGTTTAATTGGAAGCACACTAGCTTTCGGAGCGACACTCCTTCATCAGGTGATTGCGGAGGACACAATTGTAAGGCACAGAATTTATAGCAAAAATTTACAGTGTGATGTAACTGAAATTATACATTGAAAAATACCTTGATTGTCTGTTGAGTCTTTCATCTGTTCGAAGAACATGATAGTTTCACTTCTGAATGCAACTTTTAAAAAAAGGGTTTTGTGATTTACACATGAAAGAAATGAAACTATCATTGTATTCTAACAGATGAAAGGCTTAACAGACAATCAATTTTTCAATGTATAATTTCAGTTACATCACACTGCAAATTTTTGCTATAAATTCTGTGTTACGATCAAGCCCTCCACAATCACCTGATGAAGGAGCGTCGCTCTGAAAACTAGTGTGCTTCCAATTAAACCTGTTGGACTATAACCTGGTGTTGTGTGATTTTTAACATTGAATACTGTACAGGATAGTACAACAGTCCCTAGAATGTTAGAGAGCTACCAACCTCATATAGAAATCAAACAAAGCAGATTGGCGCTTCCAGTCAGACTTCTAAATTGTTTCAACTTCTGAAGTTTGGACTTTGAAATGTCTGGGAGAGGTGGTAATAGTAATAATATTAATCGTAATAATGACAATGCAAATAATTAAAAAGCAAATTGCTGGAATTATATAAATGAAGTAAGAGAAACTTAGTGTAATGGAATACACAAATACTGACAGTGTTACTCCAACATCAGCAGAAGCATTTGAGTGGAAGGAAGCAGGCAATGGAAGAGGACTTAAGGAGCTATATTCTATAACCTGTAAATATATTAATGCTAGTAAAGAGGTCACAGTACTGAAAAGGGTGAGAGAGCCTTATTCGAGAATGAGGATGAACTGGGGTGCTACATACCGGGAGAATTGTAACCTAGCAGGAAGGGAGCAAACTGAAAGAGAGTATGTGTCGACACCCAACTTCCAGAGATACATAGATATATGACTCAAGTCATAGCAACAGCATATTAACCACGGTAAAAATGTGTTAAAGAAATTCTCTGATCAAAGTTTTGGTCATCAGTGTATTATTTTCCTATTTGATTTGGTGTCAAATGTTGCTTTATTATGCTCCCTTGAACTATTTTGGAGCATGTTATTGCAATAAAGGACGTATATATTTGCAAGCTGCCAATGATGTTTACTACCAATGAGCAGTATGTGTAATACCGACTGCAGTCAGCAAGTAGCATGAATTTAATCTGCTTTGCAATGAACGGATGCAGGCTAATTTTGTAACATAATCCAATCCACATGTCTATTGTTTGATATTGGTCAATACTTTTTTCTTGCCTATGTAATAAGCTGCCTCATAGTGCCCCAAACCATTAAGGCTTTTTTTTGTTTTGCCAACCTGCTGTATTATCTTAAGTTTCAGAGGAGAATACTGGATTTAACCCTCTTCCCTGACATATTAGGTTATCCAGACTATTGCTGTTGTTGGTCTCCTTCCCTTTCTAATTGCTCTCTGTGTACACTAGTGAGCAGTTTTCAGAATGCATTCAGTATAATGTTTTCTTAAGCTTTTATTTTCTTATTAAAGTGAGATTTCACTGAATGTGTATTTCACTAAAAGTTGCAGATTAATTCTGAATCATTGTTTTGGAGAACAATGTCTGCTTCAGTTAATTATTTTTGCTTCTGATTAAGTTAAGTGCTGGCTGTATTTGGGTAATTATTCGATGATGTCCATATCTCCCATATTATTTCTGACATTTTACCTTACATGGTGGAGTAGCTTACTGATGTTCTGTCAACACTCATCACTGAAGCTCTTTCTGAGTATAGCCTGTCCAGTGAGTGCTGGATCATGGTATGTTGCAATTGAATTAAATCTGATTTGTGTAACTCAGCAAGGATTGACAAACGTCCTAAGGTAGCTGTTGTGTAAGTGTCTGAAAAGGTTAATGCTGAGGAGTGCCATAAGCACCACATACTGAGATGATATTATATGGTTTTGGTAGGAGGCCAGCTTAAGATCGCAAAGGAATAAGACCCACCATCTGAGTCTTCTTCATAGTTTCAGTATCAATATCTATCACATGAATGTAACTTGTATGTAGTTGCTATCATGCAATAAACTACATCTTGTTTAAGATAACAGTATTTTCTCATTAGACTACCATGTCATTTTCCTGTATGTGGATCCCTCCCCTCAAAGAGGATTTTGGCGATAAATTTACCTCATGGTGAGCAATAGTACAGGAACCTCATGCAACGTGATGAACAGTGGTGTGAATTGGTCAAAACTATGGCTTATTTCTCCTGCCCTAACCCAAGGTCAATGTGGCACCACTTCTGCTGCCATTGATAAATGCAGCTCACTCAGAATAGATTGGGGACTGTAGTAGTCTGTATTGCTCAGCCAATGGCTACATGAACTTCCAAAATCTAGAAATGTTACACCTTAACATCCATATGAGACCTCATGTAGAACCCACCCGATTTTCATTTACACTGTTTCTCTGGAACAGATGGTTTCTGTATTGTCCATCCTCAATGTCAATGTCAGACCCAGACACAAGTTGAATGTCTTCTATCAAGACATTAATATGGGGTTGGATTTTCCAAGGACTGGCAAGGTTTCCACTCCACTTTTTTTTTATTAATGTTAAGAAAGAATGACACCTTTTAGAGGAGATTCCTTCTGAAATGTGGAGCTATTTAAAAATTTGACAGATCTCACTTAGCGCTCTATAGTCGGGAGTGGGGAGTTGGGGGGGGGGGGGGAGGATCAACATACCCTTTTTCACAGCAGCAGTTGCCATATTCTGAAATGTAAACGGTCCTGCATCACAGCCAGCCACTTCGACAGCTCCTCAGAAGGGGTAAGTACCTAAGGTAAGCAGAAACTCAATGTTCCAGGAGGGTCAAGTGCTCAGGTACCGGGTGGGGAAGGTGTCAGGGTCCAGCAGTGTGGGAAAAGGTATCACCTGCCCAAGGGAGAGGATGGTTTGGGATCCTTGGGGAAGAAGGGTATCGTCAAGTTCCTGGAGATGGAAGTGAGGGTTGAGTCCCAGGGAAGGACAGAGATGTAGTGGCAGGTTTCAGTAATAAGAGGGAAAGAGACAGTTTCTGGTCCCAGATGGGGCTGTGGGGAAGGCATTTCAGGACCCGGGGATCCTGGCTGGAGGGTTGGGGTTTAGAGGATGGGAGGATGGTGTTAGATCACAGGCAGAGGGGTGTTTCAGGTCTGAGGTGAAGGATCTGGAGGTGTAACAAGTTTGAAAGAGATGTAGTTGTGAATGAATGGCGTCTGCTGGGTTCAATTTAATAGCTAGTCAGGGGCTCTGTCAGGTTTTTAGTTGTCTAGTTTACCTTGAGTAGCTATTTACTGCAAAAGAACCCTCTGAATTCTGCAATTTAAATGGATACTTGCAGAGGGTTCCAGGAGTAAGGGAATTACCCAGTGGATCCTTCAATTTTCAAGGCAATTCCCTAGGAGTCCACTATGACATGGGCATACACAACTCCTGTGTACACTCCAGACTGATTAACTGGCCATATTTCTGATTAACTGGCCATATTTCTAGGATAAATAATTCCTTGGACTGCACTGATGTCACAGAGGGTTCACATAATTTCTAGAACACCAACCAAAATGTCATTCTTTCATTTTTCAAGGAAATTGGACAGCAAGTATACAGATTTTTTTAAAAATTGTGTAGAGGTAGATTTGAAGTCTCTCACCCAATTGAAATAGGATAGTAGCACAGGACAGTATTGGGAAATTATTTAATGATCCGTTGTCAGAGGAGCTGTTGCCTATGTGTCTAATACTGGGCTGCTGATATGCCTGCCTGAGTCAGGCACTTGGCTTATGTAACACATTAATCAGGGACCTGTGATGGATGAAACTCAGTTGTAATTTTAGGCCAGCAGCGGACAAAGTGAGTACTAATTACCTGTGCGACGAAAGACAAACTTTTTTTGTGACTGGCAGAATTGATTGCAGCATTGGATCCAATGTCTAGGCTAATTTCTCAGGAAGAGTATAATGGGAGAGAGTTTTGTTGAAGTGCTATCACTCATGTTTGGAAATGTTTATCCAACTCTTATATAACATCCATGCTCTTGTCAAAGAAATTAGTCTTAATTTGAACTGTTACTTTTAGGAGAGACAGAACATTTTCAGGACTCGAAAGATTCAATGAATAATAGCAAAGGCTTACTGGAGCAAAAGGCTGCTTTTATACACAACTAGTTCAGGAAAATTTCCAAGGATACAGCCCTACATGGATACTGAGGTGATGATAACATTTATTTTCATGTAAATTTGGAATAGTTGGATTGCAACTAAACAACTGAAGCCTGAATAGAATAAGTGTAATGTGACTCTTGCAATCATGCGCCAAGAATTTATTCACACAGCTGTCTCATCCTTATCCTCTTGTTTCAGAAATCTGAGATTTGTAAATCCAAGCAGTGATTATTTATGCCCAGTCACTTGAGTATTTACTATTGGTTCACCCTATTGTAGGAGATATATTATTAAGCTGGAGAGGGTTCAGAAGAGAGCCCCCATCAATACCCTACCACTGACACACACATTCATTTGACTGAACTGGTTCTCACCCTCAATAATTCCTCCTTTTGAATCCTCCCACTTTCTCCAGACTAAAGTGGTAGCCAAGGGCACCCACATGGGTCCCAGCTCTGCCTGTCTTTTTGTCAGGTATGTGGAACTGTCCATCTTCAACAGCTACACCAGCACCATTCCCCATCTTTACCTGCGCTACATTGATGAATGTATCGACGCTAACCTGTGCTCCCAGAGGAGGTTGAACAGTTCATCAATTTCACTAGCACGTTCCACCCTGACCTTCGGTTCACCTGGACCATCTCGGATACCTCCCTCCCCTTCCTGGACCTCTCCATCTCCATTAGCGGTGACTGACTCAGCACAGTCATCTACTACACACCCACCGACTCCCACAGCTACCTGGACTACACCTCCTCCCACCCTGCCTCCTGTAAAAGTGCTATCCCTTATGCCCAATTTCTCCATCTCCACTGCATCTGCTCACAGGAGGACCAATTCCACCACAGAATATCCCAGATGCCTCCTTCTTTAAAGACCGTGATTTACCCTCTCACATTTTTAATAATGCCCTCCAGCACATGTCATCCACTTCCCGCACCTTCAGCCTCAAACCCCACACCTCCAACCACAACAAGGACAGAACCCTCACCTTCCATCCAAGCAAGTTCCAGATACACTGCATCATCCTCCGCCATTTCCACCATCTACAAACAGACCCCACCACAAGGGATATATTTCCCTCCCCACCCCTATTCGCATTCCATAAAGACCATTCGTGACTCCCTCATCAGGTCCACACCCCCCACCAACCCAACCTCCCCTCCCGTCACCTTCCCCTGCCACCGCAAGAACTGGAAAATCCACACCCACACCTCCCCCCTTACCTCCGTCCAAGGCTCTAAAGGAGCCTTCCCCATCTGACTGAGATTTACCTGCACTTCCACACACATCATTTACTGTCTCCGTTGCTCCCGATGTGGTCTCCTCTATGTTGGGGAGACAGGACGCCTACTTGCAGAATGCTTCAGAGAACATCTCCGGGACACACACACGAACCAACCCCATTGCCCTGTGACCGAACACTTTAACTCCCCTTTCCACTCCCCTATACAAGTCCTGAGCCTCCTCCACCGCCAAACCCTTACCACCCGACACCTGGAGGAAGAATGTCTCATCTTCCACCTTGGGACCCTCCAACCATACGGGATCACTGTGGATTTCACCAGTTTCCTTATTTCCCCTCCCCCCACCTTATCCCAGATCCAACCTTCCATCTCGGCACTGCCCTCTTGACCTATCCTACCTGTCCATCTTCCTTCCCACCTATCCACTCGACCTTCCTCTCACGACCTATCACCTTCAGTCCCATCTTCATCTACCTATTGCATTCTCAGCTACTTTTCCCCCCAGCCCCACCTCTCTCCCACTTATCTCTCAGTCCCCTTGGCCCACAAGCCTCATTCCTGATGAACATCGATTCTCCTGCTCCTCGGATGCTGCCTGACTGGCTGTGCTTTTCCAGCACCACACTCCCGACTCTGATCTTCAGTATCTGCAGTCCTCACTTACTCCCAACATCCTGGTAGATGTTACTGTAGACTCAATTCCATATTCCCACCTATCCCCAATAATGTCTGACTTTCTTGAGAGTCAAGGATCTGTCTACCTCTGCCTTTAGAATATTCAATCTCTGTGCCTGCCTCACTCTTGGGAGAGAATTCCAAAGATTCATGACTGTCTTAGAGAGAAGAATTTGATGCCCCGCACCTCACCCACAGACACCATCTCACCCACTACCCCCACTGCTCCCAACTCACCTACTAACTCCACCACTAATACTGACCCCAACTCACCCAATGCCCCCCACCTCACCCACAGATCTCACCTCACCCACTAGTCCCATCTCACCCACTGCTCCTAACTCACCAACTGACTCCACCACAAATACTGGGGCTCTACTTCACCCACTGGCCTGACCTTACCTTCTGACCCCTCCTCACCTGCTGCCCTACGTCACCCACCACAATTGTGTCTCTCCATCAAGCCCTGCTCTCTCTGCCAGGTGCACCTCTTTCTCTGTCCCACTCAGTTGGGTGCCCTCTCTTTCTGTTGGATATACCTGCCTCTGCCCTGTTTCTCACTCGGAAGTTGCTCCTCTTTCCTCTGTCATTTGAACTTGTTGTATGTTCGGAAATGCTCTTCTGCAATTTGAAATTGATGTTTCAAAATTAGCAGTGGAACATTAGAAACCGTGATTGGTAGATTCTTTTTGTTACACAATGGTATAATAGAGCAAAGGCGGGTATGCAGAGTTGTATCTCATTGAATGGTGAAACAGGCATGAGGAACCTAAATGTTTGATTCCTGTTCCTGTGTTTATCATAATTGACAGACCTCATTCACTAGTGGAGTCATGCCCCTTTGTACATCTGTTATTTAATGTTTATCATGGTACTAGAATCTATACAGTCAGTTCTGCTATAATGCGTGTTTCTTCATCGGGAATTAGCTTTAACACGATTGAAGAATTTAGAACGTTATTTGTAGAATGCCATCTTTCCTTACCTGTATTGGATAAAGCGCAATTCTGGTTCTATTAGTTTAAATGGCGTGGCTACTGCGCGATTTTCTTATAATGCAAGATCACACGAGAACGGCACTATTGCATGATATCAGAACCGACTGTATTACCTTAAAAACACTGTTCTTGCAAACTTTAAATACTCTCATAGAATCATAGAGATATACAGCATGGAAACAGACCCTTCGGTCCAACTCATTCATGCAGACCAGATATCCCAACCCAATCTAGTCCCGTTTGCAAGCTCTTGGCCCATATCCCCCTACAGCCTTCCTATTCATATACTCATTTCTTGCTTTTGTATTGAGTACATTTGAATAATGCCTGACATCAATCGATATATTGTCAAAACCAGCTAATGTCAGCTAAGTATAGTGAACATTTCTGAAGGAGCAATGTAGATGTTCCTCGGAGTGTGGTAAGTAAGGAATTGACCCCCTTTTAATTTAGGAGTCAGTTAACTCAATTGGCTGGCAATGTAGAGTGATGCCTAAAGCATGGATTCAGTTCCAAAGCTGGCAGAGGTTATCATGTAGGTCTCATCTTCTCCTCCTCTTCCCTTGTCTGAGTCATGATGACCATCAGGTTAAACTCACCACTAGTCATCTCCCTGTAATGAGAACACACCCATATGCTCCGCTAGTGCTATGGTGAACTTGCTTATATTATTTTAGTCTAACAGATTTTCTTGAAATTAAATAATACTTTTATGAGATGCAGAAGTATCATGATAAAATGATTGTCAACCACTCGTTGAGAGCTGATTAAAAGCAAGAAATGTTGCTCTTGGAAATGTTTAAACATGTGAAGGTATAAAAATGTGTCTTTTTGCCTCCTTAGTGTGATTGACCATGACATGATGCTGGAAGGATTTGAAATTGACCTTCACCAAGTATCCCTCCAACCCTGCTGGTGTGAGACTTCAAGCAACATGAACATGATTACATGGCATTGCCCTTCTTTAAAATAAAGATCAGGAACAATGACGTGTTTCATCTTTCTCTGCGCTATTTACTCTCACAATTTCCTCTTCAATAATGTTGCCACTTGACTACAGTTGTTTAATTTGGAAGACCAACCATCAGGCTGCAGGTTATTTGAGCCCAGACTGTATTCCTGATAGAAGTGCTTTTCATAATGGTACTTTCACAACCTAAAAGATTCAGCTCAACACAGTTTAACATTTGAATAATGAAATGAATTTCCCTATCATTGAATCTTCTTGACTACAACAACAAACAGACAGCACTGTGACAGAAAAAAAGCATGTTTTTAGTCTCAATGTCAATGTCAACTTTAGTTCAATGTCAGTTTTATTCTCAGATGAAACACTCCGCTCCGGAATGAAATATTTAGTGTAAGGTCTAACATTGGAGTTGTGCTGTACAAAAACTCATATGTCTGGTGACTTATTAATGTCAGTACCACATAAAAACAGCCATAGTATTTGACTGAGACTGCTCTTGTATTTATCCCTCTGCTCCTAAGCAATTGGACGTCAATATTGCAAGAATGACATTGAGACAAGCAAATTCTGAGATCAACAGTGGAGCAAAGATCACCACCCACAAAGTTACATTAGCAATACTAAAACCAGTGAGACATGTAGGGTGATCTCACTTCATTATTATAAATGCGGTTACACTTTCGATGTGAAAGTAAAAAAGGGCCTTTATGGTAAATTATTAATAAAACATCAAAGGAAATTTTAACGTTTGTACAGTAATCTATTAATGCTGGATTTGCTGGAATGAGAGTGCATGCAAGGAAGAGGTCCAACTACTGGGACAATGATCTCAGAAAGTACACCGGCTACTGATATCCTTTAAATGGGGCCATAAAGTCAGGTTGGTTGTCCATGCACAATGACAAGATTAGGGCAAAGCAATTTTCCGGTCCCTGATTCTGCCTTTGTGTGCATGTGTCAGGGTGGACTAGAAACAATTAGATTAGATTAGATTAGATTACTTACAGTGTGGAAACAGGCCCTTCGGCCCAACAAGTCCACACCGCCCCGCGGAAGCGCAATCCACCCATACCCCTACATTTACCCCTACATTACAACACTATGGGCAATTTAGCATGGCCAATTTACCTGACCTGCACATCTTTGGACTGTGGGAGGAAACCGGAGCACCCGGAGGAAACCCACGCAGACACGGGGAGAACGTACAAACTCCACACAGTCAGTCGCCTGAGGTAGGAATTGAACCCGGGACTCTGGCACTGTGAGGCAGCAGTGCTAACCACTGTGCCACCGTGCCGCCCACAAATGCTCCACATTGTTTTCACAGATCAAAAAGGAAATGATTTTCAAGATTTTCCAATTATTAATCTTAATTTACACACTGTTCCACTGTTGTCTGTTTCAAATTGTGAGCCAGCTATTGAGCAGGATTTTACAGACACCACTCAAAAATGGAAGGTGAAGAGATTTGTAAAATAAAGTGGATTGCCGTTACACCACCTCCGTGTCCACACTGGCATGTCCCCTTATCATACTGTTGGAGAGTAAGACAACAGGCAGTTCACTCCTAGACTGCAGAAATGCATAAGGGGACATTTAACTGCAAATTAAGGGCCTCATTTCACCACTACAGCAATTTCTCAGCCAGCACTGATGCTTTGCAGTTAGGCAAGAACAGAGAAGAGGGAGCTTCTCTGTGCACTCCCTTGTGCCTATCAGGGGCATCACTCAGGATGGGCACCACCCCTCCCCTCACTCCTCAACTTTGTACCTCCCATCTGGCCTCTCTGAAAAATGCCTGGTCTGCTTCTCCGCACCCTCGCTGGATCTCAAAACTGTATCAACCACCTTCTCCTCTTCGTGGGCACTGGCAGTGACTGCTGCTGCCTTCTGATGCTGTTCTGAATACAGAGCTGCCAGCCAATCAAATTGGCTGCTCCTCTTTCAGGCAGAACCCCCTCTCTGATGAGAGTGAAATGTCTCCCTCCCAACATCGTATCAGCCAGATTTTACTTGAGCAACGTGCTAGGGGTCATGTGTCAATAATCCACCCCATTGCATCTATTGAAACATAATCCATGTAAACTAACAGCAATGTTTTCCTGATTTAAACTAAATGCTGCACTGAATGAGACTAGACCTTTTATGATATTTTTCAATCATAGACTATTGGTATTGAATTCTCATTAACCACTCCAACATTCTTTCTAAATGAGAGCAACATTTTTTTTATATGCAGAGACATATTGGAAGTGAATGTTCACCAATTCATCCATTGTACTTTCAATGGACCAACCTAGAGAAAATAATGTTTAAAGTTTTCATGTTCTTTTCTGACATATCAATTATTCTTTCTCAAAAGATATAGTCGACAAACAGGAGTGTCCTCCACGTCAATTGACCACTAATACTTCAAATTTGGTTCACCCCTAGAATATTGTCTTCATGCAACCACGAATGCTTTTGATTTTAATACTGATTATTGTAACTTTTTTAATATTGTGAAGATCATACAAGTAAAATATGAAGAGTTATATCTACAGAATTTTCTTGATAAACTAATAAATACAATCATTCATTGTATTTTCAAATAAGTTTCTTTTGAAATGCTTGTATTCAATATCCTCCAAAACGATGTTTGGAAATACTGATCTGGATTTTGTTAATCTGATCTAGACTCAACTATAGAGGATCTTTGGCATTGAGAACCAGTCATGTCATTGGGCATGTTAGACAGTCAATCACATTTTTTCTCTTTATTTGTTCATGAGATATGAACATTGCTGGCTAGGCTAAAATGTGTTGCATATCCTTGATTGCCCTTGAGATGTTAACGGTGAGTTCCCATTGTTCATCTGGTATACTCTCACGGTACTGTTAGGGAGATGGTCCCCAGTAACACTGAAGGAGTAGCAATATGGTTTCAAACCAAAATGATGTGTGCCTTAGATGAGAACTTGCAGGTCATGATGTTCCCATATAAGTGCTGCCCTGCTCTTCAAGATGGGTAGTCTCTTATTAGGATGGTGCTGTTGAACAAGCCTTGGTGAGGTGATGCAATGCAGTTTGTGGATAGTGCACAATACTGCCACCCTGTGACAGAGAATGAATGACTAAGATAGTGGCAGTGGAGTAATGATCAAGTGAGCTGCATTGAACTTAGTGGTGTGAAGCCTCTTGAATGTTGTTGAAGCTGTACTCATCCAGGAAAGTGAGTATTCTATCACATTCCTGATTGGGTTCATGTAGAGTCAGCAATGAGTTATTTGCTCCCAGTCCTGTATGCATTCTTGTAGTCACTTTGTTTATAAGTCTGGTCCAGTTCAGTTTTAGGTAATGGTTAGTTCCCAAGATTTGACAGTGGCTTCAGGGATGCCTGACTGCTCTAATCATTGAATTAATGTTGATCCCTTGGGTTGATGGAAATGGTAGAGTGGGGCTATTCCAGGATCATGAAGTCACAGATTGTGGCTGAATAGCTGCTGATGACACCTCATGGATGTTCAGTTTTGAAATACAAGATGGTTCTGGGACTATCCCATTCAGTACATTCATAGTGGTACACAATGCACTAAAGGATGTTATCAGTATGAAGATAGGTTTGATCTTCACAAGAACTGTGTAATGGCTGCTCCTACTGATACTGTCTGGACAGATTCATCTGCGATAGAGAAAATGGTGAGAATGAGGTCGAAAAGGTGGTTCTATCACCTTCTGCTATAGGCCCAGTCAGGCAGAAAGATCCTTCAGAAATCAGCACTTCAGTAAGTGGTGGTGCTGCCAAGACATTCTTGTTGATGAGTTTTGAAGTTCTCCAATAAAAGTGCTTTCTGTGCCCTTGCTACTGTAAGTGATCAACATAGAAGGGTGCTGATTCATCAGCTGAAAGAAGATGGGAACCGACAATCAGCAGGAACTTTCTTTAGACATGTTTCACCTGAGGCTATGAGATTTCATGGGGTTCAGGGAAAATTTTGACGATGCCAAGGATAAATTTTTCTTGAATGTATAACATTGTGCCTCTGTCTCTGGTGTGCCTGTCCAGTTAGTGGGACATGGCATACGCTAAATAGTGATGGAGTAGCCTCAAACACTCCTTACAAGTTATGATTTTTTGAAGATTATTGTCAGGTTTTTGTGTGACCACATGATAGTGAGGTAAGGGGGTTGGTCAGACGGCTGATTTGTGATGCAGAGTTATATCAACAGAATGGTTTCAATTTCCACACCAACTGAGGTTATCATAAAGGACTTTCCTTCTCAACCTCTCCCCTCAACTGAGATTTGAAGCCACCATCAGTCATCTCTCTCTCCCTTCCTCCCTCCCTCTCTCTGTTTCTCTCTCTCTCTCATGTGAGAGCAGCCCTCTGCTCCAGTAGGATCATGACAATTTTATTTTTAGTGAGGAAATTTTGTCAGTGCCTATAGGAGGTTGTGTCTTTTCTCATTTCCAGTATCTGGCTCAATGCAGGATGGCCTGTTTGATTTTATTTTTATTCAGTTTAATAAATGACTTGCTATACAATTTCAGAAGGTGGTTAAAAGTTAACCATAATACTGTGGGTCTGGAATCAGATCAACTGGGGTCAGGAGGGCAAATGTTTTGACTCTGAAAATGTTAAGGAACTAAGGAGGCTTTGACAATTTGGCAGCGATGATCATTACTGAGATGAATTTTCTAATACCATATTTATTCATTAAATTCCTTTAGCTGCAATTTGGATTTGAACTCATATCTCTGGAATATTAGACTGAGGGTCTGAATTACTAGTTTCACAATATTATTACTGGGCTAGTGTTCCAGTTTCGCCAAAATTACTCAAATCTCACAGAGCAAACCAAAAACTAAAATAAACTTTTTACTTTTTGATAGTTCATTTTTGATACTTTTATCAAGAACAAAAAGTAAATCAGAATGTACTGACGTAATTAAGTTAGAGACTGAAGTAGCCTAAGATTCTGTACCCTTGTACCTAAGATGGCGCCATGAATGGCAACTTGTACATTTTTCACAGTACTCATGTGAGCACATGTGACAATAAATCTAATTCAATTCAATTCAGATATTAAAAGTTCATGGATATTTTCATCAGAAAAATAATTTGATGTACCACAAGTATGAAATTAGTCTTTCAGGACTTGACAAATTGTTCAGTTGTAATTACGACTTACTACTTTATTTAAAACACTTTTACAGATAATTCAACAAGGCTTATTGTAAACTTATGGAAGCAAATTACACTGAGTTGTCCCAATCACCCACTGTGACTTCAATAGAAGATTGGTGTGCCATTCCTCTGGGGTTTCTGTTAAACTGAGAGGGAAAGGACTTCTGTGCACTTTCCAAGCATACTTTAGATAAATTATATTGAAGTAGTTAAAACTTGTTTTGTGTATACTTTTCACCCAAATAAAAATTCACAAAATGTGCATCTACAAAGGATATAATTGTTATATTTTCCATTAGACTCTCAAATTTTAGTATTAAAAAAAATCAAATTGAGATTAAAAATGGAGCATTACAATTTAAAGTAAAATTTTTGTATAGATGTAAGTCACTCAATTTGTATTTCTTATTATGTAATATTAAAGCCTTGAAAGATAAAAAAAAAACAGAGCCTTTTAAAACAAAATCTCTTGATAGAATAAAAAAAGTTCTTTGGCCACAATTATTTGCCAATCTTGAAAGAGTTAATTGCTGAATTAGGATTAAATTGTGCCACACCATTTAGTCTTACATTTTGATTCATATAATCGGAGTAGTTAATGTTATTTTTGGTGTTTATTTATTCTTACATTTGTTGCATTTATTTAAATAACATTATTTGCTGCTTTGCCTAGTACATGCAAGAAGAGGTGTTTGACCTTCGTTTGGCTTGCAGCAATTCAATTACAAAAAAACCAAGCTGCTGCTTACTAAATAAGAGAAAAAAACATTTTACTAAAGTAAGGTCAATTTGAAGACAATGAGGTCATTGAAAATATTGCTTAAAAATACATGTAAGAAAGACATTTAGCGATTTCCACTTTACTTCAATTCTTGATTAAAACACCAGAAAAATGTGAATGTTTTCATGCCAAATTTTTAGTGTTCAATTAAAAGATGCTCTGGTGGACATAAATCCCTATCTATTTGAAGATCACACATGATTAATAGCTAATAATAGTAATATTCCACCCAGTTAAGAAAACAAAAGATACCAATCAGCATCATGGAGTCAACTCTTTGAGGGAATTAACCCCTCCTGGAGAGGTAAAAGAGGAGAAATTGTGAAAAAGAATGGAACTAGAATAGAAATTTTGGAGGAGTAGAAGTTGCAACATATTTGCAGATTGATTCTGACTAAATCATGAATTTGAATTGCTTTTCTATGTAGAGTACATGGTGGATGTTTTCCTGTGTGTAGTATATGCATTAATTCAATATTTTCTATAGTTGTATTTTGTCTCCTGGCTGCAGTTGCTGTACAGAATATAAATAATTGCACCTGAGTAAATAAGTAGAAAATGGCTTTTTGTGCTTTTCATTGTACTATTCATGAAATGCAAAGAAACATTTTTTTTTCTCTTGCTAATGGTTGATAAAACTATTTGGGAAAAAAAATGAAGTAAAATGACAAATTTCTTAGCATTGTTCTTGGTTTGTATATTGAGAAATAATTTAAACTTTTACTATTAATAAAGAATGCATGAAAGTTAAATAAATATTTAATTCAACTTTTGGCCACTTGAAAGTCTAAAACTGCACAAGAAACATATTTTATATCAAAAAGTTTACTTTTCAGCCCCACTTGTGTGTAAAATTGGGGTTCTTCTCTTTTGATACATATTTGTTTCATGGAACACCATAGGAATTACATCATGTATGTCAGACTCCTCCTTTCAAGTCACCAAGGTATATTCTTAACTATTATGTGATATTGAGTACCATAATCAAAGTATATAATCAATCAGGAGCACTGTTAAAGATTGGCGATCTGCAAGTTTAGCAGATACATTTGCTGGTTCTGAATATCCAACATTTGAATGCCCATTGTTAACCATTGTCATCAGGGTGATCTGATGTTTTAGGAAGTTACAATACAGGTAGTAGAAGCATCAGTGTTTCCATAAGCTGCTTGACCAGATGGGCAAAACACTTTGTTCTGTGCCAGTGCTCATCGTCAATAGGTGTCACCACCTCATTCAAGCCGTCAAGGAAAGCTCAAAGCGAAAGGCAAGAAAATAAGTCAAGAAGTTGGCCCTGTGTATTTGCCAGCAGCCAAGTGCCATTCACTTGGAACAAGCTGTTTGTGTACTGTCATAGTACAGGATTTAGGGAAATAAAAGAGATGGGGAGTTAAATATATATAATAAAATATATAACATTATAGAGTTCAACAGTATAGGTAATGTTTATTTTATATAAATCTCCACATAATAATGGAATGAGAAATAAAAATTTTGATATCATTTGCCCATTATTAGTTTATTCAATAATAATTTGTGAGAAGTAAAGGAACCTCTGAGCCAATCTGTTTCCCAGATTGCAGCTTAAATGTCAAGAATTGCAAATTAATTTAGCATGATGAATTATTCAAGGCGTTTCACAATGCTGAATTAAATTTGTTTCAACCACTTTGTTAATATTGCATATATTGGCATTTTCAAAAAAACTATGTAACAATTTGTAACTTTTATGTCTTTGGCAACTAAAACACAGTGCAGTACAATATCCGTCATAATGCCACAAAAAATAATCTCACATATTGGCCCAGGTCTTCCTTTGAGAATAATGAAAACGCTATTGCGGGAAGGTTACTGTTTTTGATTAAATTGGACAGCAGTTTTCAGTGTCTGAGCTGGCACAGTGCAACTTGGACAGTTTCAATATTGTTGGTCAGGTTGCCCTGTTCCTTCAGAAGTCAGGACTATCAGCATTAAAGAGTACAAAAGACATAAACCTTTGGTTCTCACCCACTGAATACCCAATTAAATGTTTCAGATAATGATTTGGAGGTGTCGGTGTTGGACTGAAGTGTATAAAGTTAAAAATCACACAACACCAGGTTCTTGTCCCACAGGTTTATTTGGAAGTGCTAGCTTTCGGAGCGCTGCTCCTTCACCAGATGGTTGTGGAGTGTAAGATCGTAGGACAGAATTTATAGCAAACATTTACAGTGTGATGTATCTGAAATTATATATTGAAAAAGACCTGTATTGTTTGTTAAATCTCTCATCTTTTTGAATGGGGATGCTAGTTTCAGTTATTTCAAAAATAAATCTCAGACTTTCTGAAAGTTACATTCTCAAGTGAGCTTTAACTATAGGTGAAAACAATGACTGCAGATGCTGGAAACCAGATTCTGGATTAGTGGTGCTGGAAGAGCACAGCAGTTCAGGCAGCATCCAAGGAGCTTTGAAATCGATGTTTTGGGCAAAAGCCCTTAACTATAGGTGCCATGT
This sequence comes from Chiloscyllium plagiosum, assembly GCF_004010195.1. Lineage (NCBI taxonomy): Eukaryota > Metazoa > Chordata > Chondrichthyes > Orectolobiformes > Hemiscylliidae > Chiloscyllium > Chiloscyllium plagiosum. The sequence continues at coordinate 40,169,811 of NC_057716.1, forward strand.
TGGCCCAGATAATGTAGTGAAGGTGTGAGGCTATCTGTGCCCCAATGTTTAGACTGATTCTTATCTAAAAAAGGGATTTACGGAATCTTACATAGATTCATCCAGTTTTTGAGCAAAGTAACATGTAATTCTGCAAGTAAATTCACCCCACAAACTTATATATGTGAGTGTGTGCATGTGGGTGTGTGTGTGTGGGGGTGGGGTGGTATTAATACCTGTGCATGGGTGAATGTTTGCATGAGAGTGTGGGAGTGTTTGTGTGAGTGTATGGGAGAGAGCTCGTGTATGATAGAGGGTCTGTAGGAGTGTGTAGTGCAGTGGGGTCACCTGTAGTGTGACATGAACCCAACTTCCAGGTTGAGGCCATCCCCATGGATACTGATTTTGTCTATCAGCCTCTGCTTGGCCAGTTTGTGGTGTTGCCAGTCCCGAAGTTCGCCTTGGAGGATGATCACCCGAAGATCCGAAGTTAAATTTCCCAGACTGGGAGGGAACACACCTGTCTGTCGATTGTTGTGCGGTGTCCATTCATCCGTTGCGGTAACCTCTGCTCTGTCTCACCAATGTACCATGCCTCAGGGCATCCTTGCCTGCAGCGTATGAGATAGACAATGTTGGCCCAGCCAACTGAGTACCTGCAACATGCATGGTGAGAGGTGTTCCCATATGTAATGGTGGTATCAGTGTAGACACAGTGCCTACTGTGACAAGGTTGTACGGTGTTGTCGTGAGAGCCGGGCAGTTTGCTGTGAACATTTTGAGGTTTGGTGATTGTTTAAAGGTGAGAAGTGGAGGTGTGGGGAAGATCTTGGCGAGGTGCTCATCCTCATTAAAATGTATTGCAGGCTGCGAAAATCAGGACTTTGGATCCAGTCCTTCAGAGTTCCCTACATGCCCTCATTCCACGTACTTCTCGTGTAGGCAACTTCTACTACATTCCAAAGATACTCAAAGTTAACACACCACGATGTCCCATCGTGTCAGGCATTGGGACCCTGTCTGAGAACCTCTCAGGCTATGTCGAAGGCATCTTGAAACCCATATACAGCTTCTGTCATGACACTACAGATTTCTTACAGAAACGCAGCACCCATGGACCAGTGGAACCAGGAACATTTTTCGTCATAATATTCACCACAATGACGGCATCACAGCAACAGCCTCAGTTCTCAACATCAACAACTGCTAATCTCCAAGCACCATCCTACAACTCATCCGCTTTATCCTCAACCGCAACATTTTCACCTTTGACAACCAGTTCTTCATCCAGACACACGGAACAGCCTTGAGGAATAGATTTGCACCCCAATATGCAAACGTTTTCATGCACAGGTTTGAACAAGATTTCTCTTTGCAGGATCTCCAACCAACACTATACACCATGAATATTCATGACATTTTCTTCCTCTGGACCCATGGCGAGGAGTCACTGAAACAACTACACAGTGATATCAATGAGTTTCATCCCACCATCAAACTCACCATGGACTACTCTCTAGTATCTGTCTCATTCTGGGACACATGCGTCTCCATCAAGGATGGGCACTTCAGCACCTCACTCAACTGCAAACCCACGGATAACCTCACGATACTACACTTCTCCAGTTTCCACCCAAAACATATTAAAACAGCCGTTCAGATGAGGAAGAATGTGACGGACACTTGGAAGTACTCAAGGATGCCCTCATAAGAATGGGGTACAATGCTGAACTCATCGACCGCCAGTTCAGACGTACCACAGCAAGGAACTGTAATGACCTCCTCAGGAGACAGACATGTGCTGCAACCGACAGGGTACCCTTCGTTGTCCAGTATTTCCCAGGAGCCGAAAAACTATGCCATGTTCTTCACAGCCTGCAACACATTATTAATGAGGATGAGCACCTCGCCAAGACCTTCCCCACACCTCCACTCCTCACCTTTAAACAACCACCAAACCTCAAACAGATCATTGTTCGCAGCAAACTGCCCAGCTTTCAGGACAACACCGTACAACCTTGTCATGGTAGACGCTGCAAGATGTGTTAGAGTGTCAAGAGGGATACCACCATCACACGTGGGGACACCTCCCACCATGTACGTGGCAGGTCCTCATGTGACTCGGTCAACATTTTCTATATCATACGTTGCAGGCAAGGATGCCCTGAGGCATGGTACATTGGTGAGACCGAGCAGAGGCTATGGCATCGGATGAATGAACAGTGCACAACAATCAGCAGACAAGAGAGTTCCCTCCCAGTCGGGGAACACTTCAGCGGTCCGAGATATTCAACCTCTGGCCTTTGGGTGACCATCCTCCAAGGCGGACTTCAGGACAGGCAACACCGCAAAGTGGCCAATCAGAGGCTGACAGCCAAGTTTGGTACCCATGGGGATGGCCTCAAACGGGACCTTGGGTTCATGTCCCACTACAGGTGACTCCACTGGACTATACACACACAGACACATGCAGACCCTCTGTCATACACAAGCTCCCTCTCATACGCTCAGACATACATTCTCACACGTACACATGCACCCTCTCACAAATTTATACCCCTTTATGCTCACACACATACACACATTCTCTCACTGATACTCATAACCTCTCCCCCCGCACAGACACACCCACATGCACACACATATACATATAAGTTTGTGGGGTGAATTTGTACTTGCAGAATTACATGTTATTTTGCTCAAAAACTACATGAATCCATGTAAGATCCTGTGAATCCCTTTTTTAGATGAGAATCAGTCTGAACATTGGAGCACAGACAGCCTCACACAGTGCACCTCACACCTTCAATGAATTATCTTCGCCAACCATGGCACCTATTGTTAAAGTTCACTTGAGAATGTAACTTTCAGAAAGTTCTGGAATTTACATATGAAAGAATTGAAACCAACATCCCCATTCTAAAAGATGAGAGACTTCACAAACAATACAGGTCTTTTTAATTTCTATATAATTTCAGTTACAACCCATTGTAAACTTTTGTTATAAATTCCGTGTCCTACGATCTTATGCTCTACAACCACCTGATGAAGGAGCAGCGCTCCGAAAGCTAGTGCCTCTAAATAAATCTGTTGGACTATAACCGGATGTTGTGTGATCTTTAAATCTGTCAGATAATGTTAGTGTTTATGCATTCAGTGTAAATGAAATTTTGGCAGCATGATAATTCCTCCTCTCCCTTCCTGAATTACAATGGGAGCTCTCTTGTCTTTACTTCCCACCCACCAGCTCCCATTTTCAGTTGACTAAATTAGAATCTCGAAGTATGTTGTGACTTCAAGGAACATAGAAGAAAAAGTCCCAAGATGCCTCAGATCAGACCAATTTGTGTTGAATGTATGTTTCATACAATGCCTCAACTTGTGGAATATTACAAATTAATCCTTGTTATCCAATAAACCTTGTTAGCTTTCATCCTAAATTATTGCCCTTATCACCAACAAGGTTATTACTCAACAACAACTTTCTTTTTCTGAAGTTTCGGGTAGAGTGCAAATCCTTACAGCAATGAGAGTGGAGATGATGAAGACGGAGTCTGGGTTATTTTCTAAACAACCTGTTCAGAGCTATTATACACTTCTGAGCAGGTGGGACTTAAACCCTAGTCTTTCAGCTGAGAAGAAGGGACACTATAACTACACCATAAGAACTCATAGAGCTGAGAGTGATTGTTAGTTTGGGAATTTGGTACACGTGGGATATCACTTGTACCTTTTTCTCAAATTTTAGATTAGGATCAGACTGTGACACAGAACTTCAAAGTTGTGAGTTAGTTAAAATACCGAGTTTTAGCAGAAACTACCTAGCAATGGCATTTATCTGACAGTCAATTGAAAGTAATTCTGGAGTCCAATTAAAGGCACGTTGAGGGCCACATCCTGCTGCTATTAGTATTTTATCAGCAGTGGGAGTAGGTTGGTGAGGACACCATGTGGGTGAGCAGCTGACCTAGTGGGTCTGCCGGTGGTCAGTAGTCAGCTTTATTCCTGCTGTTTGGGCACCCTGTGCCTAATGGAGAGATCAGCTGGGGCAAGGACATCACCCCATGGGAAAACACCTCTATGCACTTTAAATTGATCCCCGCACTCCTATCCTTCTCATTAACAGCACCTGTCTTTGGAGATTCAGTTACCAACTCTCAATAGTTCCAGTGCTGCTCCTGGCTCTGGGCCTTCTGTAATACCAACAATGGACACCACTCTCAGTGGCACTGCTAGTATTGGAGCACTGTCTACTACCTTTTGGCTTGCATCCCTCGCGGCAGTACAAGCAGCACTGCGGGATCAAAAACTCCAACATTGACCAGACAGGTCACTGATTGGCTTTTCATTGCATCAGGGAGTGCATGGAGAATTACTGGCTTTCCAACCAATGGGTGTGCCCACAGACCTGACTATTAAAAACTGTTGCACCAATAAGCAGAAGATGATGGTCAAGCTGCAGACAGTGATGGGGAAGTTGCATCAACAGTAGCTGGATGCTTGAAGTTCCACTTGGTTGTACATCAGAAGCCATCACTAAGGTAATACATCTTGGGCAGCAGCAACAAATGTGTGATGCACAAGCTGGTTTCCCAGCAACACTATGTGCTCTTGCAGAAGGATGGAATGTGCCTGCCTCGAGCATGAATGCAATAATATTGCAAGTCCTCATGATGATGCTTTCACCCATTGTGGCATCTATGAACTGCCAAATGCAGCAATCAAACAAATGTTTGCAAGACTTCACTATTAAATGAGGTGACATGATGCCTTAGTCATCACTCCATCAGTCTGAAACAGTGTGTTCTCTTTTACTTTAAAAAGAACAGATGCGGTGGCTCAGTGGTTAGCATTGCTGCCTCACTGCACCAGGGACCCAGGTTTAATTCTAGCTCAGGCGACTGTCTGTGTGGACTTTGCACATTCTCCCTGTGACTGCTTGGGTTTCCTCCGGATGCTCCAGTTTCCTCCCACAGTGCAAAGTTGTGCAGGTTAAGTGGATTGACCATGCTAAATTGTCCATAGGGTTCAAGGAATCTGTAGGTTAGGTGCATTAGTCAAGGGAAATTTAGAGTAATAGGGTAGGGGAATTGGTCTGGATGGGCCAGTGTGACCTGTTGGGCCTAATGTCCTACTGCAGGGATTCTATGAAATGAAATTCTATAAGCTAACATTAGGTAGCATGTTCAGGTATAATTATGTTCTGTGCCCTTGCATAGCCTATGAAATCTTGAATTGTCTGTGGTTCATAAGTCTCATTTCTAAGGTCATTTGTGATTACTTCTGCTTCATGGAGATGACGACAATATATCTGGAACCAATTACATGGTCAAGTTTGCTTGTGAGTAGAATTTGTCCAACACACAGTTAGAAGCTGTATGCATTTCACATGCAGGGTACTATGATATACAGCTGTTTTCAACTGTACTGTTGAAATGCCATGTTAATGCAATTGCTACTTGGCAGGTGCATATCACTCACAAATAGATAGGAGATAATTATTTACTCCACCCACTCTGCATGTGGTCACTGCCTGAATTAGGGGTTGAGTCAGAAACACTCCTAAAAGTTAAGCTGTATTTAGAAATTTATTTGAGCTGCCATAGTTAAAGGACTATGGGCCAAAAGCTGGTAAATGGGATTAGTATAGTCAGAACCTAGTTGATCAGCACAAAGACTATGGACTGAATAACGTCTTCTATGCTGTGAACGTCTCTGAGTTGAGGAGATATATGTTGAAATGTCTTCTTTCACAATTAGTGTCCCCTCCACATTCCCACACTTGATTTCCCTAACTTCCTTACCACTGTGAAATTTGCTGCAAAACCTCTTGACTTTTAATGAAGACGCCTTCAAAACTGACCATGGAAGGACAGGTCCAACTGATGAATGACCGATCCCTGACTCATCCCTCTGCAATTCTTCAGCTGGCCTATACTAATTCCCAAACTGGTTGCACTGGACCTGTAAGACTAAGTTTCATGTTGGGGATTATCGCTGTCTCATTTCCATCTCGGAGAATAGGAAAGTGCATTCAATGAAGTGTAATGAGGTAACTAATGAGATGGCATTGCCCACAAATAGGCCTCTTGCTGCTTATTTATGAGATTCTCATCTTGCTGTTCAAACCTTGGATATAACGTCAGACCTTGGACATTGAGAATCTTTTTTGTCTGATGTTGAAATATCTCCCGAACTGACTCACCATTACTCACATCATGCAGGTGTTTGGAAAGCTATGCTCTTAGACTATTATTTAATTCCCCCAGCACAGATACTTCACTGCCATTTTCTCACAGTATCCTATATCCTTGAAAGCTTTAATATCTAGAAATCTATTGATCTGTCTTACTTTCAATAATTGCTATAGAAAATATGTTATTAAAGTGGAAAGGGTGCAAAATGGATTTGCAAGAATGTTACTGAGGTTGCAGAATTTGAGTTATGAGGTGAGGTTGGATAGACTGGGACATTTTTCCCTGGAGTGTAGAGGCTGAGGAGTGACCTTATAGAGGTTTATAAAATCGTAAGGGGCATAGATGAGTTGAAAAGCCAAGGTGTTTTCTTCAGAGTAGGGGAGTGGTGCATACATGGAATGGGCTGCCAAAGAAAGTGATAGAGGTGAGTACAATTACAACATTCAAAAGACATTTGGATCGGTACATGAATAGGAAACGTTTAGAGGGATATGGGCCAAACACAGGCAAATGGGCCTAGTTCAGTTTAGGAAACCTGGTCAGCATGGAGTGGTTGGGCTGATGGGCCTTTTTCTGTGCTGCATGCCTTACGACTCTACAACTTAAGTCTCCATAGTTCACTGGTGTAAGGAATTCCAAAGATTCACCACCATCTAAATTTTAAAAAATCCTTCTCATCTCGGTCCTAAATGGCCTACCTCTTTTTCTGAGACTGTGTCATTTGGTCCTGGGCCCAGAATCAATGGAAATATCCTTCTTGTATTCACCATCTCAAGTTCTAAGATTGTTGAGTGTTTCAATGAGGTTACCTCTCATTCTTCCAAACTGTAAGGAATATTGACTCAGTGTCTCACAATAGAACAATCTCATCATCCCAGGGATCAGTCTGGTTAAGCTTTGTTTCACTCCCCTATGCACACACACACGTACAGACACACTCTTACATACGCACACTCTCTCCTACACAAGCTCTCTCTCATACACATACTCATGCACCCCCCCTACAATCACACCCATGCACGTACCCTCTCACAGGCTTATACCCCATCAAACTCACACACATACTTTACCAAGCTTACACACACACAATCGCGCACTCTCTCACATGCACTCACACCCACATGCATACACTCACTCTGTCTCTCCTGCCGGCACACACATAGTTTATGGGATGAATTTGTATCTGCAGACTTACATTTCCAGATACGTTCTATATTGATTAAAAAATGCATAACCTACAGTCAATCCATGTAATATGCTATAAATCCCACTTTGGAAATAGAACCAATCTGACTCATGATTGAGACAGAGACAGACTTTAATCTCACACCTTTAAAGCATTGTGCACGCTGAGATGGCACTTACTGATAGAAAACGTGAAGTTATCTCAAAAATGTCACTTAAAAGAAGTTCTTGGACATACATATTAAAGAACAGAAGTGAGCAAACCTATTATAAAAGATGAAAGACTTAATCTAGGTTTATCATTTCAGCTGCATGACACTGTAACCTTTTGCTATAAATTCTGCGTCTTATGATTTTATACTCCACAATCACCTGATAAAGGAGCAGCACTCCGAAAGTTAGTGCCTCCAAATAAACCTGTTGGACTATAACCTGGTGTTGTGTGATTTTTAACTACATCCAAAGTTCCTGTCCCACGATACAATGTTGTAACTAAGTAACATGACCATCAATTATCCTGGGTCACCAACAGCCAGTAACCTCCTGGAAGAGGTTCAAAAAAAGCATTTCAAAACAACAGCCAATTTGAGTATTCAAATTTCCAGGAAATTTCAGTTTGATCCCTTGAAGACAATCCAAAAAGAGTTCCAGAAGATGATAATGACCAATGTTCGACTGACCTTTGTTCATGGTCATATTGACCTTTTCCAGGAATTTGCCTTTTTGAACATTTGCAACAAAATTGCACAAGTGAACAACCTGTTCCAAACATCAATAATCCTGTTAGGAAACAAAAACAAATCTGACATTCAAACTAGTTTTATACTTGCACAATTTTCTGCATGTGACTTTGTTTTATTTGATTTATCGAATGTACATTAACTGGAGTTTACATGTGCTAAAGCGACAAGAGGAACCGATTATGCTGCAGGGAGCCAATCATATTAGCTCCCAACTAGGTCATAGAACATAGAACATTACAGCGGAGTAGAGGCCCTTCGGCCCTTGATTTTGCACCGACCTGTGGAACCAATCCGAAGCCTATCTATCCTACACTATTCCATGTTCATCCATATGTTTATCCAATGACCGTTTAAATGCCCTTCAAGTTGGCAAGTCTATTACTGTTGCAGACAGTGTGTTCCATTCTCATACTACACTCTTTGTAAAGAAACTATCTTTGACATCTGTCCTACATCTATCACCCCTCAATTTAAAGCTATGTCCCCTCATGCTAGCCATCACAATCCAATGAAAAAGGCTCTCACTGTCAACCTTATCTAACCCTCTGATCATCTTGTGTGTCTCGGTTAAGTCACCTCTCAAAGTTCTTCTCTACAACACCTTCCCTCCATACCAGACAATATCCTAGTAAATCTCCTCTGAACTCTTTCCAAAGCTTCTACATCCTTCCTAAAATGCAGTGACCACAACTGTATGCAATACTTCAAATGCAGCTGCACCAGAGTTTTGTATGGCTGCAGCATGACCTCGTGGCCCTGAAACTCAATCCGTCTACCAATAAAAGCTAACACACCGAATGCCTTCTTAACAACCCTATCAAGCTGGGTGGAAACTTTCAGGGATCTACGTACATGGACACTGAGCTCATCTACACTACCAAGAATATTACCATTAGCCCGGTTTTCTTTATTCCTATTGCTCCTTCCAAACTGAATCACCACCCACTTTTCCACATTAAACTCCATTTGCCACCTGTCAGCCCAGCTCTGCAGCTTATCTGTGTCCCTCTGTAACCTGCAACATCCTTCAGTACTATCCACAACTCCACTGACTCCGCAAATTTACTAACCCATCCTTCTATGCCCTCAACTAGGTCATTTATAAAAATGACAAACGGCAGTGGCGCCAAAACAGATCCTTGCGGTACACCACTACTAACTGAGGTCCAGGATGAACGTTTCCCATCAACCACCACCCTCTGTCTTCTTTCAACTAGCCAATTTCTGATCCAAACTGCTAAATCACCCTCAATCCCATGCCTTCATATTTTGTGCAATAGCCTACTGTGGGGATCCTTATCAAAAGCCTTACTGAAATCCATATATACCACATCAACCATTTTACCCTCATCCACCTGTTTGGTCACTATCTCAAAGAACTCAATAAGGTTTGTGAGGCATGACCTACCCGTCACAAAACCATTTTGACTATTCCTAATCAACTTATTCCTCTCTAGATGATTATAAATCCTATCTCTTATAAACTTTTCCAACAATTTATCCACAAGTGAAGTAAGGCTCACTGGTCTATGTTACCAGGGTTGTCTCTACTCCTCTTCCTGAACAAGGGGGACAACATTTGCTATCCTCCAGTCTTCTGGCACTATTCCTGAAGACAATGACAACATAAAAATCAAAGCTAAAGGTTCTGCAATCTCCTCCCGGGCTTCCCAGACAATCTAAGGATAAATCCCATCTGGCCCAGGGATTTATCTATTTTCACACTTTCCAGAACTGCTAACATCTCCTCCTTGTGAATGTCAAATCAGTCTAGTCTAGTAGCCTGTATCTCAGTATTCTCCTTGAAAACATTTATTTTTTCCAGTGTGAATACTGACAAAAAATATTCATACAGCATTTCCCCTATTTCCTTAGACTTCACGCACAACTTCCCACGATTATCCTTGGTTAGCCCGAATCTCTCTCTAGTCATTCTTTTATTCCTGACATACTTACAGAAAGCTTTAGGGTTTTCCTCAATCCTACCTGCCAACGACTTCTCATGTCCCCTCCTGGCTCTTCTTAGCGCTCTCTTTAGGTCTTTCCTGGCTAACTTGCAACTCTCAAGCGCCCAACTGAGCCTTGACATCTCATCCTCTTGACAAGATTCAACTTCTCTAGTAAACTACAGTTCCCTCACTCGATCACTTCCTTCCTGCATGACAGGTATATACTTATCAAGGGCATACGGTAGCTGTTCCTTAAATAAGCTCCACATTTCAACTGTGCCCATCCCCTGCAGTTTCCATCCCCATCTGATATGTCCTAAATCTTGCCTAACTGCATCATAATTGTCTTTCCCCCAGCAATAACTCTTGCCCTGCTGTATATACCCTGTCCCTTTCCCTTTCCATCGCTAAAGTAAATGACTGAATTGTGGTCACTATCACCAAAGTGCTCACCTACCTCCAAATCTAATACCTGGCCAGGTTCATTAACTAGTACCAAATGTGATGTGGCCTTGCCCCTTGTTGGCTTGTCTACATACTGTGCTGAAAATGTGTTGCTGGAAAAGCGCAGCAGGTCAGGCAGCATCCAAGGAACAGGAGAATAGACGTTTCGGGCATAAGCCCTTCTTCAGGAAGGGCTGAAGAAGGGCTTATGCCCAAAATGTCGATTCTCCTGTTCCTTGGATGCTGCCTGACTGCTGCGCTTTTCCAGCAACACATTTTCAGCTCTGATCTCCAGCATCTGCAGCCCTCACTTTCTCCTTGTCTACATACTGTGTCAGGAAAGCATCCTGCATGCAAAGGACAAAACCGGACCCATCTAAAAGTACTCAAACTACAGTATTTCCAGTCAATATTTGGAAAGTTAAAGGCCCCCATAACAACTAACTTGTTACACTCGCTCCTATCCAGAATTATCTTTGCTATCCTATCCTCTACATCTCTGGAACTATTTGTAGGCCTATAGAAAAATCCCAAAAGGGTGACCTCTCCTTTCCTATTTTTAACCTCAACTCACACTACCTCAGTAATCCAGTCTATAAATGTCTTTTCTGCTTCCTTAATACTGTCCTTGACTAACAATGCCACATCTTCCCCCTCTTTTACCATCTTTTATGTTCTTACTGAAACATTGAAATCCCAGAACATGCCACAGCCATTCCTGTCCCTGCTCTATCCATGTCTCCAAAATGGCCACAACATTGAAGTGCCAACCCCCAATCCATGCTGCATATTTCTGACCTCACTACTCTCAACCTCCTGGACAATGGAACTACAATTTAGGTTCTTATCCCCCTGCTGAATTAGTTTAAACCACCCTGAAAAGAATTAGCAAATTTCACCCCCCTCAGGACATTGGTACCCCTCTGGTTCAGGTGTAGACCATCCTGTTTGTAGAGGTCCCACCTACCCCAGATTGATGCCCAATTATCCAGGTACCAAAACCCTCCCTCCTGCACCATCCCTGTAGCCACATGTTCAACTCCTCTCTCTCCCTATTCCTCACCTTGCTAGCATGTGACATGGACAACAAACCAGAGATAACAACTCTGTTTGTTCTAGCACTAAGCTTCCATCCTAGCTCACTGAATTTCTGCCTTAAATCCCCATCCCTTTTACCTATCTATGTCATTAGTACCTATATGGACCATAACTTGAGGCTGCTCCCCCTTCCCCTCAAGGATCCCAAAAACATGATCAGAGACATCACGAACCCTGGGAGGCCACAAACCAACCATGAGTCTCTTTCAATCCCATAGAACCTCCTATCTGTTCTTCTAACTATGGAGTTTACAATGACTAATGCTCTGCTTCTCTCCCCACTTCCTTTCTGAGAAGCAGAAACAGACTCTGCGCCAGAGGCCTGTGCCCCATTGCTTACCCCTGTTAAGTTGTTTTCCACCCCAAATAGTATCCAAAACAGTATACTTGTTATTGCAGAAAACGACTTCATGGGTTCCCTGCACTGCCTGCTGGTTCTCTTTCTGTTTCCTGACTGTAACCCATTGCCTCTTTCTTGCACCTGAGGAGTGACTACCTCCCTGTAACTCCTCTCAATAATCCCCTCTACCTCCTGAATGATCCGAAATTCATGCAGCTCCAGCTCCAGTTCCCTAACGCGGTTTTCGAGGAGCTGGAATCGGGTGCACTTACCACAGATGCACTCAGCAAGGACACCGCTTCGACTGGGACAGCACATTCATCCTAGGATAAGCCAAACAGAGACGCACATGAGAACTCCTAGAAGAATGGAACTCTATCAACAGACACATTGATTTGGACCCGATTTATTGCAGCCTGAGAAAAAGAACAGAAAATGACATCACCATAAGAAATGACATCACCACAGGAAATGACATCACCAACCCAAACATATAAATAGAAAGCAGGAATCATCAGCAGTGTTTCATCAAGAGGCTCACTGAACATGTTACCTAGTATCAGCGGACAAGCCCACATCCAGAACTATGCACACCATGGTCCTTTTAATCATTTCTAAATTGCGTGTGCATGGGGACACCCTGGCATCTACACCACAGCAGATACTGATGAAATTTAAGATTCAGTTGAACTGTGCCCTGCACCTGAAACCTTCAAAAGTATCTATTTAAATCAGATAATTTAGAGGTTTGCACTGAAGTTCGGTAAATTGTGACTCAGGAGAAGTTAGAGCATTAAATAAGGACTCTAACTCCTAAGTAACTATAAAATTGAAGCTGCAACTTGCCTCACACACCCCAACTACAAGTCCCCCAGACCCTTCCTACCTCCTAGACTGTGAAGTACTCTGGCCTACCTCCCACTGTCAGACCAGAACCTCTTCCTGGGACCCAAACCCACTCTCACCCGCTTCCTGGGACTCAGCCCACCCCCATCCTACCATTGGACCTAACATAGCCACACAGTTCCAGACACATTCTTACTTCGACTCGCCGTAAATATCCCTTGTCACCTGGCTGCTTTACGCCTTGGCACCCCTCCCACCTGGCCCCTAATCATACACTCATTGGCAACCCAATATCCTTGTGCTCTATTCACACCCCCAGTAAGTATGCAGTCCTCTAAGTTCAGTGAGATAATATGAACCAGTTTCTTGAGCTGGGAAGGCATATGTCTGCCTTTCTAATCTGTACAGTTCGGGGGCTGTGAAAATTCGATCCTATTCTGTAGATTTGATTTGCTGTGGTAATGTCCCTGCAATGGGGGTCACTCACTCTGGCCTCCCAATGTCTCTTACATTTGCTAAGCAATAAATAAAACTGACAGACATCCTGTTTTGATTTTCCTATCAAGATAAAGCCCAGTAATTCAATCTCGTAGGAGGTTTACCAGGATGTTGCTTGGTATGGTAGAAAGATCGTATGAGGAAGGGCTGAGGCACTTGGGGTTGTTTTCATTGGAGAAAGGAAGGTTTAGGGGTGACTTGATAGAGGTGTATAAGATGATTAGGGGTTTAGATAGGGTCGACAGTGAGAATCTTTTTCCACGTATGGAGTCAGCTATTGCAAGGGGGCATAGCTTTAAATTAAGGGGGGGTAGGTATAGGACAGATGTTAGGGGTAGGTTCTTTACTCAGCGAGTCGTGAGTTCATGGAATGCCCTGCCAGTAGCAGTGGTGGACTCTCCCTCATCATGGGCATTTAAGCGGGCATTGGATAGGCATATGGAGGATAGTGGGGGGCTAGTGTAGGTTAGGTGGGCTTGGATCGGCGCAACATCGAGGGCCGAAAGGCCTGTACTGCGCTGTATTCTTCTATGTTCTATGTTCTATGTCTGCCTTTCTAATCTGTACAGTTCGGGGGCTGTGAAAATTCGATCCTATTCTATAGATTTGATTTGCTGTGGTAATGTCCCTGCAATGGGGGTCACTCACTCTGGCCTCCCAATGTCTTCTTACATTGCTAAGCAATAAATAAAACTGACAGACATCCTGTTTTGATTTTCCTATCAAGATAAAGCCCAGTAATTCAATCTCGTAGATACTTATGTATTCACATCACCCCAACCAATAAATGAAGAAACTCTAATATTTCTAAGAGCTTCGTTTTCAGCATTGTCTTAACTTCCTAAAAAATCTCATTCATCTTTTGATCCTTCTGAACTCAGTAAAGTGGTTTATAAAGTATGTTTTCCAGTCCATTTTTACTGCAGTTAGATGAAAGAATCAATATTTTTGGTTGGGGAATTGTCACTGAATAACTATTGTGTTAGTTAAAGTTAGTAAAGTACACAATTAGATGGCTGTTTGGAAATAATATTATGGGGTGGACAGGTGTGCAAAGATTGCATGTGATAACTCAGTGAGTAGTTCAGTAGGTAATAAATTCTTAATGGAATGAATAATGAAGTGGCTGAGTGGATGTTGACAGTGTTGCCTGGGTTAGAACTATTGGATGGTTTAGATATTGGATGAATAATGAATCACTGATACAACACATGGAGGAAGTGAATTTGCTGTGGTCAATGAATGAACAGTAAGGAAAGTGCATGAATGCCTAGCAACATAGTTGATAAAATGAGTGAGTGAGTAGACAGTAACATTGGTGAATAAATATATATGGGGACTCCTCAGTTATGAGAATGTAAGGTAAATAATGACGAATAGATAAATAACAAAATGGAAGAATATATTGACTGTAAAATGGTTGAACTCAGTAGGTTAATAAAATAAAGGTAGATTGATTCTGTTCCCTTGAAAAGTGGATAGACTAGATTGTCCTGCTTTGATGTGACCCCGTAATCATGATGCAAAAATATTGTCTACATATCATTTATGGATTGTTTTAACCCTTTTATTCCTGTAAATTTATTTCAACATCAGGCACACATTAATTATTTGTAGCCTTGATTGATAGGAAGAATGTACTCATGATTCAATGCTAAAGAAAGAATAGAGGGAACCAATTAAATCCCAGAAATTCATGCTGCTAATAACAACTGTTAGTAGAAAACTCACTATTTTTCCTTTGTTATCAATTTACTTTGTGTTTTGTGAATCATTTAACATAAATAAATTTCAGTTTGATGTAATTTTTGATCAATGTCTTGCTGATATTTGGCAACAGATTTAGTTATTGTTACAATTTATGGATCTGTTTCAGTAAGCTTTCAAATCTATTCTGTAATTTACTCATGGCAATATTATTTTTGGTTTTTGAAAGAGTAAGATGTGCTGTAGCTGAAGGGGAGCTTGTTGATGTGTTACACTTGAATTTCAGAAGGTATTTAATAAGATATCACATGAAAGTTTATGGCAGAAAACAAAATTTCATAGTGTAGGTGATAGTACATTAACGTGATTGTCATGAATAGAAAACACACATAATTGTGTCTTTGTCTGATTTCCAGGGTGTGATGAATGAAGTCCACAGAAGTCTGTGCTGGGGCTACCACTTTTTACAATTTATATCTATGACTATAATGAGGGCACCTAAATTTACAGACAGCACAAATAAAGGTACAAAAAACAATCATGCAGACAACATAAGGAATTTGCAGACAGATATAAAAGGTGAAGTGAATGGGAAAAGTTCTGGCAAATGAAGTATAATTTAGGAAAATGTGAAGTTGGTCACTTTGAAAGGAAGAATGGTAAAAGGATATTATTTAAATGGAGAATTCCAAGGTTCAGAAGGAGTTAATTGTTCTGGTGTGTCAGTCATAAAATTTTGGGAGGTAGAGCACATAATCAAGGATGCCACTGTTCACCATTATGAGAGGAATTGAAAACAAAAGTAAGGATTTCATATTTCAGTTATACAGGGCATTTGTGACACCATGACTCATTTACCATGTGCAGTTTTGGTCCCCTTGTTCCAAGGAGTATGTAAATTCAGTGGAGCAATTTCAGAATAGGTTTACTGGATTGATACCTGGAATGAGTCTTGTGAGAGTTGGTTGGAGAGTTAGGCTTTCTCCACTGGAGTTGAGTTATAATAAACATTTAGAGTGATAGATAACTTTATGGAAGTGTATACAATCCAAAATGGTCTTGGGGAAATGGACATGGAAAGGATATTGCCTCTTGTGGGTTAGTAAATAGTAAAATGCAGTTTTAAAATTAGGAATCACCCTTTCAGGACAGAGATAAAGAGAAATCTTTTCTCTCAAAATTGGAACTCTGTCTCAGAATTTGAACATATTGCCATATGACAAAGTTAGATAGATTCTTGTTAGGGACAATGGTATCAATTATAGTCTTATTAAATCAGTTATAGTCTTATTAAATAGCAGAGTAGACTTGAGCATGCCAAATAGGAACATACAAAATAGAGGTAGACTATGTTACAGCTTAATGACAGTGTTAATTGCATATTTTCAGATTTACTTCGCACTGCAGTTACAAACGTTTATTATGATTTAGTATGATCAAAGTTCATCATCAATTTGGGCTATATATTAGGAATATTTCAGATTGATTATTTTTCATACTACAATAGTTTCACCATGGTCCAACCTCCTCTACCTCTCCTCATAAGACAGTCCCTTCACACCCAGGATCAGCCTGGGAAACCTTCTCATTTCAGTTTTCAATGCCAGTATATCAATCCTGAGATAAATAGCCCAAAAACTAGGGCTCCTTGATGTCACACTTGATCAAATATGCCTCTGTTATCAAGGGCAGTCACCGTTTCATTACCTCTGGCATTTAGCTCTTTTGTCCATACTTGAACCAAGGTTGTAATGTGTTCAGTAGCTGAGTGGCCCTGGGAGAACCCAAACTGAATGTGAGTGAACAAGGTATTACTGAGCAGGAGAAAGTGAGGACTGCAGATGCTGGAGATCAGAGTCGAGAGTGTAGTGCTGGAAAAGCACAGCAGGTCAGGCAGCATCCAAGGAGCAGGAGAATCAATGTTTCGGAGATAAGCCCTTCATCAGAAATCGAGGATTTGGGGGATACAGTGAGAAAGGGACTCAGAGATCTTTGTAGAGAGAGGAGGAGAATTTCTTCAAGGTAGGCCTCCTTGGAAGGGGCTTTGCAGTAAGGTTGAAATCAACTAAGAGAAAGTGAGGACTGTAGGTGCTGGAGATCAGGGTCGAGAGTGTAGTGCTGGAAAAGCACAGCAGGTCAGGCAGCATCCAAGGAGCAGGAGAATTGACATTTCGGGCATAAGCCCTTCATCGGGAATTCCTCAAGAAGCTCTTATGCCTGCGACGTTCTCCCGCTCTATTACTGAGCAGGTACTGTTTGATAGTGTCACTTTCCACCACTTTCACTGATGATTGAGAGTAGACTGATGGGGCAATAATTGGTCGGGTTAGAACTGTCTTGTCTTTTGTGTACAGACATTGTTGGATAGTTGCCAGTGATAATAGCTTGGCTAGGGATGTGGCAAATTCTGGAGATAATTATTCAGCACTATTACAGGAATGTTATCAGGGCACATAGCCCTTGTGGTATCCATGCCTCTAGGCATTTTTGATATCACATAGAGTTACCGTAATACCTTACTTACAAGAGTAATGGTCGAGATCTCAGCAGTCTCATCAACATGTATCTCAATACAGTCCAATATTGTCAAAAATTTGTCCAAATTGTGGTGGGACTCATTAGTTCCCAACTCTATATCTAGCTTGAATGAAAAAGTGTAATTCCTGCCAGAACAGGAATTGAAGGTCATTGAAGGAGAGGACTTCATTGATGCAACACAAGGGGAGTCTTTTCCTGTGAATGAGGAACAGTCTGTGTGTCATCATGGATGGTAAAGCACTAGGCTGTTTTAAGGCATACTCTGATGAGATTGTGGGTATTCAGTATAATTTCCCATCCATGTCAGTACAAATGTATTGAAGTTGAGTGACAAACTCTCACACCTATTTTTCTCAAATTTCTCTCACTCCTGTGAAAAACATTCTTCATCGTAGAATCCCTACAGTGTGGAAACAGGCCATTTGGCCCAATAAGTCCACACTGGCCCTCCAAAGAGTAACCCACCCACATCCATTCCCTTACCCTAAGACTGTACATTTCCCCTGACTAATGCATCTAACCTACACATCCCTGAACACTATAGGCAATTCAGCATAGCCAATTCACCTAACCTGCACATCTGTGGGAAGAAGCCAGAACACACAGAGGAAACTCACATAGACATGGGGAGAATGTGCAAACTCCACACAGACAGTCGTCCGAAGCTTGAGTTGAACCCTGGTCCCGGGCACTGTGAGGCAGAAGCGCTAATCATTGAGCCACCGTGTAGTCTAGGTTATAATGAGACGATTGTTCCAGTATTGTAAATAGCAACAGTTCCAGTGCACTAAAAATAAATGTCACACCAGACAGGTTCACATTCCATGTAGCCAAAGGTATTACATGTATAAAACCATTTCAATAAGTAGAAACTCGAAAATCTAACAAAGCACACAACTATACCCAACAGTAGGAATGAAGGGCTTTTGCCCGAAACGTCGATTTTCCTGCTCTTTGGATGCTGCCTGACCTGCTGTGCTTTTCCAGCACCACTCTAATCTAGACTCTGCTTTCCAGCATCTGCAGTACCCACTTTTGCCTCGACCCAACAGTATTCTTCCTTATTCATTACTGTTGGGGAGACTAAGGGGCATTGTCATGCTCCTTGCAATGACATGTCAAGTCCACCACATTTGCAAATTTGAGACAGTTGTTTTTTGCAATCATCACCGTTATAATACAGCCTAATAATTTCACCACTTGTGCACTGTGCACTTTGGATCAATATACAATCTAAGGATGGTCAACAAAGATATTATTCCTATGAACTGTCACGATCTTCACAAACTCGATATGTATTATGCTATCTCATTGAAGCAAAACTGATACATTACAATTTTTCTCATTCAAAATGGTATTTTTTCAGTACCACAGACTGCTACATGCACTAAGTTCAGCACCTAGCATAATTTATTTAACAATGTATCTGTCTTTGGAAGGGACAAAGCAGAACATGATCAGCATTTTGGTGGTGTTCACTCAATTTGCACAATACAATCTGATGCTCAATATGGACAAGTGCAAATTTCTAGCTTCTGAGATTGACTTTCTGGAACATAAAGTGACAGTAAAGCTATACACAACAGCATCAAGTTATTCATACACTTGTGACTTAGAGTCACAGAGATGTACAGTTTGGAAACAGACCCTTCGGTCTAACTCGTCCATGCCAACCAGATATCCCAACCCAATCTACTCCCACCTGCCAGTACCTGGCCCATATCCCTCCAACCCCTTCCTATTCATATATCCATCGAGATGCCTTTTAAATGTTGCAATTGCACTAGCCTCCACCACTTCCTCTGGCAGCTCATTCCATACAGGTACCGCCCTCTGCATGAAAAAGTTGCCCCTTAGGTCTTTTTTATGTCTCTCCCCTCTCACCCTAAATCTATGCCCTCTAGTTCTGGACTTCCCCTCCACCAGGGAAAAGACTTTGTCTATTTATCCTATCCATGCCCCTCATGATTTTATAAACCTCTATTTGTAAATCTTTTCTGAACCCTTTCAAGTTTCACAACATCTTTCCGATAGGAAGGAGACCAGAATTGCACGCAATATTCCAACAGTGGCCTAACCAATGTCCTGTACAGCTGCAACATGATCTCCCAACTCCTGTATTCAGTATTCTGACCAATAAAGAAAAGCATACCAATCGCCTTCTTCACTATCTTATCTACCTGCGATTCCACTTTCAAGGAGCTATGAGCCTGCAATCCAAGGTCTCTTTGTTCAGCAACACTTCCGAGGACCTTACCAATAAGTGTATAAGTCCTGCTAAGATTTGCTTTCCTTCTAACATGCAGGATTTGACATTGTCAACTTTTATCATGAATTTAGTCTTAATTACATACAGCTTCTTCAGAAGCTATTGCACGATGATGAACAATAGGAATGGATTACAACAAATGCAATGTTTGACATGTTAAAGGTAAAGATATGTCTTCACCAGTCATCATCCATTTCCACCCACATGCAGAAATAGTTGTCAGAACAGATGTGAAAGGAATTGCAATTCGAGCTGTGCTACTACAGTACACTGAAAGAGGGGAATGACCAATTGCTTATGTGTTACAGTTATTGTTGGAAACTGAATGCAAATACTCCAGCAGAGACAAGGACAGACTGTGATATATCTGCTCCATTGACACAGGTAACCCAGGTTTGTACAACTGAGTAGTTGCATGCTTAGCCATATAATTATTGCTTTAATGATAATAAGATAACTTGGACATTGAAGAACATGTAAATACAGTGACTTCACAAGATGCTATAAATTTTAATACATGGGAGGAGTAAGAAACAAAATCAGAGACAGACAACATAATGCTAAAGACTGAATGGCCTTGTGAAAAAAAGAAACCAGTCCCATACTCACAAGAGCTCATGTTGTTTGATAACCATAGAGTTGTGAAGGACATGACCTCCAACAAACTGTAGAATTATAAGATTTAAAAACCCCAGAACCACAAACAGGATCTTCATTTGTTAAACATATATAATCAAACCTCAACACAATATATAGAGGTGAGTTGTAAAGATATGAAGTAGTCAACCTCACAGAAATGTGATCCAACTGAAACTCTAGTGAACTATAAGACTGGAAGAAACATCATATCAAAAAATGGTGCTGGGTAACTACCATTACCTAACACCATTAAAAGACTAGAAGATTTTTTTTTTAATGGGAATGGTACAGGAGGAGCATTCATACAGCCACATCCTGGAACCAGGTATTCCACACCATCAGGTAGGAAATGTATTGTTTTCCATTATGAAAACTTTATTTCCATCCAGTCCTGCCAAGCTCTTTATAGTGAAAGACACGGACCTTCAGGATCAGTACGTAGAAAGTGACAGTAAAGCTACACAAAACAGCATGAGTGGATCATGGAATAAAGAAGACCTGTACCTGAAGGAAGAGTGAGTAAATAAATCAGTACAACAATCAGATGACAATGCAAAGTGGAACATGATATGTTTGTGAGCAAGATGACGAAGGAAGAGGATATTTTGAGGACAATGATTATGACAATATGTTTCATTTACTGATACATGACCACAATATTGACTGACCTCCTCATCATTTTGATTATGCAGAACTATAGTCTCATGTTTGTAGATCTCAGTGCCATCTTGAAAATCATCATTTGTTAAAGGCTATTTGTGTACTCAGAGAAAATGGACATGCTGAACACTAAACAAAGACTCGATTTACATATGTTTGTTGTCTAGAATGGTTTGACTTGTGAGAAGAGAGAATTGGAGATTAAAAAACTGATGTTCAGCTCCACATATTCCAAAGGCATTAAACACAACAGAAGAAATAGAATGACAAGAAATATGGAGTAAAATTAGTGACTAGATCACAGTAGAGTTGCAAAACAGAGAAATTGTAAACTATAATTTATTCTGGGTACTAAAGTAAAGTCATGATAGTCCCAGAGGACAAGCCTCTGATTAGCATCAAGTTCCTAGGTGTGATGATCACCAACAAACTGTCCTGGTCCCACACTGATGCTACAGTCAAGAAAGCACAACAATGTCTCTACTTCCTCAGGAGGCTAAGGAAATTTGGCATGTCCATAAAGACTGTTACTAATTTTTATGGATGCATAATAGAAAGCATTTTGCAGCCAAAATATTGTATATTACACACAACTCTATTACCTATTGTACTTTGTATGTATGATCTGCCTATACTGCATGCAAAACAAAACTTTTAATGGTACCTAGGTACATGTGACAATAATAAATCAAATCAAATCAAATCATGAGAGACTGACAACTGGTGGTGGTTTAACCTGAGGGTCACTGTGCCTCAGGCAAGGAGAGATGTTGAGAAGGACGGATCTTCGTGATAAGCTCAGCCAATGCACAAATTGAATCCATTCTGTTGGTATCACTCTGCATCACAAACCAACTATCCAAGTTAATGTAACCTCATTTTGTGTATCAGTTTTTTTTCACTGTATCAACTAACTGATGCTCCAGTGTGTGTCCAATTCAAATTCAAAGGTGAATTAATTTGCTTCTTTGTGCTCTTGAATGTTATCACCTCCTTAGTCAATGGCTCTGGGTGGTAACTGCAATGCCTGCAGAGTATAAGGATATAATACATTCATTTCCACATCACATTGGTCAGTATGCTTTCTAATACTTGGCAGATTCGAGAAGTTTCAGTATCCATTAAGGCTGGACATTCTGTAAGAAACAGCTGAGTTCGCACCGACAACCTCTCTAATGTCTTTCATTGAGGAGGAAAAACAAAACATTGGCAATGGAAACATTGCCAGTCGTTCTACACTGTTAAACATACCCTTATACAAAATGCAGTCATTGTTTCCCAAGAAAACACACAGCATAGCACAATTGTCCACATTTTTACAATAGATTTTGTCAAGCATGCATCCAGTGCAAAGTTTCAAAGTATGTTACAGCAGAGGAAAGGACATAATAAAATAAATTTTACAGTTGGCAAATCATTCATTTTAAATATCAATACCTGAACTTGCTGTTTTCCTTCATAAATTACAGCAGCATCTCAGGGTGTGCTGTTGTTCCTAAGTCAATAATTTGAGCCACGTAGATCCTTGCATCAGCATGAGAGTTTCCTGAAACACATTCAATTCTCAATTTAAAACTGCTGGTAATTGTTCTCCAAACACATTCTGGATCCCACATTTGGGAATGCTATATGTTCTGTCAGGCAGCAAAGTTGAAATTTACCTCCAAGTTACAGATGGAAGGATCAACAGAAAGCTGCAAGAAGATGGAATTCCAACAAAAAGTGATATTTTTAAAGACATAATATATCTGTAATTATGGTGCTTAATTGTTAAATCAAACATTAATTAATTCAATTATTCTGACCCGTGAAAAAAATATACACACATCATATATTCCCATGTGTGATTTTCAAGATTTGCTTCATTAGTCTTGAAATTTATTTCCAAAATTATTAGAATAATTTGACGCACACTATTTTTTTGTCAGTTAGTGTGTGTTTTTGCTTGAATTGTACCTTTTATAACCTATCAAAACAGTGGCTGTAAGACTGGTACAGAAACATAATCATTACGTTTTCAAAATTGATCCTGATTGACACTCCCTCATCCTAGACAGGCTGATGATCCAGAATCCATGGTCATTTACTTTTGTAGCACATTGCTGCTCCTGTATGGAATTCAGAGTCCAGACAGTCATGCAATGTAGACTTGACATTAAGAAGGGAACAAACATTGGAAATCTGAAAGTAATAACACAAAAGATACAATGCACATAGCAAGTGTTTTAGTGTATGAAAATGAAAGGATACACTATGATTTCTGTTCCACTGAAGACTTTCTATCAGAAATGTTACATTTTTTTCACTTTACAGGTGCTGTGTATTTCTGGATCCTCTACTTTTAATCAAACTAGCACCATAAACATTGACAAACATACTAAAGACCTTGCCTTTGGAAAAGATAGGGGAAAATTGAAACTGGAATCAAACATTTGGCAGGCAGCGATTGAAAAAACATTAAAAGCATCTGGTGACATTGGGTCCCATTTCAGAACTCTTGTCTATCTACTCTCACTTAGATCTAGGAAGTCGCCTATTTTCCCAATTTAATATCAGATGAACACCCAAACCTACTAAAGGGAGAAATCAGCACTTAAAAGGACGCTGCACTCCCTGATGGGAAATGTATTTGTTAAACTGTTGGAACAAGGATCATTAAATGGAATAAATATGGTTAGGCCCATTTCTTGATGCACTTACTCAAACTCACTTATCCCACACCAATATCAAACTGGCAGGAAGAAAATTGATTGAGGGAGTCAGTCAGTGTCTGGAGCACTATCCTTAGACCCAGATGCAGAATGATAAACTACAATTATATAGTTTTGAGAATCCTATGCTGTGGGGGTAAAACATTTAGCTTGGGGATTTATACTTTTAAATCTGAGATTAATGAAAACATCTGTTTTCAGAACTAATTATACAGGCCTAAGGTGAATCAAAAGGTGGCTTTTACCTTTTTTAAGAAGATTGCAGTGGAGAGTATTGGAAACTAAGCAATGGGCTACATGTCAAAGATTTCTAGTAAGATAAGGTAGACTAAGTAAGAGGCTGGAAGAGAACAGTGGGCCAGGCAGCATCAGGAGGTGGAGAAGTCAACATTTTGGGTGCTAGTGGAGACAGGCCAGCCACAGCTATCTTAATAAGAAGCTTATGTTGTTAACATACTTTCCCAGAACAAAGGGCAGTTTGGGAAATCGAGATAATTAGTTAAAATCCCTATCTGGGACATTTCAGACATGCCACATTACCATGAGGATAGACTGCAGGGAAACATTTAGTTCTGGTCAAGCTGGGAGCAACTTTGAGGAAGGTTGAGAGAGAGAGCGATAATTGTTATGATATCTACAGCAGCTGTAATCAGTAGCGGAGAGCTATCAGAAACCAAAATACATCTGAGTTAGAGTCACTAGTTAGGGAGGCATGTGGGTTCAGTGGTTAGCACTGCTGCCTCACAACGTCAGGGACCAGGGTTTGATTCCAGTCTCGGGCAACTGTCTGTGTGGAATTTGCACATTCTCCCCATGTATGCGTGGGTTTCCTCTGGGTGTTCTGGTTTCCTCCCACTATCCAAAGATGTGCAGGTTAGGGGAATTAGCCATGTTAAATTGTCCATAGTATTTAGGGATGTGTAGGTTAAGTGCATTAGTCAGGGGTAAGTATAGAGTAAGGGGATGGGTCTGGGTGGGTTGCTCTTCGGAGGGTCAGTTTGAACTTGTTGGGCCAAAAGGCCTGCTTCCACACTGTAGGGATTCTATGATCACTAATCAAGAATGCAGAATGGGCCATGCTTGAGCTGGAGTCTTCCCAATCAAGACATGTTGAAAGAGAGTTGTAGGGTTTAGCTAGCCAGATGATAATCAAAGGACCCCAAGAAAGCTCATATCTCAGAGAAGAGTGGGAACACTGAGGAGAGTTGAAAAGAATTCCTGAGAGCAATAGTTCACTTTGATTTGGTGGCGGGGGAAGAAAAGAAAGCACTTAAGATCCTGTAAAGAATAGGGGACCTCATGTGCGAAGATAAAAACTAGAATAAAGTGTGTGTTTTTGAAGCTTTAGGTTTAAAGTATTGTTGTTCACAGAATAAAGTGCTAAATTAGTGGAACTTGCATTACTCAACTCTTGCATAATAAAAAGGCTTTGTTTGAAATATGAAACTTTGGGGCATAATTCTTTTAGTTAACAAATTAATTCAAATCCAATTTTAAAAGTTATTGGTCTCTAACAAGGTCATAATGGATTCTGTAATCTCACAAGGGAAGCGAGGGCGGATCTTTTTCTCTTTCTCCCAATAACATCTGACAACATTCTTTTCATTCATTAAATAAGCAACAGTAACCTTGATCTCTCATTCACTCAGAATTTCATTATCCCATCAGCCTGTCTCAAGTACTAAAACACTTGCCTCTGAGCTACAAGGTATTAAATTTAAACTCACCTGAGAGCTTTTGAAAATCCAGCTTTAAAGACATACTTTGCAGAAATGAGAATACCAATTGTTAGAGATGTGGCCTTCAGATGAAATGATTAACTAGGCTTGTAGCCTTTTTTGAAGTGGATGATAAAAGACCCATGGAACTATTCAACAAGCAGCTCTGACATTCTTCCCGCCAATGTTACATTTAAAAATAAAAATCCTATCAGTTTCCTCTAAAATGCTTGGATTCTGCTACAGTTAGTACCAAGTATTGGCTATTTATGTTATTGTTACTATTGTTATGTGAAAATTGACTGTCAATGTATTCTAATTGTATGTGAAGTTCTATAGCGATTGAATAGTTTTCTTGTTTAATTTTATTTAATCAAATGTTTTGTGAATTAACTCCTCAAACTCAAAGGAAATTTTGGGAGTTCCATTTTTGATTTACTACTAAATTATTTGTTTTACTGTATAGTAACATAAATCCTTTCTTGCGGTGACTACTGTTTATTGATAATGAGCTCGTTCTGTCTTTTGTCATGTCAGACAGATAGTCATTATTGTGTATGAATATTTACAAATATCCCTAAATGCAGGAGATACATGCATAAAAACATAAGAAAAAGTATTCTTACTTAAATGCCAAATTATTTAAGAGTTAATATAAGGGAAAATATTAAGCTGCATCACTTATAACTTTCTTAATTGCGGTCCAACTCATGAATGCTGCAGCTGCACATTATTGTCAAATAAACTGATTCAAGATGGGGCCAACATCAGGCGACTCTTTGTGAACTTCCTACAATAGATCTTATTCTAACATTTCTTATAACTGTTCTACAATCCATATGTACTTGTTTGCTATGGTCTGCCTGTACTGCTCACAAAATAATTTTTTTCACTGTACTTAGGTACATGTGACTACAAATAAATCAAATCCAATCAAATCAAAACTCAATATGAAAAATTTGTTATAATTCACATATGTACGTCTTTTCACAGCAAGATCATTGGTAATAACTGCTAAGGAACCCCTGCACAGAACCTAACAATTCTAAGTTTAAGCAATCTGATTTGTATCAGTTTGTCTGTGTTCATTTCTGATAAATGGCCTAAATTCCATGGTTCACTTGAAACAATGGACCACATTCTTATTAATGCGTAAATTAAATAGCAGTTGCAGGGTCGAAGAAAAAACCCACGAAATGCCAATCGCCATGGGTTGTCAGGAGACTTGCGATCTTTTAATGCTAGCTCCACAAACACAGCATCTTGTGCTGAACCTCTCTGTAATTTTCATGTGTGCTGCAATTGCATATTAATTATCCGATAAACTCACTCCCTGAAGAAAACTAAGTCTTGAGAATAATATAAAAGCATCCTTTAGATATTGGGATAATTGTCAATGATTGCCAATTGAACTCTCTTGTCCAGAAAATAAATAATTGCCCCTTATTTTCTAAAAGAACTCTTACCACTACTTGTTTTGATTTGTTTTAAGAGACTTTAAACAGATGTTTTTAAAGACTTAATTTATCTTTTCTTTATTTCTCTTTCCTTACCTCCTTTGACATTGAATTTACTGACCACAATTCATCATCTGACTTCCTCCATTTATTTCTCCATTCTTAAATCTTACTGTTTAAGAAAGTACATTATCTTGCCATTATTTAACAAGGTTCTCATTTCCCTCATTCTATTATTATCAGCTCATGGTTTTAAC
Organism: Chiloscyllium plagiosum; assembly: GCF_004010195.1. Classification (NCBI taxonomy): domain Eukaryota; kingdom Metazoa; phylum Chordata; class Chondrichthyes; order Orectolobiformes; family Hemiscylliidae; genus Chiloscyllium; species Chiloscyllium plagiosum. The sequence continues at coordinate 40,197,046 of NC_057716.1, forward strand.
AACTTTGGGCAAAACATTCTAAGACCTAAAAGTGTGTGGGCAAATCTGATTTATGGAGCACAAATGACAAAATCTGGTTCTTATTTTATCTCTATAAGGATGCAAGTTTACATTTCTAGATATCTTAAAAAACATACACTCAAGACATTTTATTTTGATGTCTTTATTTATAACTTTTCAATTAAGCATTATTTACACTAGGTTAGAGATTCACATCACACATCACATAGTAGAATAGTAAACATTAATCATTTTACAATACCAATAATATCAATATTATTTCTATTGGCAAGATGACTACAAAGTGAATTTACTTGTGAGACAGAGATTTGGTCTTTGGTTCTATACATCATATCACATGTATTCCTCAGATTCTGTGAGACATGAAAGAATTACGTCCTGGACCAAAGTCTAACATGGATTCCTACTATTAGATTTGTAAGCGTTCAGCACTTTTCAGGTAATGCACTGAAGGCCTGGAAACATCCATTAGATTTGAAGCAGGATGATCGCATATTGAAAGATTTCTCAGTTCAGATACATTATACCTCCCTTTCAGCTGCTCACAAGTTAGTCTTTTGTGACCAGTCCTCTTCTCTTTCAGTCGCTGCCTCCTCCTCCTCAAGGAATGGCGTCTCATTATGAGTCCTTAGATGTTTCACCCCTGGAAATATGAAAATATTATTACTTACAGACAGCCAGATACATCTAACTCTTAATGCACAACAATGTTCGTTCATCCTTTCTAACAGACAAAGTCAAGCTTTTATAGGGCTTCATATCAAGTTAACAATGATTACTTTTCAGTGCAAAGTTCCATTAAGAGGGCGAAGTGAAGGTACAACAAAACAATTACATTAACTGGATCCTAATCTCACTTGCAAATCTTCCAGTGAAGTGTGTATGCATTCCTTAAAATGTCATCAAGTCTGCTAACAATGTTGAAAATATCAAAGTTCCAAATATTTGACAGAGGTAAGACAAGCATAGTGTAGTCATGCTGCTCAAAATGTATTTCGAAGTTTTGTGTTTCTTTGTTCAACTACAACTTGCATTCCTCACAATGAGAAAATAAGGATGAGCAGGTTTTTTTTGTCACCGTCAGCATATATGTCACCTCATGAATACCAATAGCAGATGTTTGGGTGTGGACTACTTGCTTTTTAATCAAGGTAACATTAAAAAAAAATTGACCTCTGTGATAAAATCTAATTTATTTATATATTCATGCAATATGAACTGGAGGTCTGTTGACATTGTTACATTTAAGCACAAGGGGTTTCAATGCTGATTATGTTTGATTCACGTTTTACTTAGGAACAAGGATTGGGCTTGCCGTAGATTTTAATACATCACTCAAATAAATTCAAGGATCAATGAACAGCTGTTGAAGAGTCTGTCATAGAGTCATACAGATGTACAGCACAGAAATGGACCCTTCAGTCCATGCCAGCTAGATAGTCTAACTTAATCTAGTCCCTTTTGACAGCATTTTGCCCATATCCCTCCAAACCCTTCCTATTCATATACCCATCCAGATGCTTGTTAAATGTTGCAATTATACCAGCCACCACCTCCTCTGGCAGCTCAATTCCACATTCGCAATAGCCTCAGCACAAAAAGATCCTTTTTAAACCTTTCCCCTCTCACATTAAACCTATGCCCTCTAGATTTGGGCTCCCCTACTGTGTGGAAAAGACTTTGACCATTTACCATATCCACGCCCCTCATGATTTTATAAACCTTGATAAGGTCACTCCTTAGTCTCTGATGCTCCAGACAAAATAGCCCCAGCCTCTCCATATAGATCAAATCCTCCAACCCTGCCAACATCTTTGTAAATCTTTTCTGAACCATTTCAGGTTTCATAACATCCTTCCTCTAGCAAGGAGACCAAAACTGAAAATAATATTCCAAAAGTGGCCTCACCAATGTCCTGTACAGCTGCAACTTGACCTTACAACTCTTATACTCAATGCACTGGCCAATTAACACATGCATACATTAGCAAATTTGCTGATGATACTAAGCTGGGTGGCAGGGTGTAATGTGATGAGGATGTTAGGAAATTACAGGGTAACCTGGACAAGTTAGGTGAGTAGTCAGATGCAGTTTAATGTGGATAGACGTATGGTTATCCACTTTGGTGGCAAGAACAGGAAGGCAGATTACTACCTAAATGGAATCAATTTAGGTAAAGGGGCAGTACAGAGAGATCTGGGTGTTCTTGTACACCAGTCAATGAAGGTAAGCATGCAGGTACAGCAGGTACTGAAGAAGGCTAATAGCATGCTGGCCTTCATAACAAGAGGGATTGAGTATAGAAGCAAAGAGGTTCTTCTGCAACTGTACAGGGCCTGGTGAGACCACACCTGGAGTACTGTGTGCAGTTCTGGTCTCCAAATCTGAGGAAAGACATTCTGGCTATTGAGGGAGTGCTGCGTAGGTTCACGAGGTCAATTCCTGGAATGGCGGGATTACCTTACACTGAAAGACTGGAGCGACTGGGCTTGTATACCTTGGAGTTTAGAAGACTGAGAGGGGATCTGATTGAGACATATAAGATTATTAAAGGAGCGGAGAATCTGGAGGCAGGAAACATGTTTCCACTGATGGGTGAGTGCCGAACCAGAGGACCAGCTTAAAAATATGGGGTAGACCATTTAGGACAGAGATGAGGAGAAACTTCTTCACCCAGAGAGTCATGGCTTTGTGGAATGCTCTGCCCCAGAGGGCAGTGGAGGCCCAGTCTCTGGATTCATTTAAGAAAGAGTTGGATAGAGCTCTCAAGGATAGTGGAATCAAGGGTTATGGAGATAAGGCAGGAACAGGATACTGATTAAGGATGATCAGCCATGATCATATTGAATGGTGGTGCAGGCTCGAAGGGCAGAATGGCCTACTCCTGCACCTATTGTCTATACCAAACACCTTCTTCACTACCCTATCTATCTGTGACTCCACTTTCAAGGAATTATGAACCTGCACTCCAAGGCCCCTTTACTCAGCAACATTCCCCAGGACATTACCATGCAGTGTATAAGTCCTTTCCTGATTTGCCATACCAAAATGCAGCACCTCACGTTATCTAAATTAAACTCCATCTGCCATTCCTTGGCCCATTGACCCAGCTGATCAAGGCCCTATTGTACTCTCGGGTAACTGTCTTCACTGTCCACTAGAGTCATAGAGTTATGGAGATGTACAGCACAGAAACAGATCCTTCAATCCAACTCATCCATACCAATCAGATATCCTAACCTAATCAAGTTGGATTTAGAACATTACAGCGCAGTACAGGCCCTTTGGCCCTCGATGATTTGCCAGCACTTGGCCCATATCCCTCTAAACCCTTTCTATTTATATACCAATCCAGATGCCTTTTAAATGTTGTAATTGTACCAGCCTCTACCACTTCCTCTGGCAGCTCATTCCATATACGCACCACCCGCTGCGTGAAAATGTTGCCCTATAGATCCCTTTTTAATTTTTCCTTCTCACCATAAACCTAGGCTCTCTAGTTCTGGACTCCCCCAACCCAGGGAAAATACCTTGTCTGTTTATCCTATCCAAGCCCCTCATGATTTTCTAAACCTCTATATGGTCACCCCTCAGCCTCTGACACTCCAGGCAAAACAGCCCCAGCCTATTCAGCCTCTCCCTATAGCTCAAACCTCCCCAACCCTGGCAACATCCTCGTAAATCTTTTCTGAACCCTTTCAAGTTTTACAACATCCTTCCGATAGGAGGGAGACCAAAATTGCATACAATAAAAGTATCCTAATCAATATCCTGTACAGCCACAACATGACCTAACCTCCCCAACCCTGGCAACATCCTCGTAAATCTTTTCTGAACCCTTTCAAGTTTTACAACATCCTTCCGATAGGAGGGAGACCAGAATTGCATACAATATTCAAAAAGTATCCTAATCAATATCCTGTACAGCCACAACATGACCTCTCAACTCCTATACTCAATGCTCTGATCAATAAAACCAAGCATGCCAAATGCCTTCTTCATTATCCTATCCACCTAAGACTCTACTTTCAAGGAACTATGAACATGCACTCCAAGGTATCTTTGTTAAGCAACACTCCTCAGAACCTTATCATTAAGTGTATAAGTCTGCCCTGATTTGCCTTTCCAAAATGTAGTATCATAAAATTATCCAAATTAAATTCCATCAGCCACTCCTTGGCCCATTGGCCCATCTGATCAAGATCCCTTTGTACTCTTTGCTGCCCACTGCACCTCTAATTTTGGGGTCATCTGCAATCTTACTAACTATACCTCCTATATTCACATCCAAATCGTTTATATAAATGACAAAAAGCAGTGGACCTAGCACTGATCCTGGTGGCACACTACTGGTTACAGATCTCCAGCATCTGCAGTCCTCATTTTCTCCTGCCCATGACTGATGTCAGGCTCAGTCTATAGTTTCTTGGTTTTTCCTTAGCACTTTCCTTAAATAATGACACCAAATTAGCCAAGCTCCAGTCTTCCGGCACCTCCTCTGTGGCTATCAATGGTACAAATATCTCAGCTCGGTACCCAGCAATCACTTCCCTAGCTTCCCACAAAGTTCTAGAGTACACTTGACCCAGTCACATGGTATCCAACCAAAAATGCTGCTGTTAGCATTACATTAATAGTCCAATGCAAAAGAGAATGTTGGAAGCCTACATGCACCATTTGCCTGGCAAAGGTGAAAAGATTGGGGCTCAGAGAAAGTAAAACAAATAGCTTTGTACAGTTGCCATTTGATACTGTTGAGGATTGAAGCTCAAGGAAGTCCATGAGTGCTTTAGTAGCTGAGAGAGTTTGGTTCAGAGAGACCCAGGGCCAATGCCAGCTTAGTGAAAAGAGCAGTCTGACTGTGAACGAATTGAAATTGTGCCATGAGTGGATGGTGGAATGCAAACTTGAAAATCCAGGGGAGTGCAGTCTCAGGGAAAGAACCACTGAAAGGTGAGCGGTCTTTGAAGCAGTCCAAGTCAGAGCAACTTTTAAGGAATTTCAGAGACTAGATCTTTTAAACTGCAGATTCATTGTTCCTTCACAAAGGAAGCAAAGTTTAATGAGTATCATTAAGGAGCTGAGAAACCCGTGAGATCTGCCTTGATTGCATCCACTATTTGATTTGCTCTGTAGGGTGTTAATAGTTCGTTTGTCAATGCATTTTTACCTCAAGTTGTTTCTGCATGATAGAATATAAGATTAGTGGATTGTTAACTAAATGTGTATATGAAACTTCCATTTGTTTGCTCAAATTTGTGTATTTTTGTGATATTATTCTTTTATAAGAAACTAGGATCTCAAATTTCATTGACTTTAACCAATGAAGTTACTGACCCCTAAGCAGATTGTAGCATAATCATGACAGGCATGTCCAAGGTGGTCCAAGGATATCTCATCAAACTCTAAATTGAAGATGTGGAACCTTTTGCACTTGTGGTACATGCGTGAATTTATACTCAATGTCTGCACAGCACATGTTAATGGCACTCTACACTTTGGGGTAGCCCAATATCCCACTAAAGCAATCTACTCATTCCAACTACTTCTCTTCTAAAAGAAAAAATGTAATGTCTTCTCTCTTTCTGCAAAAGCATCAGAGACCTTCCACATACTACAGTATTGATGAACAGCTTAAAAGCAACCAGAATCAAGTGACTAAAGGCCACTTTTAAACCATTGGTAACTCTAATCACACCTTGCTTAGAGTTTGCAGGTCAGTAAACAACAGGTAGATGATTTTAGTGAACATCTCCTTAGTGAGACAGAGGTGCTAACACACTATTCTTCATCAAGGTTGAGACAAAACAATTGTTGCCTGAAGGCACTATGTAGATATGATATATCTCCCCTACCCCTGCACCCACTTCGTCTTCCAGCAGCTTGCCTTTCTCCATGTCAACTCTATTCATGTGCCTTGCTATGCTGCAAATTAAAGGAATAGAAATGTCAGCACCTGCCTCAGAGCATGCATTATGAGCAGACCCTTTAAGTCAGCATTCACTGCAATTCTACACTATTTCCTGGAAGATTTACCAACTTTACAAACCAATTGCTTCTATTAACGTATTGCTAACCAGCGGAAATCAGTTTGTCATTAACATGAAAGTGGAGGGTGATTTTTTTAAACTGTTTTCGTTGGATGGTTCTACTTCTGAATACTTGTTCAGCTTAGGTCAAGACTAAGAACTAGCTGGAGTACTTACATCAAAAATGGTAGCTCCAGAGTCAAAGTGGCATTTGTTACAACGATAAGTCAGAATTCCACGTGCTGTGGAGAGTTTTAACGCGTGATTCCAAAGTATGTTTTTTTTTTAATGGAGGGCTGATACATCCACAAATCACTGTAGATGTAAATTAGTGACTATCTGGAGAGAGGGACCAATGTAGTATAACATCTACAATCCAAAATCCAAACAGACTGTTCTCTTGTGACTATTAAGTTATTGAGGAGCTGTGGCCCCACTTTTAACACAACTGCAGATTATGTCCCAAGGTGCAGACACAATTTGTGTTTTTTTGCTTTTGGAGAATATATAAGGACAGGAGGTAAAAACCCAATTTCAACCCTACTGCAGTAGACTAATGGGATTGAATGCTCTAGTACACACAGCCTGGGTTTGGATATTAGCATTTTGCAAATGCTATGGTTGAAGAGCTATTGTTGCAGGTAAAGACTTTTCATCACTCTAAATACTGCAAACTCGATAGAAAAGGAAACAGGAGAAAAGGTACTTCATTTAGCCTACAAAACCAAGAATATCCAAAAAATGACTATTCAACTACAAAAGTCAACATTAACTGGAACCTCCACTGTAACTATCCACTCTTCAAGAGCAATTCATAGACCGAGCCATTTTTTTTCTAAACTTTTATTCTTTTGGATTCACCTTTTACCTCTAATCTGTGTGTATGTGCATTACAGTTGTGATTCTCCTTGCGTTTAATAATTGGTTTACCCACACATTGTTAACTCAAAACAAAAATTGCTAAAAAGGCTCCCTTTAAAACATAAGATTATTTGATCTAGGAGAAAGGTATCAAAATGAGAAGGCACCCTTTCTAAATTAAAAGCAAGATACTCTAGATGCTGGAAATCTGAAACAACACAGGAAATACTGGGTAAACCCAGCAGGTCTGGCAGCATCTGTGGAAAGAGAGAGACAGAGCTGATGTTTCACATCCAGTATGACTCTTCTTTAGAACTCGGTTGCAACCTCCCAAGGGGGTGGGCGAATAAACAAGGGGAACCTTGTTTGGGTAGCCCATTTGGAACTGTAATGAATTTGGGAACATCGCATAGGGTCTGGTTGTAACACATTACACATTGACAGATGACAGTTTGTCTCCCCTACTCCTAACACTTGCTTCTAATATATGGAGCTAACATTCAGTCCAAAAAGGTACCCAGCACAGAAATGTATAGCATGGACACCATCTGGATCCAAAATGCCTTCTGTAAAGTCACAAGGTGGATGCTACAAATCAAATTTTGTGGCCTGTAACTTCTGTGGAGGTTTGGCTAATTTCTAGCTTGTTATTTTACCATCTAATGTCTGTTTATTGTCTAATGGCTTTCAACTGTTTAAGTTGGATTTCTTTCTGAAAACTCTAAACATATTTAAGTGACAGTTCATTCACCAAAAACAAGTACATTAACTTAAATTATTGCAGTCCTGCAAATAGATTGTTTAAACCTATTTGCTGACTTAAGCTAAGGGAAGATTTAGATAGTAGATATAAAATAATATATCATCCAAATAATCAGTACATGGATCAACTATATTTGACTTTTTAAAAAATAACAGCAGTAAACCTGAAAGCTTACAATTTAAACTAACACCAACTCTCTCGGTGATGTACAGAATATCAACTTAATCACCAACAATTTTCCGCAGGGATCAGTAGAGGGTCCCCTTTTGTTTGTCATTTATATAAATGATTTGGATGAGAATATGGGAGGCATGGTTAGTAAGTTTGTTGATGACACCTAAATTGGTGATATAGTGGGTAGTGAAGCAGGATAACTAAAATTGCAAGGAGATCTTGATCAATTGGGTCAATAGGCTGAGGAGTGGCAAATGGAGTTTAATCTGGATAAATGCGATGTATTGTATTTTGGTAAAACAAACAAGTACAGGGCTAATACAATTAATGGTAGGGCCCTGGGTAGTGTTGTAGAATGGAGAGGCCTAGAGGTTCAGGTACATAATTCTTTGAAATTTGCATCACAGGTAGACAGGGTGATTAAGAAGGCATTTTGCACACTGGCCTTCATTGTTCAGGCCTTTCACTACAAGAGTTGGGATGCCATAGTTGAGAGTGTGATGCTGGAAAAGCACAGCAGGTCAGGCAGCGTCCGAGGACCGGGAGAATTGACATTTCGGACAAAAGCCCTTCATCAGGAATGAGGGATGTTATGTTGAAGTTGTAGAAGATGTTGGTGAAGGCTTTTCTGGAGTACTGTCTGCAGTTCTGGTTGCCTTGTAATCAGAAGGGTATTATTAAATTGGAGAGGGTTCAGAAAAGAGTTGCCAGGACTGGAGGGTTTGAGGTATAAGGATAAGGTGGGACTTTCTCACTGGTGTGTAGGAGCTGGAGGGGTGACCTATTAGAGGTTTATATAATCATGTAGGACATAGATGAAGTGAATAGCAAAAGTCTAGGGTGGGGGAATTTAAAACCAAAACGCATATTTTAAGGTGAGAGGAGAAAGATTTAAAAAGGACATGTAGGGCAATATTTTTACACGGAGGGTGATTCGCTTGTGAAATGATCTTCCAGAGGAAGTGGTGGATGCAGGCTCAGTTACAACATTTAAAAGATATTTCAATAAGTACATGAATAGGAAAGGCGGGACATGGATCAAATGCAGGCAGGTGGGACTAGTTTAGTTTGGGAACATGGTCGGTGTGGACTAGTTGGACCAAAGGGTCTTTTTCCATGCTGTCTGACTATGACTCCACTACAAACACGACTTGTTTAGTCATTTTTAATGTCAGAATCATCACACTCAGAGGCAGTATCCCACCACAAAATCACCTTTTATGTACATGTGGAGAGTCCTTGACATTGGTCCAGCTCCCTCAGAGCCAGCTCTCAGAGTGAACAGGATGTCTGACACTCCTGTCTATTTCTGTCAGCCAGGGGTCCCTGATTGGAGCAGATTAACAGCTCCAATCAGGGAACTCATATTATATGAGGTCCACCTGGCTGATCTTGTTACAATCACTACAGTCATTAAATCATACGGAACAAACCTAAAGCAGATGCTAATTTAAAAATGTCAGGAATATGATGTCCAAATAAGAATTTATATTTGAAACAACTTTGGAATCTTTCATAACATTAATGTATTAAATAATGTTTAACAGTAACCATTAAGTAATTTTGTTAAAGCTATCAAATCTTAGGTTTTCTTTAAACGCTTTATCGTAAAGGTTTCTACCAGGAGAAAATTAAAACATTCATGTGTTGCAATCCAAAGCAAATTGATGGAACTGCCAAGTACAACAAAGCATGAGCAATAAAATATTGAGTGTATTTTTTAAAATTTATTTTAACATATTTGTGGAGATGGCTGTGTGTTGGATTTTAACCTGGCAATGCATTGGCACAGAATTTAATTTCAGTGACAGGTTTGATTAGAAGTACAAGCAAAGGATTGGGCAGGACGGAGTTCTGATATTCAAAGGCTGCACCTCATTTTAACATCTCCTCTTTAGATGCACTGATTAGTGATGTAGTGCCAATAGACAGATATGCTTCCTTACTGGCAAAAAGAGGAAGTACACCAGCGAAAGAAAGAATATGTTGACTATGAAGTTAGTGGCAAGAATATGGTACCACTCTCTTGGATTGAATATTGAAAGCAGTTTAATGATCTAAGCAGGAAAATGGTGGACAATAGCTTATTCACTTCCATCCTAATGTGCATACCACTGCAACTCCACACTCATTTTTTCAACTCTACTTCAGCATATCACCACTTGCACCATTTTGTCTTATTTGCACACCCATTCATCTCTAAACACTCTTTTCTACATCCCCATTAGTTTACATTCACCCTCATTCTTACGCAGTGCCATACCTCCCCTCATAGTCACCCTCAATGGATGCCAGTATGCTTCAAGGTATGAAGTAATGGCAGATTGTCACAGGTCATCAGCATCATTGTAGGTCAAGTATCCTACATTAGGAATCTTTCGTTCCTCTAAATGAATATCTTCTTGTGGTTGCACACAAGCTGCAAATTAATGCTTTGTAAGTCTTTTTGGTTAATAAATGCTCCTGAACTCATGGTGCCTTAACTGCCACTCATCCGTGCGGCTGATGGATACACTGCACCTGTGGGAAGCCATGCATATTCACCAACCTGAACACCTGCTCATTCTGACTGGCATCATTACAGGAAGTGTACGTAAGCACATGTTCTGGCGAAAACACTCGCAGTCACCTGAATTATGCATTGAGGGATTGGCAACAGCGAGATCCTGTTAATGTCTCCAGTCGAGCCTGAGTAAGATCCAACACTAATGACAACACAACCTTTGTTTTACAGAACCTTTAAAGTATTAAAATGTTCCAAGGTAGCTCACAGGAGCATTATGAACCAGAATTTGGCACAAAATCACACAGAGAGCTAACAGGGCAGATGACTAAAATTTTAACTAAAGGAAAACAAAAGGAACATCTGGAAAGAAGAAAATTAGGTTCAGGGTAGGAATTCCAGGGCTTAAAGCCCAGGTGGCTGATGCCTTGGTCACCATTAATGGAATAATTTTTAATAGGGATACTCAAAAGGCTAGAATTAGATGAGCACAGATGTCTTGGGGCTAGAGGAGATTACAAAGGTAAGGAGAGGGCGAGTTCATGTAGGGACTTGATACCAAGGATGAGAATTTTAAAATTGAGGAGCTGCTGAAGCTAGTTTAAGCCAGAAGAACAGAGTGGTGATGTGTAAATAAGAACATAAATTAAAAAAATGAGGAGCAGAGGTTTGGATGCCTTACAATGATTGAGCTATGAGTGCGCTGGAAAAATCAAACCTAGTAACAAAGGGTAACAGAATGGATGAGGATTTCAGCAGCAGTTGGAAATGAGATAATACGTGGTCAGAAACTCACTTCAGTACTCGTTATGATACCAACATTTGCTCAGCATCAGACAGTTGCTGATTTAGTGGGATGACGTCAGTCATTAGGAAAAGGAGCGTGTAATAGTAATCAAAGTCAATGGCTTCCTCATACTCCTCAATGCTTTGTGAGAAGAAACATCTGTTTATCTAGTACAGAATGTTGGGATAGCAGTCGTATAATCAGCAAGAGTAGAGGAGTTGAGAGAGATGGTGGTAAGATAGATCTAGGTGGCATTTACATATATATGAAAACAAGTATTGAATTTTCAGACACTGTTATCAAGGGGAAGCATGTTGATGAGAAATAGGACAGCGCCAAGGATCGATCCTGGTGGAAGCCAAAGATTACAAAGTGGGAACGGGAAGCAAAGCCATTGCAGATGATGGTCTTACTGCAATTAGATAAATAATATCAGAACTAGAACAAGGTAAACTCACCCAGCTGGATAACAATGGCGAAGCATTGCTGGAGGATCGAGTAATAATCACATCAAACGCTGCAAACAAGTTGAAAAAGATAAAGACGAAAACATTGAGGATGGTATTGACTTTGGCAGAGAGTGGTAAAGCATGAAGCCCAGGTTAACTTGACACAGCTTTGTTCCAGAAGGCTGGAAATATCTGTTCCCAGCTGGCAAACACCCTCAGATCTCTTTGGCATTAATGTTTCAACATATTAAGGAATCTTATTCTGTATCTGTCTTTCTTATTCTGTATCTGTCTGCCTTATTTGGCCAGCATGGTTGCCTACAAGCTATACATCTTTGCTAATTTCCTCTCTTGTGCGGAGCTGCAAGTCTCTGATCAGCAGAGCCATTGCTGCTCTTAATTATGCTGATCATCTTTGTCCTCATCAGGTGCCTAAAATAAACCAGCATGAGTAGAGCTTCATAATGCAAGTCAGATGTACAAACCTCCAAATACAGATGACACCTTGAAAAAGTAACTTCTCAGCACAAGTCTGTGAACAAGTCATCCACAAAAGGAAGGAGGAAAGCAGTAATGTGGAGGCAGTATTTATCAATAAAATTCCCTGTTATTGTTTAGGCCCTCAATTGCTTTCGTGCTCATCATGAATTTAAAGAGGAGCTTCTGGAAGCTAGATATACAATAAAACTGCAAAAATCATACATTGTCTGCTGGAATACTGAAATTGACAACTTACTTCTCTGGAAGGGATTGTACATACACACACAGCTTAACGTGTAGGCAATAAATGCAGAAGTTGGTGGATTGCAGCAGGCTTCTTGAAGGGGCTCACATGTTTCCATGACTAAACAATCCACCCACATTCAAAATCATGTTCCTTGTCATATTATACATCCCCACTTTGACCAACACGTTTCACACAATGCCAAAACTGGTATGGAAAAAAGAATTGATCAAACTTGTCTTTTCAACAATGGTACAGAGAGTGAAATCAAGTTTGGGGCATATATACATGGGATTATGGTAATATCTAAAATGTTATAAATTAATGTTAATACAATTTTTTTAAAAAGTCTTCATTTTTATAATGATGAAGGTAACTGACATTCCATGGATAGATTTTCAGAACCAGAAAAGTTGTCCATTTAGGAATCATGACTTAGAACACTGTTAAAATCCCAGTTACAATCCTTTATGAACCAATCTAGCTGCATTAGGAGTACTGGGCCTATGTGTTACTTATCCAGTGGTCCTTAAATCAATAGCTGCAGGCCACTGCCCAGAAATTTCCTTTTATAAAGTTTTCCCTGAACACAGGTATTCCCTCTCAGCTTCATGTTCAAATCATGGGATGCTCTCAGTGAACACTAGACTCATCCCAACCACCCAACGGCTGCCTTCCTCAATTCCATCTCAGTTTCTCACTCAGGCTAAAAGAATGGTTAAAGCACAGATCCTTTAATGGCCCTATATAAACACCTAGTATTGTTTTGTTTTTAAACAAATTTCTTTTGTTAGGATGGCTTCTTAACAACTTTGTGTCTCTCAATAAGTTTGTGCACTTGCTTGGCACTTTCCCACCTTTTCTCAACGTGCAAGTATCTCGAACTCTTGCAAAATGATGCCTTATCTCTACCAAATGTGTCTGGGACTCAGCCGCTAAGGTATGTCTTACCTCCCTAAATGGGGAGAAACATAAAACATTCCTCCATTTATTACATCACATTCCCCCCCCCCCCCCCCATCATGTGCCTCACATCCTTACAATTCCTCAATCCCATGCAACCTCAGTCCTCCACCATCACCCAAGGCCCTCATACTCCTGGATCTACTTTATGTATAATTCCACACACACCACCTTTCTCCTTTCACCTACCAGACAAATGTATTGAACGTTAATGCACATTGGAGAAAAATATAGTTTTGTTACTCAATGTTAAGTACTACACTCCATTGAGAAAACGATTCTCATTCATAAGTGTGCATTTTGACACTTGCTGACATGACTTGACATGCCAACACTATTGATACTGTTAACACTCTTGACAAGTTGGACAATTCCAAAGATTTATGCACCTTTTACATAAAAACCTCTCCAATTAACATGCCCTAAGACCACCACAAAGTATATTTGACACAACCCCCCCCGAGGAAATCTAGTATCTGACCCTTGAAAGGATTCCAATCCCCACCCTAATTGCTGCAATCAAATCCCCAGGATACCATGGCTATCCAAAGGAAATGCACAGAGAATAGACTTGCAATTACCTGGTCTCATCTCCATACCATACATTCCAGACTCCAGGGATTCCAAAATCAGACTTCTTCATGGCCAAAAGCAAATTACTGCAGATGCTGGAATCTGAAACCAGAAGAGAAAATGCTGGAAAATCTCAGCAGGTCTGGCAGCATCTGTAAGGAGAGAAAAGAGCTGATGTTTCGAGTCTAACTGACCCTTCATCAAAGCTTTGACAAAGGGTCAGTTAGACTCGAAACATCAGCTCTTTTCTCTCCTTACAGATGCTGCCAGACCTGCTGAGATTTTCCAGCGTTTTCTCTTTTGATTTCTTCATGACCAATTGGTCATTAAAGTAGGCGGGTGCCTCGGAGTACCAGACATGCACATATCATGATCCGCCCGCATGAAAATGAGAAATGCCAAATTCAGGGCGGGAATTAAGATTTCCAACCTTGTCTGGCATTTTTATCACAGCAGAGCATCTGGCCATCATGGTGAAAATTGAGGGCTCTGTAATTACTAAAAGTGGTGTTTGGGGAAAAGCAATTGTGAAATGCACACACTGATAAATATTTTCACTAAATTTGCATGAAAAGTTTATGATTACATAAATGTGCCAATTAAAAACAAAAACTGTCAAAAGTGTAATTGACACTGTCCAGTTATACTGGCACAACAGGGCTATGTGAGAATCTGATAAAGTAAGTGGAGAGTGTACACTCTTACAAGCCAACATGCATTGCATGCAGGTAGTGAATAAAGAATCTTATACCTACATCTGCTAATAGCTCCTTTTTATATGCAATCAGCCAGAATATGTGTTTGTTTTCTGCATTTATGAGCTGCTTTGAGCATAACCAGCATTGGAAAAATGCACTGCTGGATTCTATACTCCCTACCCCCTTTCCACCTCCTTCGGACAAATCTGAAGGTGAGTGCATGTAAACTTCAGCAGGGACTGTGCCCATTGCATTCCTGTTCATCCTTCGCAAACACCTGCATTTAAACAGAGAAAAGAGTATGTGGAGACTTTGGGTGACCAGTCTGCCATTTAAGGGATGACGATGGGTCAAATTGCCTCTTTCTATACTGTAACAAATCTGTGATTCTATGACTTGGTTCTGTATCCACAGGAGTAGTTAATTGGAGCTTAAAGCCACTGGAGAGAACCTCCAAGGACTGGTTTGCAGTGCTAAAAGAATGTAACGACATCACACAGATGGTCAAAATTGGTAAATATATATTTTAAATATTATATTCTTAAAAATCACATTATTAGCCTGAAGCACTACCCAATTCACCACCATCTATTCACTCATCTACCAGCAATCCCTATAATGACTCATATTTAACATCTGTGCATTCACCTTATCCTCACATTAAAATCTGCTAAAAGATTAATACTCACAATTCAATGTTTGTTCACACTGCCAGCTGTTCAAAACACGGGCACACTATGCAAACAGATCATACCACCACACAATCTCCTCACTCATGTAGGTTAAGTTGCACATGACCACAGGCACTGGCACTGAAACTGTATGAAATAGATATTCCTGCATATCCTAACTTCAATGGAGGAGATGGCACCTTACATCATGGAAGAATCAGTTAGTGCAAGTCAGGTAGATTGGCCATGCTAAATTGCCCACAGTTTTCAGGAATGTATATGTTAGGTGCATTAACCATGGGAAATGCAGGGTTACAGGGATAAGGTAGAGGGGTGGGTCTGGGTGGGATGCTCCTTGGAGCGTCAGTCTGGACTTGTTGGGCTGACCACTGTTTCCACACTGTAGGGATTCTATGAAACCATGACTGAGGTTACAGGAACCCGAGGTTGCTGCTTGGCCTGGCAATGGTGCAGGAGCAAGATTAGAGTGGTGCTGGAAAAGCACAGCAGGTCAGGCAGCATCTGAGGAGCAGAAAAATCAACGTTTCAGGCAAAAGCCCTTCATCAGGAATCCCGAAACATTGATTTTCCTGCTCCTTGGATGCTGCCTGACCTGCTGTGCTTTTCCAGCACCACTCTAATCTTGACTCTGATCTCCAGCATCTGCAGTCCTCACTTTCACCTAATGGTGCAGGAGCTTCAAGTGCAAGAAAAAGAAAAAATTGATGATTAAAAACTGCCATTTGATCTGACACTTATAGCTAATGGCCTGGTTAAAACCACTGTACATACTATAGAAGGTAATGCAGAGCCTGGATCTGCATCTCGTGAGTCTCTGGGCATAAATGCCACAGGGGGATAAAAGGTAAAGCAGGTACCAGGTCATCAGAGGCTAAAGTCATGCACAAATTTTGTTGCACATGGCAGATTTCATGGGAAAGGATTCAAAACCATCCAGATTGGTTGGCACAATAAACTAAAATGGAAAAGGACTGTGTTAAAGCATTGATTGTGAAAGGAGCTGCTTCACTTTTGATTAGATTAGATTCCCTAGTGAGTAAACAGGCCATTCGGCCCAACAAATCCACACCAACCCTCCAAAGAGTAACCGACTTCTGACTAATGCACCTAACACTATGGACAATTTAACATGGCCAATTCACCTGACCTATACATCTTTGGACCGTGGGAGAAAATCCAACAGACAGTCACCCCAGGCTAGAATCAAACCCAGGTCCCTGGTGCTGTGAGGCAGCTTGCTAATCACTGAGCCACTGTGCTGCCACAAGAATTTAAAACCAAATTTTTGGAACTCGTATAAGAAAACAAAAAACTGTAGATGTTGTAAATCTGAAAATAAAATCAAAAGCAGTTTTGAAGAAGGGTCACTGGGCTCAAAATGTTAACTCTGTTTTCCCTCCACAGATACTAGCCAGATGTGCTAAGTTTTCTGGTAACTTCTGTTTTTGTTACTAGAATCTATTGTGAGTTGTGTTTACAGTATACTGTTGCTTTGTTGAAGCAGTGGGAGAAGCGGTCCTGGCACTGGGTGGGGTGTGTGTAGAGCTAGCTTTGCCCAGCAACAGTTTGCTTATTGGTTTGAGCAATCAGGAGTTGTGGTTGCCAGAAGTCCTCAGCTTGATGATGAGAGAAGCCTCACCACCAAGGATATATTTCCCTCCCCTCCCCTATTAGCGTTCCGGAAAGACCAGAACAAGACCTCCGCAACTCCCTCATCATGTCCACACCCCCCACCAACCCAACCTCCACTCCCGGCACCTTCCCCTGTAACCGCAAGAAATGCAAAACGTGCGCCCACACCTCCCCCCTCACTTCCCTCCAAAGCACCAAGGGATCCTTCCATATCCATCACAAATTCACCTGCACCTCCACACACATCATTTACTGCATCCGCTGCACCCGATGTGGCCTCCTCTACATTGGGGAGACAGGTCACCTACTTGCGGAACA